>NC_061826.1:3484707-3487207 GCF_019202785.1 Penaeus chinensis | reverse complement strand
CCTTGGTTTTATAGTATTAGACTTTTTATCTGTTTAGTTGAAATAGGAAAAAACAATCTGATACCTATCTTTTAGGAAACAGGAATACTGGATAAGATATATATATAGTGTCATTGAAATCATGGTTTAACTACTTACATGCAGCCATGGTCCCTGAGTCATTTTTAGCTGCCCCTCCTCCCATTTTAGCAATGTTATAGTTTCAATCTTGTGGGCTAGGTTTATTCAAATTGGCTTTAAATTGTTATCATCAAAATTAAGCACAATTGCTTCTACAATGGCTTGCCATATATTTAAAAGCTTACCCTATGAAAATCCTGAATGTATGCAAAGGACAGGTCGTAACCCTCTGCAGGAGGAGGTCCACTTCAGCCTGTAAAATGCAGGAGTGTATAATAGTCATATAAGATCCTTAAACTTGTAAACCACTTTGTCATTAAGCAGGAATAGTTAAAATGATTGACTTGATTTTTTGAAGTAGAAAAATGAAGTTAATGTTTTAAATTTCAGTTTTTTAAATTCAGTATACTGTCTGCATACATCATTAAAAGCTTAGCAAATTGTTTCTGTTATGCTATCCACATTTGCTCTGTTAATAACTGATACAAAGCTATAAGTATATTGGTGAACATAATTTTTTGGGAACATTGACATGATTCATGATATATGATAAAAGCATGGTCATCATTTGCAATGTTTACAAGGTATTTATCAGTAATTCCTTTGCTACTGCAGGCTTTGCTGTACTATTACCCAAAAATGAATGCCAGCTGGGTAGAGGAAGACGGACAACCAAAGCCCCTCCTGATATCCAGGCACACCTGCAGTTGATGCTGCACTTGCTCTGTCAAGGGGACACACTTCACATGGTGAGAATTTCTGAAATATATTTTTATTGAATAATTTGCAATGAAGGGTATTCACAAATGATTATATTTTCTATTTATTAGAGATTCATGGTAATTGTTAGAAGTCAACTTTAGAGGTACTGGGCATTTATAGATTTTTTTACCAAAAGTAATGTGCTTTTACAAATGCAGATGTAATTAGTTGCTGTATTTTAACTGTTGCCTCTTAGGCTGGCATCTGTATACATGCCATGTCCACTGTGAACTTACTTTATTAATTGTCTTTACACATAAATGGCTCCACAAGTACTAAGTCAATCACTAGTACTACTTATCTCAACTTTTTACCATTTTTCTTGTTTAACGGAAATATATTCTTTCATGTGTTATTTCTGTTAGGAATGTCAATAACATTATAATAACTATAATGTCTATAATTATATAAAATAGCATCAATATTGAGAGTTATTATGTTGTTGTTTTTTTCCAAAAACTCAAAAGGGTAAAATCAGGTGAGGTCACAAGGTCTATTAACCCAATGCTTGTTTGATTGTTTTTCACAAAGATGGCTACACTTGTACTAAGTCACCAATGAGCCAGTTACGAGTACTGCCTGTCTCGCCCGTTTATCCTTTTCTTTGATTTACGAATATATTTTACGTGATCTTATTTTGCTGTTACTAATGTTTATAACATTATAGTAATTATAAAGTTTATAATAAAAATAATACCATCGATATTCATAGCATAAGTAAAAATTACGTTTTTCCCGCCAATTCAAATCATGTGAGGTCACAAGTTCTACTAATTGACTCCTTTGTGGCTAAGCACTAGCAGAGCCATCTATGGGCAGACATTTCACAAAAAATATAGAAAATGAGCACAGCATTTTCCCCATTTTTTATTAATTTTCCCCGGCAGCAGTGGGTTAATTGACTACTTTGTAGGAAAGCATTTGTTGTGCCATCTATGTGTAGAGACATTCCACAAAAGAATACTATAGGAAACACTATATTTTCTCTAAAACATGGGATTGATATTAATTTCATATTCATAGATATGACTCAACTTGCTGTTTGAATGAGAAGAGTTTACGTATGAACAGTTTATATATATATATATATATATATATATATATATATATATATATATATATATATATATATGCTTCATTATTGATTATTTTATAATCAATATTGTCTTCTCTTCTAGGCTGTCCGCTTGGAGTCACAACACGCTGGTCGTGTGCGGTACTTGAGTGTGGTGGGTAGGATGGGACGGCAGGATACTGAAGAAGATTGTTTATTAGGCATAGATTTTAGTACAGAAAAACCATCCATTGGTCTGGTAGTTCCTGTTCTGGCAGACACAATGATAAATTTAGATGGTGATGGGTGAGTATCAATTTTTTTATTTGTTATATATCTTTTATGGGAGTTTTTTTTTTTTTTAAAGAGATATGTGAAGTAAGAGATTGTTAGGTAATCTAAATCTTGATTTTAAGATTTTACATATTTAGATGATAAATGTTTTTTTTTCATAATTTTATTAGAATGCTTCTTGAGTATTATTAATAAAAAGTCTGAATTCTATAAACCTGTTATTTTGAGACCCACTTCAATAAAAATTAGGTTGCTTTTGTTGTAATGTAT
>NC_061826.1:3474707-3477207 GCF_019202785.1 Penaeus chinensis | reverse complement strand
TATTCAGTTACTCATTCGTTGTTACGCCGCTATCATCCTGAAGAATAGCGTATTCACGATTACACCGCGAAGTGTGCGATTCACTGAGGACTTGCGCCAAACGTGTTTTGTTAGTGCCTACGGTGTTTACGTCGCATTGCCAAACCTGTTCCCTTGGTAGTAAGAGCTCCTCTCGATTATCTCCGGCCGTTGTTGTGCGATGCGTGAAATTCTGGTTCTTGGTCGCACTCATTTTCAAGTTCATTTTACCATAGGTTACCAGACAGACAGCCTTTGTTGGAGCAAATGGCCATTCAGGGAATGATATTGCTTTTTCTTAAGATCCGACAACACTTTGTTCTGACATGGAATTGGAGACAGCAGAATCCCAGTCTCATAAATTGAAGTAGTCGGAGCCACAATTGCATCAGAAATTGAATTGAATATCTCCAGGAAACAAAAATAAACGTCATTCAAGACACGTGAAGAATACATAGAATATGGAAAGGAGAGAGAAAAAATCGAGGGAATGGCACTCATATATACACAGGGTATTACTACGAAGCCCAGGTAAAAGAGAGCCGAAAGTCGGTGAAGGGTTTTATTGGATGGTAAGAGAGAAAGGAGGGGGAGGAGGGCCTGTTACGTGGATGGGAGGAAGGTTCACTGTCGATGAGTTACGCCGTGAGTCAGCGTCCGCACAATAACCGTTACTTTTACTATCGTTGGAAGCCATTCTACCGCCGTCATCTGTACACCAGCGGGGGTGAATGAAGACGCTCTTTTTGTATAGGTATGCGCATGCCGGCGTTTACACGAAACTGCTGTAGGAAAGGGCAAGCGCCGTCTTGGTAGCTGCTGCTATGGTCCACAATCAATTCCCAAGTCTTAGGTTACGTTAGGTTTGGGTTAAGCTTTAAATTAGGTTGGTTGGTTGGTTAATTGGTTATGTAAATGAGGCTAGGTTTGGTTGATTAGATATGTTGGGTTAGATGAAGTTCTGTTGGTTAATCAGGTTAATTAGGCAGGTTAGGTGAGCTGAGATTAGATTGGTTAGAGAGGGTGAGATTAGGTAGGCTAGGTGAGGAGAGAGAAACAGGTCATCACCGGCTTGTTTTGCCCGTGATTCGCCATGACAAGGTGACCCGATTCGCGTGATTGTTGCTAAGGTCACGGAATATGGGCGGGGAAGGTCAGCGCTTCTAACCTGCAATCACGAGTCGTTTTTATATTTGGTAACTCAGGGTGAAAAGTGCGAAACCACCTTCGTCAGCGTGTGTGCGGAATTACAGGCAACGACCTCCTCGATAACGACCACGTCTGCGAAAGTTAGTGCTGGCCTGAGGACGGCCAATGTCGCTTGGAAACCACGTAACTTCGAGTCGAATATTTTAAATATGTCTCTCTGGAATGTGTCTTGTTGAGTCGGATGAAAAAGAAAAAATAATATAGTGGTACCCTTTTTGGATGGTTGCTATTTCTGATGCAGTTACTTTTTTTTTATCAAGTATATATAAGTACGCTATCTTACCATGTCATCATTGTTATTATAGATTTCTCAGCCATTATGACAGTAAGTAGTGAGCAACAGGGTAGTGGTATATTTATCTTATATCAATTTACCGTTTGTCTTTTTTTCAGGTAAGTGTTGAGTTGCTTTGTCATCGCGTGTTGAGGGCCTTTAATCCGTAAGTAACCTCTGCTGATGAGAATATTTCGATATTCAATTATATTTAGAGCCATGTTTTCTATATTATTTCCCGTTCATTCAGGGTTAATGCATCTCGGTTTTTTCCGACCCGTCTGTCAATCTCTCTCACCTCCCATTTGCTCTTTCAAATGTAATCTTTTGTTTCTTTGCTTTTCTCTTTTTTCTCATTCTTATCTTTCGCACATCCCTCATTCAAGTGTGTATTCTTTTCTCTTCATCTAAATTTTATATTCCTTCCCCACTGCGACCCCTTTCCCTTTCCCTTCCTTTCACTTTCCCCTTTCTTCTCCCTTTCCCTTCCTTTCCCTTTCCCCTTTCCTCTCCCTTTCCCTTTCCCTTTCCCTTTCCCTTTCCCTTTTCTTTTCTCCTTTTTCCCTTCCTTTCCCTTTCTCCTTTCCTCTCCCTTTCCCTTTCCCTTTCCCTTTCCCTTTTCTTTTCTCCTTTTTCCCTTCCTTTCCCTTTCTCCTTTCCTCTCCCTTTCCCTTTCCCTTTCCCTTTCCCTTTTCTTTTCTCCTTTTTCCCTTCCTTTCCCTTTCTCCTTTCTTCTCCCTTTTCTCCTTTCTTTTCCTTTTCCCTTCCTTTCCCTTTCCCCTTTCCTCTCCTTTTACCCCTTTCTTCTCCTTTTCCCTTCCTTTCCCTTTCCCTTTCCCCTTTCTTCTCCCATTTTCTTCCTTTCCCTTTCCCCTCTCTTCCTTTCCATTTCCCCTTTCTTCTCCTTTTCCCTTCCTTTTCCCTTCCTTTTCCTTTCCCCTTTCTTCTCCCTTTCCCATGCCTTATCTCCTTCCCTTCCACTTTCTCCTTCTTCTTTTT
>NC_061826.1:3469707-3472207 GCF_019202785.1 Penaeus chinensis | reverse complement strand
TTGTAGGTTATCGTAGCAAAAATGTGATTTATTTTTATATGTTTATCCTTTTTGGAAAGTCTTTCGCCTCATTATAGATGTTCTTATTCTATCATTGAATGTTTTTAATTGATTGGTATCCCCCCCTCCCCCGAACAATACAATTGCCTCCCCACGAACGCTGACAACCTCCCCCCCCCCCTTCAGACACTGAAATTTACTGATAATTAATTAATGATAATGAAATGCAGATCTAGGACCGAGCGCCGCACTAGACACTAACCTGCGCCTGGATTGCAAAATGACGTCTGCAGCGGCTGAAGTAGGAAAATGCGTCTCCGTCCAACGCTGTCCCTGTTGGCCGGCGTCAGGTGTGTGGACGGAAGGCGATCGTCCTCTGCCATGGGTATCTGCGTTGTGTATCGTATATTTTAGGGGACATAATGTCAGGTTGAATAGAAAAAAGTTAGATATGATTTATCTATGCCTTGACTTTAGTTTATGCTGATTTACTTTTAGAAAAGACTAGTTCGTAAATAACAGAGCAAATTGATTTTCATCTCCAGTACCACTAGCATAAAGATGCTGTTTCTTTTTTTTTTTTTTTTTTTTTGTCTAATTATATATTCTAGTCAAATGGGATAACATAAAACAGTCCTATGTTGGTTCCCGAGATAGTGAGGCCGTGTGTGACATGTAAACGTGGGTTGGGACTTAATACCAGTATCACTGTGATGCTAACCATGTACGGGCAATTCCATAGTCATGGTATATATGTGACGCCAAAGAAGGTTTTATAACCTGCTGCTTTGTTTAGCAAGATAATGCGAAAAAAAAAATGTATTGAGAACTTGCAAAATCGTCCCACATATTTGTTTAATTTGCTGTGCATTGTCGTGCGGCAGTGTGTTATCAGGTAAGTTGTGCAACGTATTCGGGCATTTTATGACAATGATGATTACACAAATATGACGTCACGAAGCAGCCCTTTTTGTATGCGTGCGGTCTTATGGTGCTGCGGGGAGGGATGTTGTTAATCGTAAATGTGATGCAACTACAAAGAAGAAGAAAAAAAAACATTACCACCATATGAAGGACCACATTACCTGGGAGGGCGCCTGGCCATGAGGGTGCCGCATATGGTATATGTGGTTGGCCGAAGCATGATGCTGTATGCGTACGAGGCCTGTGCTTGTCTTGACCTGAATTAGGATGAAAATCGTAATACATGAGAGCTGTAGAAAGTATGATGGGATTCGGAGGCATTTTGTAGACTACTTATACTATTTTCATGAACGGTATTATGAAAAAATATAAACTAATTACAACGTTACTCCCATCTGTATCATTCACATCTGAATAAAAAAAAATTAAAAAAGTGTGAATCGGGGAGGTGGCAGTAGTGTGATTCACAACTGTCGTCTCACCTTCCTTAATAAGCCTGTGAGTGTACATTGTGTGTGTGTGAAGAGGGTAATTCATCTCACCAGCATGACATTGTTTTTTTTTTTTTTGTTTTTAAGAATCAAACTTTCATTGTTTTGGTTGCTGGTTGTATAGTGTGAGATTGCAGATTCAGATTCTTTCATAATCAACACGCAATTTTAACGGATTTTTCTGTTTTAGTTGTGGCGACTGTACGAATTTATCTTGTATTTTTTTTATGTGATATTTATGAAACATATCGTAGTTGAAACAAGGAGTTACAGGAAAGTGTGTCCTCTGCAACTCACTCGGAAATACCATGGACACCCGTCTACCAAGAGTACTAATGACGGGGCCATATATGTCAACACAAAACAGGACCACCGTAGGGCAATACACGGGATACCGGTAATTATCAGACGTACGATCAGAAAAGGTGTTGGTCATTATATACTAGGTGTAAATTTGAATACCCTCACACTTGGTTATTGTAATATTTACTACGATTTGAATTTACTTTGTAACTATTTTCTGAAACAGTCTTGATCTTATATCACATTTTTATTAGGAGATTTTCAGTAAAAAAGCGGCACTTACGATAAACACTCAACGTGTACATATTTTCTAGCGTGAACAAAAGCACAACTCATTTTGGGGAATGCCACAGCTCATTGCTGTAATTATAGCACGACCGAGCAAAGTATCGTAAGTGACACCGATTTCAATACCAGAACGATAACAGTAAATAAGGCACTAGGCGAGTACCACCCTGTGGGCCACCTGCACGTTGCAACACCGCGAGTGAGAGAGAGGGCACCGCTCGAAGGGAAAGGAAGCTCCCGCGCGCGAGGGGCACCGCCGGCGGCACGCAGCTCGCTTCGACTGAGTTGGGGGGGGGGGGGGGTCGTGGGATAGTGTCGAAAGTTGGCACGCCTTGGGAAGAATCTGATTACGTTAAGAACAGCTGGGGGAGGGGGGAGGGAAGGGGACAGAGGCTTCGTGGCGAGGGAGCTGTGGGGAGGGGAGACGTAGGAGGAGGCTCGGGCTGTGGGCGGGGGAGGAACTCGTTCGCACAAGTTGCTTCTGCCACAGCTTG
>NC_061826.1:3459707-3464707 GCF_019202785.1 Penaeus chinensis | reverse complement strand
TGATATCCCATAACATAGGGCAATGGTGACATGATATATGTCGTCCCCGTCTTCGCCTCCCTCACCAGTTTCCCCTCAGGAACGCCCCAGCATCTCCGCGTCTTCAACATATCAGCGTCGATAATGGGGAAGAGATTTAGTGATTTAGAGATTTAGTGCAGTTTGTGGAGCGATTCTGCAATAAGAACAGTAGAGTTTGATTTCTTTTTCGTTTTTGTTTTTGATGTTATAGTAATCAGCTGTTTTTTTGAAGTACCTGCAGTCCTTTTTCTCTTTCTCAAGAACCCTGTGCTTCTTGAGACTTCGGCTTGAAGGGGCATTTACCTTCAGCCGCAGCTTCTGCCCCAACTCTGCGTCAGACCAAAGCTTTATTTAGTCCCTTTCCTCTCTAAATAAATTGCCTTCTCTGTTCCCCTGCCGCAGTGTCAGCCGCCCCAACTGTCATTATTCCAAAATTGCTCTGAATTGCTATGTTGAAATTGTACGAGTATAAAGCACTTGATGAGCCTCTGTCTCTTCCCCTCCCCCTTGCCCTTTCTCTCACTCTCCCCCTCCTCCTCCTCCTTTTCCTCTTCCCCCTCTCCCTCCTCTCCCTCCCTCTCGCCCTCCTCCTCCTCCTCCCTCCCCCTCCCCCTTCCTCTCGCCCTCTTTCTCCCCCCTCCCCCTCCCTCTCGCCCTCTTTCTCCCCCCTCCCCCTCCCTCTCGCCCTCTTCTCCCCCTCCCCTCCTCTCGCCCTCCTCCCCCCTTCCCTTCCTCCCCTCCCTCTCGCCCTCCCCCTCCTTCTCCCCCTCCCTTCCACCTCCCCTCCGCCTCCCCTCCCCTCCCCTCCCCTCCCCTCCCCCCCCTCCTCCCACTCCCCCTCCCCTTCCCCTTCCCCCTTCTCCCCGCTGTGGTGAACGGTGCAGGATGTGATGATCAGTGCGAGCGTATTGTGTGGGGCGTGGGGCGTTGGTGTGGGCGAGTGCCGGGGGGCGTGGTGGAGGGGGCCATCTGTGACAGGAAGCAGTGCCGGTGCCTGATGAATATATTTGCTTATGTATTTATTTATGCGCTCATTGTTATTGCGTGTGGAGACTGACATACTGATAGTCAGTGTGACTGTATGTGTGTGTGTGTGTGTGTGTGAGAGAGAGAGAGAGAGAGAGAGAGAGAGAGAGAGAGAGAGAGAGAGAGAGAGAGAGAGAGAGAGAGAGAGAGAGAGAGAGAGAAGGGGGGAGGGGAGATTTGTGCGCGTGGTCGTTTGTAGATGCGCGCGAATTTCTTTGTACGTGTACAAGAAAGGTTAAGTTAGCGAGTGTGCACAGTTCACAGATGCGCAGGTGTGCAAGCCACGCGTCTTGCATTACACCGAGATTAAGTTTATGGCCGGAGACACATGTTGCGAAATCCTCCTCAGTATGAATGAGAATAGGACGGTGTTTTTGATTAGTATTGCCTTTGTTTTTGTTACGATTATTGTTAATATTAGGCCTATGTGTTTGATGTCGACGTCTCTTCGGCGCGTATGTTGCCATTGTTCATTAGGTTACCTGTAAGATGTTTTTAATCGTGGCAGTTAACTTCCATGAAATTGTAATGGTAAAAATAGGTAATAATTCATATTACTAACTCACATAAACTTGTACACCGTACACGTATGCATATTTACATACGTGAGAGTATAATTACATGATTACAAATACAGTCATGTGTGTTTGTCGCACACACACACGTTAACACATATACCTACACGATCAAGTACACGTACACTTACATGTACACGTACACTTACATGTACACGTACACTTACATGTACACCTAAACGCACACACGTAAACGCACACACGTAAACGTACACACGTAAACGTACACACGTAAACGTACACACGTAAACGTACACACGTAAACGTACTCACGTAAACGTACACACAAGTATACAGTCACCTGGCCACACATACACACCTACATACACACACACACACACACACACACACACACACACACACACACACACACACACACACACACACACACACACACACACACACACACAAACCCCCACACACACATAAACCCACACACACACATAAACCCACACACACACATAAAAACACACACACACACATAAAAACACACACATAAACACACACATAAACACACACACATACACACATACACATAAACACGCACGCAGAAGTACACACACACACAGGTGTGTGCGTGCATGCATGCATGCATGCATGCATATATATATATATATATATATATATATATATATGTCTATATATATATGTATGTATATACATATATACATACACATATATATTTACATATTCATGTAATTTCTTATGTATGTTTATGTATGAATGTATAACTAGAATTTATCTTTCGTTAATTACAAGTGACAGGGATGAGTGAAGGGAGGCATTGGACGGGCGTGGAGGCACCAGCCACCGCCGAGTCAGCGCTGCTCGCGAGGTCATTCAATCCCCGGTTGCGATGGCGGCGGCCGGGTCAGGTGGGCGGAAGTGAGTCAGGCTGGGGGAGGGGGGGGGGGTAGAGGAGGAAGGGAGTGGGAAATGAGTGGAGGGGAAAGGGGAAACGGGACTGGGGAAGGGAAAGGGAGTGGAAGGGGAAGGGTGGAAGAAGAAGGGGAAAGGGGCTTCTAGGAAAACATCATAGGGAGAGGGGAAGGTTAGAAGCAGGAGGGAGGAGGAGGAAGATGCTGAAGGTAAGGGATGAGGGAGGAGACAGGAGAGAGCGAAAGTGAGACATGAGGGAGGAGAGGGAAGAGTGTATGAGGAGAGAAAGATGAATAAGGATGAAGGAGGAAGAAGAATGAAAATGAATGAGGAGGAGGGAGAGGAATAAAGACGAGGGAAGAGGGTAGAGAAGATCAAAGGAGAAGACGATGCCAGGGAGAGGATAGAGGAGAAGAGAGAATATAGATAAAGGAATGTGAAGAGGAAAATGAAAAGAAAATGGGAAAAAGGAATCGTTAATAGAAGAAGAAGAATATACAGAAAGGGATAAAGAAAACTGATAAAGAGGAGGTAGAAGGCCAGGATAAAGATAGAGATGAAAGGATGAGTAAGTTGGCTTGAATATAATGCGTAAGGAAGGGCGGAAATGAGGAGTTAAAGGAAAGGGGGGAATACGCTGTAAAGTAATCAACGAAAAAGACATGAGAAACGAGAAACAAACCCTAAAAGACAACATAAAGAGGGAGAAGTAATTTGAAAAAAGAAGACTAAAAAAAAAATAAAAAAATTAAAAAAAAGGAAATTGTATAAATATGAATAGGAAATGAAGTGGGAAAGCAAGAACAAAATGAGTGAATGGCGGACACACAAGGACGCGTGCCGACAGGTGTGAAAGCGTCGAGTTTCCGGGAAGGCCCCTTCGACACCTGCGGCCAGCGAGCGAGCGAGCGAATGCATTAGGGATTCTTTATTTTGTTTCTTTATTTCTTTGTCTGGCTTTGGTTGTGTTACTTTTTGTGTTGATTCGTGCGCGTTATATTTCAGCCTTTGTCTTTGCTTCTTTTCCATGTTGTCCTGTTGTTGTTTTTTTAGTTGGTAGCATTGTTATTGTTATGATTATGGCCGCAATAACGTTGGTTATCATCGTCATCATTGTCATAATAATAATAATAATCGCTTCTAGCACCGTTACGGTTAATATCTCAGCTTCGAAGGGATCAAATACGCAATTGTCTTTTTTCCCTTCTTAATTACCCGTCAGGACACGAAGTACATATACCAGTCACGTGCCCAATTGAAGGCACACGATCGCTCGGCAAAACGGGAAGCTGTCGTTTGCCGTTATGAGGTGAGGAGCAGGTATTGTGACAAGAAAGGCCTGCTGTCTCCCTGCCATTAGTGTGAGGTCGTGGCAGCTTGATTTTCGTGCTGTAACGGGAGGTCTCGTGCTCTCGTTTTTCTCTTTGTCTCTTTCTCTTTCTCTGGTGCACTGTCTCTGTCTCTTTGCCTTTGTTTCTTTCTATTTTTCTTTTCTGTTATTCAATTTCCTTTTATTTCTTTTCCCCTGTCTCTTCCTGTCTATCCTTCTTTCTCTTCTCTTCTTATCTCATATCTTCTCTCTCTCTTTCCCTTTCTCTCTCCTAGTCTTTCTTTCTATTTATTTTTTTCTTTCATCCCGTAGTTTCTCTCTTTCTCTTTCTTTCTTTCTTTCTTTCTTTCTTTCTTTCTTTCTTTTGTTTGTTCGTTTCTTTGTCTTTGTTCCTATTCATTCTCTCCTTTTCTTTCTCTTATCATCTCCGGAGACCTTTTGTATGAAATTTCCAGTGGTATTAGTAAGAAACAGTGAATTTTGTGTGTGTGTGTGTTTCTGTGTGTGCGTTGAGGTAGGTAGCTCTTTGTATATTTATTTATTTATTTGTTTATTCATTTATTTACGTACTTACTTATTTACTCTAAGCGTGCAGGTTTTGTAGATGAAAAGAGAGGCCCCGTTGATCCCACTTGTGTCTTCCTAAGACATACTGAATATAAGGCTATATCCATGTTACAATAGCTCACATAATTTATAAAAAAACAAAACAAAAACAAACAAACAAACGAGGATTGATCAACTATGTGTCTGCGGGCGTCGAGTTCAGCAGATTTGTTTGAAGTTCTTCATCACGGAATCGCTAGGCCTTGAATAAAGGGGAAGGTTTATGATAGCAACGCGGAAAACACAACACTAGGGCGGAAACGACTGTTTGTTATGGCTTTTGGGTAGTTCTCGCTGGTGGCACGGCCGTGGCATTTCTGGGTGATCGTCCGCTGTGTAGGAGCGCGACACGGTTTTAATATGTGGGATTCCGGGGGAAGGAAAATATCGTGGAGAGCTGGATGTGAGGGACGATATCTCGTTTCTTTGTGCAGCTATCGCAGTCTTTCTTCCCATTCCGGTCAATGGAAATAGCCTCTTCTTCTTCTTCTTCTTCTTCTTCTTCTTCTTCTTCTTCTTCTTCTTCTTCTTCTTCTTCTTTTTTTTTTTTTGTTTTTACATTC
>NC_061826.1:3434707-3437207 GCF_019202785.1 Penaeus chinensis | reverse complement strand
GCGTGAGCATAATCATATTACCTTTTCGTTAATTTTTTCTTCTTTTCTTTACTTCTAGATGTATGCATTACTATGATTTATATTGGATAAATACATTACAGAGTCATTCAGTTGTTTAATGACCTCACCTCTCCCTCACCATAAGTCTCCCACGACACAGTAATGCCACTGTCCTCCGCCGACTCCTACAGGTCTGCCTCCGTGGCAATGACGGAGTGACCTTAGAACACGCTAAATTAACTCTTATTGCTCGTAAGCAATTCCCATGCTGCATATGTGTGCGAATGTCCTATTTATACTCAAAATGTTCGTTGGAAAATGCTAATTCCGAATCACTAAATATATTATCATTACCATTATCGATATTCAAATATCTTTGTTCTATGAATACCCAGCATTTCGGACTCCCTATCACGAAACTTTTTATTCTTGTAAACACCATAACTCTCTTCTCACATACAACCATATAAGGTTTCTTCACGAAATCATCATGTGACCATATGTGTCTGAATTTGTTTTCATTCAAATTCTTTCATGTTTTCTATTATGAAATATTTCAAAACGAAGTTTGTTCATAGCAATTTCTGAGTAATTGACACAGACCGCTCGCCCTCGCAGGCATGGCAAGACGCCTCGCTCCACCCTAGGTGCCTCTGCCACGCCTGTCCTCTGTACTCCAGCTACCATATTCCCGCAGTATTAAAGTATAAATCTGGGACGACTTTAACCACAACACTCTCAAGAATCAAAGCAGTGCCACAGAGGAATACGAACTCACTACAACATTACATTGGTCCCAGTTTAGCGGGATAACTCCCTGTTGTGTTACACTGGTGACAAACTAGTGGGATAACCTTCTTGCTATACGTAACATTTGGTGTGGGCGCACTGGGATAATTGCTAGACGTACATTACAGGTTGAATGCAGACTACACTGACAAACTGTTAGTAGCAGGAGTAGGTAAAACAATAATTCTTCTTGTTAAAGATGATGTTGCGGTAGGTGTGGGTCAGGAAGTCCATATGGAAGCAGTAGAAAGAATAACAACTTCGGAAAGATTGGGATGAGATTAATTGATTTCAGATTAGGCGAGACTGTAATTACCGTTTCAGCATTACTTCGGAATTATTTCTATGTTGTAAATGATTCTGAAGATAACAAATTGAAAGTCAGATTACAAATCAGGGATATTAATTGATTTTCAGTCTTACCTTTTTTTAAATTTATCACTGTGATACTGAGAATAAATATTTTGTGGCTGTCGGTTATCTAATATAGAAGCATGAAACTAATACAGATTTTGTTCGAAGTGGACGCATTTCAACGAGCGGGTATAAAGTTCACATACATTTCTCCTTGCAATTTCACCAGAGCGTGTTGCAATAAATTTTGCAAACGCGGCTTACGTCGAGCCATTGTCACCGTTGTCGCTGTACGATTAATTTTGCCCCGTGATAGGGAAGAAAGGAAAGGAGTGAAATGTGCGCACACATGATCATTCGCCCACTCTCGCACTTTCTCTCTCTCTCTCTCTCTATCTATCTATCTATCTATCTATCTGTATGTATATATATATATATTTATATATATATATATGTATGTATGTATGTATGTATGTATGTGTATACATACATTCATACACACATATAGTAACACACGCACACGTGTATGTATGTATTTATGTTTGTGCATATTAGTGTTTTTACGTGAAGTTAATAAATGTTTATTTATTTTCAGGTAAGTGTCATGGTTGATGCTGCTGTGGCGGTGCATAAGTAAGTTATATAGATATTTGATTAAAGAATTGACTCTCCTTGATTATTCTATCTTATTTTCTTCCCCCTTTTGACCCCCCCCCCCCTCTCTCTGTCTCTCTCTCTCTCTCTCTCTCTCTCTCTCTCTCTCTCTCTCTCTCTCTCTCTCTCTCTCTCTCTCTCTCTCTCTCTCTCCTCTCTCCTCTCTCTCCCTCCCCCTCCCTCCCCCTCCCCCTCTCCCACCTTTCCCCCTGTCTCCCTCTCCCTTCCCCCCCTGTCCCCCTGTCTCCCTCTCCCTTCCCCCCTGTCCACCTCTCTCTCTTTCTACCTCTCCTTCTCTTCTCCTCCTCCTCCTCCTCCTCCTCCTCCTCCCCCACCCCCTCCCCCCCCCCTCCCCCTCCCCCACCCCTCCCCCTCCTCCTCTCTCTCATCCCCGTTCTCCTTCCTTCCCTCCATCTCCTGGGTATATAGCCATCTCTGACGTGAGAGAAAGACTAGTTGGTCATATCTCCTTCTTCAGTTATTTCTTCTTTTTCTTTCCTCTGCCTCGTCCTCCTTGCTTCGCCTGACATGATCGAGGTTTTCATGTCATTTTTTACGTGTGTTGACCGAGCGTTGACCACCTGACCTTAACGAAACGAATTATGTATTAGCAACATAATTCGTGCAATTTTTGCAAATAAAGTCGCATGTGCATTGCTTTTGCTCGTTTTATTATTTGTGTTCTTATATTATTGTTTTTAGG
>NC_061826.1:3397207-3412207 GCF_019202785.1 Penaeus chinensis | reverse complement strand
AGCAATGGACATACTTACATCCATGCATGGCTTTATATACATATGTCATATATAAGATTATATAAGTTATGCAGAATATAACAATAGATACATATGGTAACATTTGCATACATATTTTAGTAACATTGTGAGTGTGTGAGTGCGTGCGTGTGTGTGTGTGTGTGTGTGTGTGTGTGTGTGTGTGTGTGTGTGTGTGTGTGTGTGTGTGTGTGTGTGTGTGTGTGTGAGTGTGTGTGCGCCCGCGCAATTCAAAGACCAAGATTCTGAAATGAACTAGATAAGAAAAAATCACGCAAACAGAGCAAAGCTACTGGCATATGGGTGCGCCATATTCACGTGGGCTCGAACGTGCGATGTTGACATAAACAGGCGCGCGCACGTGGCATTAATCCTCTATCGGGGCAGTCATTCGCGCAGCTGTCGCGGGCCGGGATCATCATCTCGGTGTTATTGAAGAACAACTAGAGATGCCGTCCTCAGGCCCAGGGTCGCCGGCTCTTTTTTTTTTTTTTTCGATTGAAGCGCATTTTCCCAGTGTTTTTTGTTTTGTTTTCTTTGTTTCTTTGTTTCAGATGGCAACTTTTTGTCCGCTCCGATTTACATGCGTCAGCTCAAAGGAGATAGCGTTAAACTGGTCGATGTAGAAGAGGTATGGATGATGAAGTTGATGAACGGACGAACAAGATTAGCGGATCTGGTCGGCGATCGCGATAGCGGGCGGTCGTCTCGAAGCTATTTAGTCAAAACCGTGTCCCGTGCCCCCCCCCCCCCCTCTCTCTCTCTCTCTCTCTCTCTCTCTCTCTCTCTCTCTCTCTCTCTCTCTCTCTCTCTCTCTCTCTCTCTCTCTCTCTCTCTCTCTCTTCCTTCTTCATCCTTCCCTCCCTCTTACCTGTTGCATTTCTTTTATTTTAACATTCACCTTAACCGCACTCAGTACCCCCTACCCCTCCACCCCAACCCCCGCCCCGCCCAGCTAACTCGCCCAGAGGTAGACCTTCACCCGAAATCTCCGACGAACAAAATGAGAGCATGATTCGGGGTTCGTCGATTTCTTTCTCCTCATTCCGCGGCGGGAGGTGACAGGAACCGACCGCGGCTCTGGGTGTCTCGCTTGTCCAGCCGTATATGGCACTGTGGCACGCGGGAGGGGCCACGGGAGGGAGGGGCACCGGTGAGACGGGCACCGGCGGGGTTTGAGAGCGCTGCGTGGGGGGAAGAGAGGGGGGGGGGGGTGCGGTCACGTGCATCCAAAGCTTTTGTTTGCGTGAAATACGAGATAAACATTTAAGCGCAATGTAAGATGACGAGGAATGAATGGAAGTGTTTATGGCGGGATCGGGATGGGGGGGAGGGGAGGGGAGGGCGAGAGGAGGGACGAGATTGAAGATTTATGGGAAAGGCTAAAGGGCCAGCCTCTTGTGAACTCCCGAGAGAGCGAGAGAGAGAGAGAGAGAGAGAGAGAGAGAGAGAGAGAGAGAGAGAGAGAGAGAGAGAGAGAGAGAGAGAGAGAGAGAGAGAGAGAGAGAGAGGGGGGGGGGCGGGAAAGAGGAGAGGGATGGAAGAAAGGGAGGGAAAGAAGGAGAAAGAGAGAGAGAGAGAAATGAAAAAGGAAGGAAGGAGGGAGAGAAAGGAGCGGAGAGAAGTAGAGAGGGAGGAAAGTGAGGGGAGAAAGGGAAATTGTAATTGAAATAGTTTATTTAGCCATTATTAGTATTACAGACCGTATGGATACATTAAATAGTACAGTAACATGGCTCAGCCTTTTGAGAGCGAATCTTGTGATTTAACAAAGTATATAAAGAAATCTGGATCGAGTTAATTAGTTATATTGATTGGTACCCGGAATAGATATAGAATTGGATACAATATAGACAATACATTTGTTTTACAACATTACAAAGGAAACTGCTTGAAACAAATTGGTAAACTAAAATATACAGAACAAGGCATGGAATAAAATGTATACAAAGCCAAGCTAATAATGGTATTTAATGTAGGGAAGGGAGGGGAAAGAGAGAAGGGAGGGGGGAGAGGGAAGGGAGGAGAGAGAGAAAAGGGAGAGTAGAGAGGGAAGGGAGGGGAGAGAGGGAGGGGAGGGAGGGAGAGAAGGGAGGGAAGGGAGAGGAGAGAGGGAAGGGAGAGGAGAGAGGGAAGGGAGGGGAGAGAGGGAAGGGAGGGGAAAGAGAGAAGGGAGAGGAGAGAGGAAAGGAAGAGGAGAGAGGGAAGGGAGGGGAGAGAGGGAAGGGAGATCAGAGAGGGAAGGGAGAGCAGAGAGGGAAGGGAAAGCAGAGAGGGAAGGGAGAGCAGAGAGGGAAGGGAGGGGAGAGAGGGAAGGGAGGGAAGAGAGGGAAGGGAGGGGAGAGAGGGAAGGGAGGGGAGAGAGGGAAGGGAGGGGAGAGAGGGAAGGGAGGGAAGAGAGGGAAAGGAGGGGAGAGAGGGAAGGGAGGGGAGAGAGGGAAGGGAGAGCAGAGAGGGAAGGGAAAGCAGAGAGAGAAGGGATGGGAGAGAGAGAAGGGAGGGGAGAGAGGGAAGGGAGGGGAGAGAGGGAAGGGAGGGGAGAGAGTGAAGGGAGGGGAGAGAGAGAAGGGAAGGGAGAGAGAGAAGGGAATTGGAGAGAGAGAAGGGAAAGCAGAGAGAGGGAAGGGAGGGGAGAGAGAAGGAGAAGAGAGAGAGAGAGAAGGAGAAGAGAGAGAGAGAGATAAAAGGAGAAGAGAGAGAGAGAAAAGGAGAAGAGAGAGAGAGAAAAGGAGAAGAGAGAGAGAGAAAAGGAAAAGAGAGAGAGAGAGAAGCAGAAAAGAGAGAAAGAGAAGGAGAAGAGAGAGAGAGAGAGAGAGAGAGAGAGAGAGAGAGAGAGAGAGAGAGAGAGAGAGAGAGAGAGAGAGAGAGAGAGAGAGAGGAAAAGCGAGAGCTAGAATAAGTGGAAGAAAGTGAGTCAGTGCAGAGATGAGGAAGGAGGGGGATGGACCAAACCAAATTAATTAGAAAAAGAGTAAGAGAGAAAGAAAGAAAGAAAGAGATCGGGAGAGTAGATAAGGGATAGATCCTCGCTTTGAAGCAAACGAGTGAGGGGTGTAAAGGGAGAAAAGGCGCAAGGAAGGAAATAAGATCGAAGAATACGGCAGTAAGCGTCAAAAACCACCAACGTAACAAATGTGAAAGAAGTGGGGAGCATGAGGGCTTGGAAGCGCGCTGAAGGTCATCAGGTAGCGTCCCTCCTTCACCGCCTCCTCATTCCCTCTCTTCCTTCCTTTCCTCCTTCTCTGCAAGACGTTAGCTTAAGTGCCTCCACTTCAGTGCCAGAAAGCAGAGGTGGCGTAGGGGTGGGAGAGGGAGTTTAACCATGTATCGTCTACGACAAATTTGCTTTACAATTCAAGACTGAACGCAACGGCTCCAGCATCGGTTTTATTTCATTCCTTTTTTTTTTTTTTTATGAGATAAGAGGAAGATACTGCATGCTTGCCTTCAAACAGAGAGATTTTAGTTGCGGGAGAAGTCGGGGTAAGATTTAATTGACAGAGCGATTGCTTGGGTAGGCAGAGGAGGCCGTATCCCCACGTGCATTGATAACGCTTGAGGCGGGCGCAATTGCATCGCTGGCGTGCGGCGCCGGTGACTGTCAGGTGGCGGAGAGGAATCAGGTGCCGGGGAACAGAGTGCCAGGAGACTGCATGCATCTTGGATAATTTCAGATCATGCAGCCATGCAGGTGTTCTGGCACCCGCGCCTGGGGTGTTGACGGAGGATTGCTGGCGGCGAAGGCAGGTGTTCGGACTGTAGGAAAAACCCGCGGCTTTGTTGATATCAGCATCTTGTTTACCCCTTTTGTCGCGGGTGGCAACAGGGACATTTCCGGCTGAGGGGGGGGGGGGAGACAAGGGGAAAAGGATGGATCAAGAAAGCAAGGTGGGAGATATCTATCGTTCTGGAAGAAATATATACACACATATATTTGTGTATATATATATATGTGTATATATATATATACATATGTATACATATATATATTACATATCTATCTATGTATATATATCATCTATATATATAATATATATATCATATATAGATATATATATATATGTATATATATGAATATATATAAATGTATATATATAAATATATATAGATATATGAATAAATATATATATATAAATTATATATAGATATATATGTGTGTGTGTGTGTGTGTGTGTTTGTGTATGTGTATGTGTATGTGTGTGTGTATGTGTATGTGTATGAGTGTGTGTGTGTGTGTGTGTGTGTGTGTGTGTGTGTGTGTGTGTGTGTGTGTGTGTGTGTGCGCAAGACCTCTATTGATCCTGGCGGTGGTGTTTCGCCCACTGTTCCCTCGAGGCCTCATTATCACTTTCCCTTTCCTGCATTCTCCTCTCGTCCTTTTGTGTTGCTGTCTCTTTCCCATCGCATTCGAGGGCCGTTAAAAGGCGAATTTCCCAGATAGTTGTTGATATTCATATTATAGACGGCCCTCTTTTATATGGTCGTCCGGCTCCCTGTTCATTGACATGGAAAATGAAAAGCAGTGAATCGGGTCTGCGGTCGGGGTTGGGTTGCGGCCTCCTCCGGGAAAGGGTTGCGCGGGGGAGGGCGGCCAGGGTGGGCGGGGTGTGTGTGTGTGTGTGTGTGTTTGTGTGTGTGTGTGTGTGTTTGTGTGTGTGTGTGTGTGTGTGTGTGTGTGTGTGTGTGTGTGTGTGTGTGTGTGTGTGAGAGAGAGAGAGAGAGAGAGAGAGAGAGAGAGAGAGAGAGAGAGAGAGAAAGAGAAAGAGAAAGAGAAAGAGAGAGAGAGAGAGAGAGAGAGAGAGAGAGAGAGAGAGAGAGAGAGAGAGAGAGAGAGAGAATGTGGCGTGAGGTTGTGCAGATTGTATGGGCGTGTTTGACCTGCGGGCGATGCAGTCCTTTGGAGGAAAGGGGTGGATGTGTGACCTTTCTTGGGGTCGTGACCCGGCTAGAGTTGGGCTTAGGGGAGAATGAAAAATGAAGAAAATTGTGAGGAAAATAAATATTAGATAAAGACAAATGGAAAGTTACAGAGGGAGAGAGAGGGAGATGGAGAGGGAAAGAGAGGGGGGGAGGGAGAGGTAGAGGGGGGGGGGAATAGAGAGAGAAAATATAGACAGATTACAGAGAGTGAAGACAGACAGAGTAGAAAAGAAATAGATAAAGACAAATGGAAAGATTGAGAGAGAGGGACAGGGAGATGGAGAGGGAGAGAGAGAGAAGACAGACAGAGTAGAGAAGGAGAGGGAGAGAGAGGGACAGGGAGATGGAGAGGGCGAGAGAGAAGACAGACAGAGTAGAGAAGGTGAGGAAGAGTGAATAGAGAGAGAAAAAAATAGACAGAATGGAGAGAGACAGACAGACTGAATAGAGAAGGAGAGGGAGAGGGAATAAAGAGAGAAGAAATATATAGAATGGAGAAAGACAGACCGAGTAGAGAAGGAGAGGAAGAGGCGTCGGCTCAGTTTCATTGTTTTTTCCTGTCGTAATCTGGACGTTAGTTATCTTGTTATACGTTCTACGTGCGCTGTTCTTGCATGACTTCGTTTTATTTATTTATAGGCGTGTTTTGCATGACTTGAGGGAAAACGTGCGTCGGCTGTGTGTTATGGCATTACATTTAAAGTGTGTACACGCAGAATAATTTACATACGGCATGCAAATACACATACGTATACACATATACGTACACAAACACATGGGCACACACGCACGCACTCTCTTTTCTTTTCATTATCTCTGTTCTCTCCATTTCTCTTTCTCTTTCTTTCTCTCTTTCTCTCTTTCTCTCTTTCTCTCTTTCTCTTTCTCTCTTTCTCTCTCATTCTCTCTTTCTTTCTCTCTCTTTCTCTCTCTTTCTCTCTCTTTCTCTCTTTCTTTCTCTTTCTCTCTCTTTCTCTCTCTTTCTCTCTCTTTCTCTCTCTTTCTCTCTCTTTCTCTCTCTTTCTCTCTTTCTCTCTCTTTCTCTCTCTTTCTCTTTTTATTTATTTCCGCTTTCGCATCTTCGTTCCACGCGACTCGTGTTATCACCAAACGTTGTATACACCCCCTGCACCACCACCTGGCTTGCTCCATCCCGGAAGTACGTCCCTGGGCTTGGTAATTACCCGTGCCTTTGGTTATCTGTTAAGATATTAGCAGACGTGCACCTAATCATCTGATAACGCTAGCCTGATAACGCGTAATGATCTCGGAGGTCGGTCGTGTACTGCGTTTTTTCCTTTAATATGGCTGAGGATCAATAGTTGTCGCCCATATACGGTCTTTTTTTTTAACTGTGTGTGTGTGTGTGTGTGTGTGTGTGTGTGTGTGTGTGTGTGTGTGTGTGTGTGTGTGTGTGTGTGTGTGTGTGTGTGTGTGTGTGTGTGTGTGTGTGTCGGTCTGTTTATTTTGTGCATTTCTAAAATTGAATTTAATTAATAATACATTTCTGCTACATATAAAGCTTCACTTGGTAACTCCATGTGTAAGACCGCTGCTCTCAACAGGAATATATATTTTTTATTATAAAACGGGGCTTCATATTTGGCACGTTATGTCGAAGGCTGTTTTATCATATCTTGCAGCAACATGCAGTATCATCTCCCATTATGAAACTTTTTTTTTGCATTACATGTTGTGCACATGCTCCGCCACGTGCCATGTTGCAACTTACCATATCTCTTACATATATCTTTGCATCTAATGATCTGTTTGCAATAGCAGTGCACCATCTGCACCCCCATGCAAGCGTGTCCATTCCGGACTCCATGACTCGCACATTTCACAAGCACAGTCGCCATTATCCGTGCATGCACTTATGCATAAGCGAGCGCCCCGTCTATCGCATGGGTGACGGCGATTGCTAAGGCCACACACACGTCTCGCACGTTGAGCCCTCCCCTTGCTCCACGTTCGCAGACCCTCCTCCTCCTCCAACGGCTTCCTTTCCCTCGGCCTGCACCTCCCTATCATCCCTTCCTTCGGCCTACATCCCCCTATCTGTCTCCAGCCTCTCCCATCCCTTCCCTCGGCCTCTATTCCCGTATCATCTCGCCAGCCTCGCCCGTCCCATCCCCCGGCCTGCATCCCCCTATCACCTCTCTGGCCTCAACCATCCCTGCCTTCGGCCTGCACCTCTCTTAATCTCTTCAGACTCTCCCCTCTCTTCCCTCGGCCTGCTCCTCCCTGTCATCACGCCAGCCTGTGCATCGTCATGAGGGCTGCCACACACCGCACAAAGACCTGCTTTGCTAGCGTGCGCGTCGTGTGCTTACGCCCATGTGACCTGAGCCGTGTGACCCGAGGTGTTGGCGTGGCGTGGGCGGCGTGGCCTGTCTTGGCCAGAGGGCGGCAACGGCATGGGCGGGCTTGAGGTGTGGCTGCTTGACCTCTCTCCAACCTGTCTTGGCTGACCCGACCTTGCCGAGACGCCTCATGCCGGGCTGAAGGTTAAAGTGGAGGTGGAGTTGCATCGAGCCGAAGGGCGCCCGAGGTTGCTTTTGCGATTTGCCCGTTATTTGTTTTTTATTTGTTCACTCTACACATTTCGCAGTTGCTAAATCGGCGTTGGTTTGTGTGTGTCCTTTGTATGGTCGTCTTTCTATTTAGTCTACACATTTCGCAGTTTGAGTTTAATCTCACTTTATTTCGGTGTTGATTTCCGTATATCCTTTATATGATTAATTATTCCTATGTCTGTTACGTAGCACTTTATTTGACTTTTATATTACATTATACTTAGTTTTGTACAGATTTGTCCCTTGCCTTTTTTCTCCTGTTTTGAAATGTCTGTGTATACATCGTCCGTCATCATTCTTATAATTATAATAATTGTTATTATTATTGTTGTCATCATCATCATCATCATCATCATCATCATCATCATCATCATCATCATCATCATCATCATCATCATCATCATCACATACATACCACATACCTTTGGCCGAGTCCCGGATATATGGGCGGATGGCTCTTCTACCCTCATTACCCGCACCCCCTTCCCCCTTCACATTTTCTCTCCTCTCCGCCCATTTGCAACCGCGGATCGGCGAGGTCCGTCTTTCCTTCGCGGAACTCGGTGGGCCTCTGACGTCACACAGGGAGGTCGCTGTGGCTTGGTCCTTTGTGAGGCTCCTGGAGGGGAAGGTAGACGCTGGAGGAGGAGGAGGAGGAGGAGGAGGAGGAGGAGGAGGAGGAAAAGGAGGAGGTTGTAGGTGGAAGGATGTTGGGAGGAGGGAAAGGGTCGAGGGGTCGGCCAAGGATGATGTTGGAGGGTGAAGAAGAAGAAGAGATGGAGGTGGATCTGTGGATCTAGAGGAGGAAGAGGAGGAGGAGGAGGTAATCTAAAGGAAGGTCGAGAGGAACAAGGACAAGAGGTTTTAGTTGTGAGAGGATTGAGGTCAGAGTAGAGAGGTACGAGATGGAGGAGGAGGAGGAGAGGAAGGGGAAAAAAGGAGAATGAGAATGTGAGAAGAGTGAAAGAACAAAAATTGAAAGTAAAATAATGATGATGATAATTATAATAATAGTAATAATAATAATAATGATATTGATGGTAATGATAATGACGATAAGAATAAGAAGGAGAAGAAGGACGTGGAGTAGTTGTTTGTGTGGTGGGCTGGGGCGAGTGTTAGGGGGGGGAGGGAGAAGGGGGTGCAGAGGGAATTAACATCCTATGACAGGCAGCAAGCTCAGACACGTGGCAGAACCCGTGACACTGAATAGTTGCTTTCGCGTCATTTTTTTATCCCTTTTTATTTTATTTAACTTTATTCTGTGCTTTTGGTTTGCCGAGAAATGTGACTTTGCGTTTTTGTTTCGTTGAATTCATATACTCAGGTTTTCCATCAATTTTATATCTCTTGATTATAAGGCCGACAACGTAATGTCTTTAAGCATATTTTTGTGATTTCTTGACGACTGTTACTCATGCCTTTTTTCTCTTTCTTTCTTTGCAGGTACGTACAAAAGCGACTCGGAGGAACGTGAGTCAGGGAGCCTCGATGGTATGAGCTGTTTTCTTTGTTTGCTTTTTTATCATTGTTTTTTTCAAGTTTATTTGTTTATTTTTGTGTCTTACGCATCATCTCGGGGGCAAATTAATACTTAGTCATGAAACTCGTGATTCAAGTCAGAATGGAGAGGAAGTCTCGTATTAGTTGAGTCACTTAGCATCATTTCTTTTTTTTTTTTGCGCGATGAGAAGAGAAGAGGATGATAAAGCATAATGGAGAAAATGCCGAGGAAGGACGCACTGGAGGAGCTATTCTCTGTTAATTACAGACTAATGAAATTAAAGGATTCCACAAAATAAGAAGTGTCATTGATGTTGCGATATTTTACCTACACGTGGGCTGAATCATGTGATTCTGAGAGGGAGGCAGTAACATCATCCTAATGAATGTTTATTTAGGCAATTCCGATGGAGACGTAAAAACGATGCGCCAATTAAGCATCTCGAGTCGTGGAGTTGTTCACTCTCATCCGGGAACTCAAGAAGTAGGCGTGTCTTTCGAGATGGCACTCCGGGAGCCTCGCGGGCGCCTTTGTTCCGTGGCTTGTAGGGGCAGAAAAGGACCTCTGTTTGGATTTTTTTTCCCTCTTTTATATGACAAGGAGAGGATGAGCTTTGCTGTTGATGCGTTGTTGTGGTGATTGTGTTTACGTTGTTTTGGTCCTTGTATTGTCTTTGTTCACGGTTGTTTGTATGTATTTTTTTATTTGTTGTTATTGTGTTTCTCCGTCGAAGAGTGTGAATGGTATGTAATCTTACGTACTTGCTAATTTCGTATGTTAGCGGTTGTTTCGGATTTGTTAATTATCATTGTGTCTCCACCCCCATTGTCCCCCCCCTTTCCAACCCTCCCTTACCTTCATCCCCGTTCTTATCCTCCCCCCTTTGTGTATCCTCCCCCCCCCCCCCCGCTCTCCTCCTCTCCCATGCAACGGGACTCATTGTTTACATGTACACGCTGTCGTCATCGCCGTCAGGAGTTTCTTCCATCCTTTTCCCCCTTACGTATTTTTGCGCCGCGGAGGACTCTCTTCTGGTGAAAAAGCGCAGAGGCGATTGGTCTGCGGTGGCTAGATTTGCACGTATTTGCATGCAGACGAACCTCGGTTGTGTTTATACGCGGGACCAACACGAACGGCCCCGCCTCCTGTCCATGCCCTTGCTTACACCCCCCCCCCTCCCCACGAGTATGTTGTTGTTATGATGGTGGGAGTGCAAACTTTTTAACTGGTTGTTTGTCGGGTTGCTCGCTGATACACGTGTGTGTGTGTGCGTGTGTGTGTGTGTGTGTATGTGCGTGTGCGTATGTGCGTGTGCGTGTGTGTCTGTGTGTGTGTGAGTGTGTGTGTGTGTGTGTGTGTGTGTGTGTGTGTGTGTGTGTGTGTGCGTGTTTGTGTGCGTGTGTGTGTCTGTGTGTGTGTGTGTGTGTGTGTGTGTGTGTGTGTGTGTGTGTTTTGTAATTGTCATTGTTGTTTGTATGTTATTATTATTATTATCGTTCTTATTGTTATTATTTTTTTTATCACAATATTATTATTATTATTATTATTATTATTATTATTGTTATTGTTAATGTCATTACTTAATATCATAATTATTGTTGTTACTTATTGTTATTATTACTATTATTATTAATGATGATGATATTAATATTTATACTATTATTGTTATTATTATTATTGTTAACAATTTCATTACGTTGTTATTATTAGTATCATCATCATCATCATAACATGACATTACTGAAATGCAACAAAAATAAGTTTAAATTGAAACTGCCTTCTGATTGAGTGGATCTCATAGGGAAGCAGGATATGGTATTGCAAATCCTACATGTATACAAAGGCGTATCATTAGACGGCCTTGATGGCGATATTGAGACCAGACTTTGTTTTTATCTGCATTTGATCTAATTTATCTTTATTTATATCATCTCATTATATTTATACAGAGTTCTGATATGTTAAGGGTAGATTTTTGCTTCTGTTTCATTTTCTGGTTATTGGTTTATTGTTGCTATGCTATTTTGATGTAATATTGCTGTTCAGTAATTCGTCTCATCACTTGCCAATGAATGCAACAGGCACGTAAGTCATCTGTCAGAAAATGCAACAAATACGTATCTCTTTTTTTTTTTTTTTTTTTTTTTTTCAATATATTTTGTCGGAAGGATGTGACTCAGGTCCTCTGCCTTTTTAGGAAAATGTCTCCCGGAACAAAGAACGTTGTCTCGACTGGGTCTTGACTGGTAAGAACCGGTAGCCGTTGCGATGATGGGGGTGGGGGGTGGGGGTTGCAGGACGAAAGGTGGTCGGAAGTGGGTGGAGGGCGGTGGGTGGACGAAAGTGGATGCTGTAAGAAAAGTGGAGGGCGGAGATGGAAGGTGTTCGAAAGTGGATGTTATACGAAAAGTGGTTGGGAGTGAGTGGAGGGCGGAGGGTGGGCTAAAAGGAGTGCTGAGCGAAGGGTGGGCGAAAATGGGTGAGAGATGAAAGGTGGAGGAAAATGGGTGAGAAATGAAGGATGGTCGAGAGTAGGTGGAAGGTGAAAGGCGGGCGAAAATGGATACAGGACGGACTATGGTTGACGGTGGACGGTGAATGAAAGTGGGGCGAGGACGAAGGGTGATGTGAAAAAAAAAAAAAAAAAAAAAAAAGACAGACAGACAGACAGACAGACAGACAGACAGACAGACAGACAGACAGACAGACAGACAGAAAGACATAGAATGGGGCGGGAAGTGCATGATGATTGGAAGTGGGCGGTGTAAGAGCAGTGCTCGAAAGTAGTGGTGGAAACGGGCTATTGGTTAGTGCATATTAGGCGGTAGGGAGTGAATTACCGGGGATGGTCGCTAAATATAAGGCGGTGCATCATGAATAGTAGGCGGTGGGAAGTGACAAATGGGCGCCGTTTAGGGAATAATGGGCGGTGTGCAGTGAAGAGTGTTCGGCAAAAGGTGCATAGCGGAACAAGGGTGGCGGATCGAGGAGGCCATGTAGGAGGTGGATTGGTTAGCAACACATCCAATTGTGAGAAATTAACAGCGATTACCTAAAAGTGGATGCGATCGCGGGTGAAACCATCCCCGCCGCCATGATGTATCTGGCTCTCCGTCACGCCGCCTCCTTCCAGGAAAGCAAAGGCAATTAAAAGGAGTTCGTTTCGGTGAAGGGCGGCCATGCGCAAGGCGTGGAGCGCGAGGGGAAATCCGGGAGTATGTGAAGAGGGATGGGGGGAGGGAGGGAGGGAGGGAGGGAGGGAGGGAGGGAGGGAAGGAAGCAGGGAAGGAGGGAGAGAAAGGCTGGCACAGATAGACAAACACAAAGGAGAAGTGTATAGAAAATATGGTAAAAAAGGACGGAAAGAGGACTTAAGGGCGAAGGGTGATGGAAGCAGAATGAATGGGACGAAAAAGAAAGAGAGAAAGAATACAAGATAAAATAAAGGTAAAGAGAAAAGAAGATAGAAAATGGAGGAAAGGGCCGAAGAGAAGGGAAAGATAAGGCCGGGGAAGAGGTAAAGAGCAAGTGCGTGATGGCCGGCCTGTGTGACAAGTTCAGAAAGTTCCCGAGCAAAAGTTCAAATTTAGGTTTTCTCAAGAGAATTGCCGAAAATCTGTACTTGGGACAAAAAAAAAAAAATGAATTTTAAGAATTATGTATTTCATACGCAGAAAGTATTATTTTTGATTAGGGGAAAAAAAAAAAAAAAAAAAAAACGGATTAGATAGATCAAGTCTTGTGGAACTTGAGCCTATAATAAGTAAAGCACCTACAAAGACGCGCCTTCCCGTGCCCTTCCTCTGCAAGCAGGGCGGAGGAGACAACAGCCAAGAACAGGGCAGCGCACGTGAATGCCTTTTAAAGTTGCTGTCCCGTGAGGCTTTTGTTTGTTGTGACTGCAGTGTTTTAGAGCAGAAGGGAGGAGGCGGGGAGAGAGAGGAGGAGGAAGGAATGGAGGTGGAAGAAAGGGTAGGGGAGGGAAACGAGCTAGAGGAAGGGTGCCGGGAGGGAGTGAGGGAAGGGGAGAAGGGGAAGAGGGGGAGGGTGTGAGGGAAGGGGAAGAGGGGGGGAGTGAGGGAAGGGGAAGAGGGGGGGAGTGAGGGAAGGGGAAGAGGGGGGGAGTGAGGGAAGGGGAGAAGGGGAAGAGGAGGAGGGAGTGAGGGAAGGGGAGAATGGGGAGGGAGTGAGGGAAGGGGAGAAGGGGAAGAAGGAGAGGGAGTGAGGGAAGGGGAGGAGGAGGGAGTGAGGGAAGGGGAGAAGGGAAAGAGGGGGAGGGAGTGAAGGAAAGGGAGAAGGGGAAGAGGGGGAGGGAGTGAGGGAAGGGGAGAAGGGGAAGAGGAGGAGGGAGTGAGGGAAGGGGAGAAGGGGGAGGGAGTGAGGGAAGGGGAGAAGGGGAAGAAGGGGAGGGAGTGAGGGAAGGGGAGAAGGGAAAGAGGGGGAGGAGTGAGGGAGGGGAGTAAGGGGAGGGAGAAGGGGAAGAGGGGGAGGGAGTGAGGGAAGGGGAGAATGGGGAGGGAGTGAGGGAAGGGGAGAAGGGGAAGAGGGGGAGGGAGTGAGGGAAGGGGATAGAGGGGGGGAGTGAGGGAATGGGAGGAGGGACTGAGGAAGGGGAAGAAGGGGAGGGAGTGAGGGAAGAGGAGAAGTGGAAGGGAGGGAGGGAGTGAGGAAGGGGAGAAGGGGAAGGGGGGGAGTGAGAGAAGGGGAGAGGGGGAAGGGGGAGCGTCTGGTGCTGACGGACGCAGAAGGTCAGACCCACGAGCGCTTCCCGGCGTAGGTGGACTTGGCGCGACGAGAACCGCTCCTTCCTCTTCTCCCGCTGGGCCACTTCTTTGTTTGGCCGTTTGTTTGTTTCACTTTCCTTTTGTTATTTCATTTTTCTACCTTTTTTTTTTTTTTCCCTCAATCGGCTATCTTCCTCTTCTCATTCTCCTCGTTTTCTCCAACCCCTCCTTCTTCTACCCCTGTTTTGCTATCAAAATATATATACCCCAATTATTATTTTTACCCAAGGGTTAGGTATTTTAGGATACGGAGGAAGAGAGGAAGAGATTTGGGGGCCATAATAAGTTAAATATACGCCATGATACAGAATCGCAGGAAGTCGTGTGCTGAGAAATTACACGAGATTTCACGTATTTTCTCGGAGGGGGAAGCAAGGCAGATAAGAGAAAAGCCAACGTAGTATAAAGGAAAAGGAAACGGAGACAATAAGAATTAAAGAAAAGAATTTGGTAAAAAAATGAAGTATTTCAGGCTTTGTACCCAGAGCGATCGCACTGTGAGGCCGAGTGTATGGGCACGTTGCTTCATGCCCGGGACGCCGAGGCATTTGTCTTTGGTGCCGCCGCCGCCGCCGCCGCCAGACGCAGTTACTATTACTTCCCCCCGCCTCCCGTCACCACGAATTAAGGTACTCTCCCTCCCGTCTCCACTCCCCCCCCCCCCTTCCCCCACTCCACCCCGTTCGCCGCCGCCCCACGACCCTATACGGGCACCACGCGGCTTATCTCGCACATCGCGTGTCTATTTTCAAGTCCACGTGGCGGCGGGACAGATGGCCTTCTCGCTCTCCTGGTGGGTCAGGAGCGCATGGAGGCCCTTTGGTAATTTGACCTAATATGGCTTTAAGGCAGAAGGAGGGGGGGAGGAGGAGGTAGAGGGAGAGGGGGAGGTAGAGGGAGAGGGGGAGGTAGAGGGAGAGGGGGAGGTAGAGGGAGAGGGGGAGGAGGAGGAGGAGGAGGAGGAGGAGGAGGAGGAGGAGGAGGAGGGAGGAGGAGGAGGAGGAGGAGGAGGGAGGAAGAGGAGGAGGAGGGGGGGGAGGGGGAGGAGGAGGTAGAGGGAGAGGGGAGGAGGAGGGGGAGGGGGAGGAGGAGGGAAAGGGAGAGGAGGAGGGAGAGGGGGAGGAGGAGGGAGAGGGGGAGGTGGAGGGAGGGGGAGCAGGAGGGAGAGGGAGAGGGGGAGGAGGAGGGAGAGGGCGGA
>NC_061826.1:3359707-3364707 GCF_019202785.1 Penaeus chinensis | reverse complement strand
ATAGGGAGAGGGAGGTTTCCGGATTCATTCTCTTTCCTTCTTCCTTCCCTTCTTCCTTTTTTTCTTTCCCTCTCTCACTTTTTTTTTGTGATCGTGTGTTTGTGTCCGTATGTATATGCACATGCCTTTGTGTGTGTATGACTGCTTTTGAAATAGCTTGTGGCGATGGAGTCAAAGCTAAACCATTTCCAGATGACTCAACGAAGCGTGATGTGGTAGGACCTGAGGTCAGGAGCCCGAAGGAGAGTTGGGGAGGGAGGAGGAAATCCCTGGAATAAATTCTGATATCAGATGATAAGAAAGACGCTGTAAATAGATATTATTGACATTGTTAAATAGATCTCTTTGTTTCTATTCATATTTTCAAGTATATTTATCGTAAGAAAAGTCGTTGACAGGTTAATTTTAGAGACGTCAGGCAATGTAAGTAGAGAAGTAAGCGAGTTACTCAAGACGGCAGCGGGTGGATTTTGAGTGTGGTGTGACACTGCCGGAATTTTTACATGCGTTTTTTTTTTCTGTATTATTGTTTCGCTGTAAGGGGACACTTATGAAGACGGACCGTGGGAGTGGGTATATCTCTCGGGCAAACGAGGAAATCCGTTTCTGTGGATTTTTTAGTTTGTTTTTTCTCGTGCGGAAAGCGAAGTTGTGGACATGATAATAGTCGCAATTTCAGTAATGAAGTAAAAAAAGAGTCGACAGCAACCACGTAAATGAAAGTGAATTTTTCCCTTTTCCCGAGTGGCTCGAGGATATAAGTAAATGATATGTGTGACCTGACAAAAACCACGTTTTTCCGGTCCCCCGAGAGCATGAGTGCCGTACCTTCGTGTTTGTACCTATGCACTTAATTAGGTTAGGGAGACAATTGCGTGCGTGCGCGTGCGTTGGGTGCAGAGGGCGTGGCCAGCTTGCTCTTCTACTTGCTCTTGTGCGCGTGTTGTCTTTTCTTGTGCCTCTGTATTTTTCTTGCTTTGAAGTCGGGATTGCTTGTGTTTCGATTCATCTTCTCGAACCCCGTTAGCGAGCGGTCCTGTCGCCCTTCTTAACCCCCCAGAGGCACTGGCGCACAATACCTGGTTCACGGGCTGTCCCTGACCCGTAACTGTGCCTCGCCAGATAAATATCGGAATGAGTGCGTTCGCTTAAGAGGGAATTCGAGAGGGGAGGGAGATGGAGAAAGGGATTACTGTAGAGGAAGAAATAGATAAAGGAGCTTGACGATGGAGGAAAGTCGAGGCTGACTGACTGCTTGTGCTTGATGACGGAATGCTCGGGAATGTTTTGTCAGCCGAGTTTGTACTTGGGCGGTGGGATTTGGCCAAGGTCCTGTCGGTCCCGCGCGCTTTTCCGTTACGCGGGCGCTTGGCTTCGGTGGGGCGGGCAGAGGAGCGCGCCGAGTCGACCGGAAGGTGAAACCGGGAAAGTGATTGCAGCAATAAATACGAGAGTGATAAATGAGGAGGGTAGAGAGGGGTGAAGGAAAGGGAGATGAACAGATACTGAAAGAGATACACGGAGAGACATTTGCTCTAAGGTAATGATTCATTACTTCACCTCCACATTCTCCTCGGCGATTGCACACTACGCGCGTGAGTCTGATGATGTAATGAGAGCAGTTTTGTGGACGAGTTGCGGTGCGTCATCCATACTTACTAAAAAAAAAACGTGCGTACGTGAGTGCGTCCGTGTCCGGTGTGAACGCCCATAATGACGAGGGACTTGATCGCAGATGTCGAGTTTCGTTAACATCACCAGGTACCGGTATTGTCGCGCGAACCGGGAACCTCTTCCTCCTTCACCTTCTGCGTTTTCTTCTTTTTTTCCTCCTCCTTCTCCTCATTTCTTCATTCTGCTCGCTTGTATTGTGGATTTCTTTAGTCTTATTCGGAGATTTCCTGTGGCGCGAAAAAAGGTGTGGGGGTGAGTTTGGGGGATGGGAGTGCGCACTTTGTCCGCTGCATTGCTTAGCTTTTGAGTGCGAACGCCGTGTTGTTTGCGCAGGCGAGAGATGACTTTGGTTTTCTATGTGAGGTAGCATTTTTTGTTGTGTTATGAATTTTTTTTTTTTTTCTAAGGTATATATATTTTTTTTTGTTCTTCTTTTAAGGTATAATCTTTTGTTGTCTTTTAAGGTAAAATCTTTTATTGTCTTTTAAGGTATAATCTTTTGTTGTCGTGTCTGATACGTAGATTAATTTTAACGATTGCCGATATTATTGCAATAGCGTTTACGTAATCCGCGGTATAAATGGGTGATTCACATTTCTGCTCCGGCGAGGCCACGCATCGTCCCCCTGGCCTTGATGCCACTCTGAGTCCCTACCCCCCGCCCCAGTCCCATGGCTCCGCCTCACTCCCCTCTCCCGACAATGACCCTGGCTGGCACCCTCTTCCACCTGCTCTTAAATGAGTCGGACCCTCCCCCCCTCCGCTCCCCCTCCCCTACCCCCTTCCGTCCGCCCGTTTACAGCTTCCATCCATATTTATCTCCCCCGGCTGCCCCTTCGCGCCCATCTGTCTCTCCTGAACCAGCTGTTATCGCCTGGCACTCTTCCTATTCACCACCTGTTTTCCGTCTCCTTATTCGTCTCTTGGTCTTAAAAGAAGAGGAATGGAAGAAGAGGAGAGCCAAGATAGACATAGGAAGCAGTAAAACAAACAAACACACAGGCAGATGAATACTATTTTTATTTTATTTGTTTATATAATTCAAAATTCATTGTTTTACTTTATCGAAAATGCAAGGGATTTCAGGGTAAGGTCTGCCAGTGAGAAATTCGTTTGGCGATCAGGTGAAAGATCCAACGCTCGCGCGGGGATTAGAGCGAGGCTGAATGCTTGCGTCCGTGTGGGTTGTAACCTAAGGAGGGAACTTAACAGGTAGCAGGGCGTTTTTAGGTTGCTCTTAGAACGCTTATAACAGCTGATGTGCTTGGCATTGGGGAGGTGGACACGTATGAACGTACCTCCCCACCCCACTCATATTGTTTGTACGGGTGTATGTATACAAGTCTGTCTACGTATCTATATGTCTGTATATCTACATCTATATTTATGTGAGCATACATATATACATACATACGTACAAACACACACACACACATACACACACACACACACACACACACACACACACACACACACACACACACACACACACACACACACACACACACACACACACACACACACACACACACACACACACACACACACACACACTACATATCCTTCGTGAAAGGAAGAATTGTAGGCTTATCTTAGATAACATGAAATAACCTGGCGATGGAGCTATGGTTTTGCCACAGATTCACCATCGCGGAGGCTCGGCCAACGTCCTGTCGGGGAACTTCCTGACCGGGAGATCAGCCGGGATATGTCCCTCGGGAGGACTTCACTTCACCTCGGAGTTCGAAGGATGTAACCAGCTTTACGAATTGTTCTTCACTCGTCTCCGTTTTACGACATGATCATCCCTTGAATCTGATTCTCTTTAAGGCAAACTATATTGTATCACTACTTGACTTTTTTTTTTTTTTTTTTGTATCTATCTTTATTAACTACACGGTCGATGATCCGCTATCGATGATTGAACACGGGAACAATTAGCCCACGCGAGCACAACGACACGATAGAACACCCACTCCCCCCCCTACACGTCCCCCATCCCTCCTCCTCCCCACTCGTCCCTCCTCCTTCTCCTTCACATCCTCTCTCTCTCTCCCTCCTTCCTCCTCCCCCACAACCCCCTCTCCTATCTTCCTCCATCCCCCCACACACCCTCCCTCCCTCCTTCCCTCCTCCCCACACATCCTCCCTCTCCCCCTCCTTCCGCCTCCCCACAACCCCCTCTCCCCTCCTCTCCTCCTCCCTCGATAGTCTCCAAGTACGTGCTCTTGCTTGCTTATCCAGTACAAGGGTCGGAGGGTGGTTCAAGGCTGCGCACACTCCTCCACTCTTTTATAATACTTGATGGTTGTTGAGAGTGCGGCGAAGGGTGGAGAGGTGGGGGCGTGAGTTGGGGGAATGGTGGTTGTGGCAAGGGCAATGGTGACGATGGAGATGGTAATGGTAGTGATGATAGAGGTGGTGGTGGATGATGATGATGATTATAATGATGACGATGATTATGATGATGATCGGGGATGGTGATGGTATGTGGCTAATGGTTGCGGTAATGTCGATCATGGTAGGCGGGTGATGGTGATGTTAGGGGTGATAGTGTTGGTGGTGATAGGGGTGGTAGTGGCGGTGGTGATGGGGTAGATGTTGGTGATGATGATATGGGGGTGATGGTGGAATTGACGGTGGTAGGCAGCGGTGATGACGATGATAATGATGATGGTGATAGGGGTGATGGTGTTTTTTTGTGGTGATAGGGAGAGTGGTGGTGGTGGAGGCGACGTGGAAGAGGGTCCTGGTAGGAAGCCGAGGGTCCGATGTCTCGTCCATCCGAAAAGATCATACTGACAGTCTAGAAGTCAAGTTGTCCGAACTTTTTTGGCGTCGCCCAAGATTGTCGTGATGGTGCCGCCGCGATGGTGGTGGGTGTGATGACTACCAGACCAGCTGTCGGTGTGGTGGTCTTACGCACTTTCATTTCTCTACCATCTATGAAGGTCGAGGTCAGTAGTAATGGCGTGGTAGAGGTGATGGTCCGGTGTCCTCGAAGGCCCCGGCGGTGGGGACCTGGGGCTGGGGGCGCGGACGGCCTTCCGTGCCCGCCGCGCCCATCCCGCCGAAGCGCTGCTAGATATTATCCTGACGTCTCCTGGCGCGGGGAGATGTGGCGTGACGGAGCAAGTCGTGGTACGGGTGCGGCGCCGGGTAGAGGCGGATGCCGGGCCCATGGTGGCGACCTGAGGCGCACTGATGGGCCGAGGCGGGACGCAAGCGTGGTTGGGGTTCTCACGGAGGGGCCTGTCTCAGGATGCTTGAGTCGTAGTAGCCCGTAGCTGTCTTATTCATTGTGCTGCCTATTTATTTTTGTAGTT
>NC_061826.1:3352207-3354707 GCF_019202785.1 Penaeus chinensis | reverse complement strand
TGCATGAAAGAGAGAGAGAGAGAGAGAGAGAGAGAGAGGGGGGAGGGAGGGAGGGAGAGAGTCTTTAATTCTTTAAACTTCGATTAATTGCTTGTCCTTCCCATGTATGCGTACTTGTACTTTTTGCTTCATGTACCATTCATATATTACTTGCGTCAAGACGCACCCACGACCACGAGCGCCCACCGCGCATACATCAAGCAAGCAAGCAGCCGCAACTGGTTGCGCTAGACAGGTCCTCCTGAGAACGCGGCTCGAAGGACCAGTCCGCTGCGCCTTTGAGAGGCATAAACTGAACCCCCATTCAAAACTTGACCGCCCGGAGGTGGCTTGAAGAGGCGGACCCTAAAGAGGCCTGAAGGGCTGCGCCGTTCAAGCGTTGCACGAACAAATGTTGCAGCGACGTCACTGCCTTTGGTGGCTGTATGTTTTTGAGAACGAATACGCCGTTATTATGTATTTTGTTTTGGTCGAGTTACAGTCGCGAGGTGTGTCGTTGGTCAAATAACTGCGTCGGCAGTGCGTTGCTGTGGGACGTTTAGGAAAGTCATTATGGCCGTGAGTGGTTGTGCAACTGGCCGGTGACGACGACTTTTAGAGGGCACTGATGAATGTTTTCCTCTTGTTTGCCAATTATATAACAATGTCTACTTGGGCTCCGTTGCAATAAGGCCTTGTCCACCTCCCTCCCTCCTTCCCCCTCGGCACAAAAACACCAGACATGAATAACAAACAATGCCAGTGTACCAGACTATCATGTCAACATCTCCGCCTCCTTGAAGGGAAACAAAGACTGTAAACAGACACAATGGAGCACAAACAGAGAACCCTCCCCGTGACGATAGGGATTCCTGGGAACAAAATGACCTGCAGATGACCGCCCGCGCTATCACTTTAGACCAGGCAAAGTTGCAGAGGAGTTGGGAGGGGGAGATGGAGACACTGTTGGGGGTAAGGAGTGGGAAGGAGGCAGTATAGGGAGGGGGAGGGATGGAAGGGTAGGGGAGGGGGAAGGGCTGTGAGGAGGGGATTTGGGGATAGGGAGGAGTGGGGAGAGAGGAATAAAGGGATAGGGAGGGAGGAAAGAGGGACGAATAGGGGGATAGGGAAGGGGAGGGAGGGAGGACTAAAGGGGATAGGATGGGGAGAGGTGGGGATGCGTTGGTAGGGAGGGGGTTGGGCCTTAACCAGTATATATATCTCACCAGCAATGTGGGCGTGGCGAGTTTTTGCTAGTCGGGCGAGTTTGGGGGTTAGGGAAGCAAAGGTTATGTACCGTGCTTGGTAACGCGGTGCGCTGGCCTAGTAGGGGGCTGGGATCAGGGAGACAGAGGAGGCGGAGGAGGAGAAGGAGAAAGAAAGAGAAAGAGAGAGGGAGAAAAAGAAAAGGAAGATGGAAGAAGAAAAGGGAAGATGAAAATAAAATAGGAAAGTAGGGAGTGGGAGAGAAAGGTTTTTAGAGAAGACAAGGAGAAAGTATAGAAAGAAAAGCAAAAACACCGGAAGAGAAGAATAAGGATAAGAGAAGCCAGGGGGACATACACGAAAAGGAGAAGGAGAAAGAGAAGGAAAATACAGATGAGAAAAGGATTCGAGGAACGGGTTGAAAGCTGCAAGGTGGAGGAGGACATGCATGGATGAGTGGAGGAAGGACAAATAAGGTAATCGAGGAGGAAGAGAAGGAGAAGGAGGAAGAAGAAGAAGAGTGGGATATTTTGAAGGATCGAGAGAATAAAACGTGGGGGAGACGTAGAAGGAGGACCAACACGGAAGGAGAACAGCAAGAAAGTTGAGAAAGCAGGGAATCAGTGAAACCGGTAACGGAGCAAGCAAGCGCAAAAGGAATAAGTGAGAGTCGGGATAAATGGAGAGAGAAAGTATTGACAAAAAGGGGAGGCACGCGAGAAAGTTGAAGACTAGGGAGAAAGAGTGAAAGTACGGAAAATAGAATAAAGATAACGCGAAGAATTTAAGAGAGGAAAAGCAGCGAGAAGAGAGAAAAGAACCAAGATTCAGGCAGAAGGAACAACAGCTCGGGGGGAGGGGGGAGGGGGGTGGGGGGGATAAGCTCCATAAACCGAGTAGGACGTAGTCAATAGGTAATCACAGAAGACACGATGCAGAGCCTTGCTAACACGTTCTCATTGTGGGCGCTCAGCAGGGCATGTCTGCTGATCGATTAACAGGATTTTCGATGCGGCCATTGCTGTGTTTGCGGATGCTTGGGTTGCTATTATTTATGGTTGCCTTGCACGCCGTTATCATCTCTGCCCTTGTTTATTTTTTTATTTTTTTATTATTATTCCTCCCCCCCCCCCCCCAAGACGAGCATTATCCGCACCATCTTCGTTTTAAATTCCTTTAGATTAGCCTTACGTCCGGAATTGTAGATTTGTATTCATGTCTTGTCTTTCTATACGATCATAACGACTCCTCTTCTCGCCCCCCACCCCCACCCCCCTAATCCTCCCCCTTGCCCTCGCCTCTTTGTCTTCTCTCC
>NC_061826.1:3332207-3339707 GCF_019202785.1 Penaeus chinensis | reverse complement strand
CGCGCGCTCCACTTCGCTCTTGATAATAAATAATAATTCCCTCTTTGGTCAGCTTGGTAACTTCTTTTTCTGTGGATGGGATATTTCCACTCATTCGTAACAGGTGACCTTTTATGCATGCAAGTTTTTCCTTTTGAAAAAGGTGCGTGTGTGGAGAGGTAGGAGTGGGGGTGGGGGGTGTCTTTGTGTTTGTATTTGTGTATATGCTTGTGTCTGTATGTCCGTGTGAGTGTCAACGGTTGCGTACCTATCTGCGTGTGTGGCATGGAAGGTAGGGCATGGAGGTGAATTTGGCCGGCTTGTCAACATGCACATGTTTGTTTGCACAGAAGGGAAAATCGTGCCAAATCCTGCCTGGGATTGTCGTTGACGGCGGGGCCAGTAAACACGCCGGGGGAAAAAAAAACAAACTCGTCTTCCAAGAAGGTTGTGCTTTCAGTGCTGCTTGTTTGTTTGTCCTGTTTATTTTTGTTCTCTCGCGGCCTGTTATTTTTGAGTTTTCGTCCCTTCGCATTCAAACGCCGCCGTCGTTCTCTCGTTCTCCCATTCCTCTTCATTTTTTTTTTTTTTCATCCCTTTCTCCCTTATATTTAGACTCCTTCTTTCTTGCTTGCTTCTCCCCCTTCTGCTGCTCCTCCTCTTCCTATTCCTCTTCCTCTTCCTCTTCTTCTTCATTCTCTTCCACTCCCTTCATCCTTTTCCTTCTTATTTTCCTTCTTCTGCTATATCCCGCCCTACTTTTCATCAACTTTTTCTTGAAGGCTATTTTCTTATATTATCTTTAAACAGCATAATCTTTTTTTTTTCTCCTCTATTTCATCCGTAATTTTCTGTTTATCTCCTCGCTTCCTCTTATCTTGCTGTCCTACCTCCCATTCTCACCCTCTCCTCCTCCCCCATGTCTTCCCTCTTCTCGCGTCCTTCTCCTCTTCCTCCACCTCCTCTTCCTCCTCCTACACCTCCTCTTCTTCCTCCTCCACCTCCTCTTCTTTCTGTCATCCTCCTCCACCTCCTCCTATTTCTGCCATCCTCCTCCACCTCCTCTTCTTTCTGCCATCCTCCTCTCCCTTCCTCCTCTCCCTCCCTTCCTTCTCCTCCTCCTCCCCCATTCACCTCCTCCTCCACCCATTCCCCTCCTCTTCTTCCTCCTCCTCCTCCACCTCCACCAATCCTCCTCCTCCACTGATCCTCCTCCTCCTCCTCCTCCTCTGCCCCACCCTCCTGTTTCAAGGTAAAAGGAGACCTGACCGCGAGAGCCTTCCGCGACGCCGCTCCGCAGGAAGACTGTCCAGGGAGTGTATTTGAATGTGTGTGTGTGTGTGTGTGTGTGTGTGTGTGTGTGTGTGTGTGTGTGTGTGTGTGTGTGTGTGTGTGTGTGTGTGCGCGCGCGCACTCGTGTATGTTAGTGTGCTTCTGGTGCGCGGTGTAGGCCGGGGGTTAACAACCGTGGGAACTTGTAGGAGGCTGTGTCGGACCCGTCGTCAGCGCCGCCACTGCTTTGTTAAATGGTCCCTTCTGACCTTGGGAGGGAGGACTGTCCCAGTGCGTTGACTCCTCCCGGCCCGCGCTGCGCCTCCCGCCGCGCCAGGAGGTCATCTCCAGAGGCTCGGGGAAGGTGGGCGCAGCTCTCACTGCACTCATTCGTGGGTTTTGCGTTTCATTGTAAGGAAGGGGTCAGGCGGGTGAGATGGGAAGGCGGTCTCTCTCTCTTTCTTTCTTTCTTTCTTTCTTTTTTTCTTTCTTTCTTTCTTTCTCTCTTTCTCTCTTTCTTTCTTTCTCTATTTCTTTCTTTCTCTCTTTCTTTCTTTCTCTCTTTCTCTCTTTCTCCCTCTCTCTCTCTCTCTCTCTCTGATTCATTCACTCCTTTTGCTTATGTCTTGTCTCCTGTTCATCTCTTTCTCTCTGACTGTAGTTCTCATTTTTCCTCTCTCATGCCATCTCCTCCTCTCTGTTCCCAAATTAACATCGCTAAATGTCAGAGAGGATAAGGCAGCCTATTTGCATGGTCCCAATAACCTGAAACTCCAGCCCTTACTGTGAGCTGCCCCATGCCCCCCCCCCCCCTCCTGCCCACTCCCCCACTTCCCACATGCAGGAGGAACCTTGAGCACAGCCTGTCAACTAGATCATGCAGTCATGCACGCCATTGTTCTTCCCGGGTCTGAGGTGTTAGGAGGTTGTTTCCCCGAGGAGCTTTCTCCATCCTGCCCGGGGGCGGCGGTGAAGGCGGCGGTGCGCCCACTGCGCTCTTCTTGCTACTAGGTAACGTGGCCCCCTCGGCGCAGCGGGAGGCGGAATGGGGCCTGGGCGCGGGCTCATTTGTTTCAAGCGCTTGGCTGTGTTATTGCGCGATGTCCCTTGCGGGTATTTTCATCGGTTTGGGTTGATTTCCTTGGTATTTGTCATTTCTTGCGTTTTTATTTAGATTTTTTAAGACCAGTTATTATTATTATTATTATTATTATTTTATTGCTATGCTTGTTTTTTGGTGTGTGTGTGTGTGTGTGTGTGTGTGTGTGTGTGTGTGTGTGTGTGTGTGTGTGTGTGTGCGTGTGTGTGTGTGGTGAAGCCGCCACCTGCAGCGCTGAAGGTGAAGCCGGTAGACGCAGGGTGTGAAGCAGACCAAGCGCGGCGGCGAGTGCCATTAGCGCGGGGCGATGTGTTGTGGCCTCCTCCGCCCCCTCTCCCTGCCGCCTGAGGACACGCCCCCTCAAGGATAAGTTTGAAGCAGTTCGGATCGGCGGAAAAGGTCGGGCCAGTTATGTGGTGATGGACGTAAAAAAAGGCATGTTTTTTTGTTTTTTTTTAATTCTTGTCTCGTCTTCATACATGTAATATTCATTGAATAAAAAGGTTGAGGCTTTTACAAGGTTTGTTTTTTTCTGTTTCCCGTAAAGATTCATAAAAAGTACGAGTTAAAAGCATACGCAGGGGATGTAATGACATATTATTAGATTTGTCTAATTAACAGGGAGAAGTAAAAAGAGACGTACATATGAATTCATGAGAAATTTGTGTGCAAGAGAAAGATACAATAAAAAGAAGAGAGAAGGAGAAAAAAGAGGAGAAAAAAGTGAAAAAAAGAGAGGAAGAAAAAAAAAAGGAGAAGACAGGAGAGAAAGAGAAAAAAAGGAGAAGAGAGGAGAGAAAGAGAAAAAAGGGAGAAGAGAAGAGAGAAAGAGAAAAAAGGAGAAGAGAGGAGAGAAAGAGAAAAAAAGAAGAGAGGAGAGAAAGAGAAAAAAAGGGAGAAGAGAAGAGAGAAAGAGAAAAGGAAAAGAGAGGAGAGAAAGAGAACACAAGGAGAAAAGAAGAGAGAAAGAGAAAAAAATAGAAGAGAGGAGAGAAAGAGAAAAAAAAGAAGAGAGGAGAGAAAGAGAAAAAAAGAAAAAAGAACTAGCGAGAGGGGGAATCAAGCCACAAGTGTTCCTCCGACCCTCCTCTTCATCAAGGGAGACTTGATGTAAACGAGGAGGAACAGCAAGAAACCGCTTCTATTCTCCCAAGCAAATTTGTTCTGCTTTTCAGCGAAATGAGGAGACGCTACCAAAGGCAGTCTCCCTCCCTCTCTGCCTCTCCCTTCTTCGTCATTCCCCTTCGCTCTCTCTCTCTCTCTCTCTCTCTCTCTCTCTCTCTCTCTCTCTCTCTCTCTCTCTCTCTCTCTCTCTCTCTTTCTCTCTCTTTCTCTCTCTTCTCTCTCTTTCTCTCCCTCCCTCCCTCCCTCCCTCCCTCCCTCCCTCCCTCCCCCCCTCTCTCCCTCTCCCTCTCCCTCTCCCCTCCCCCCTCCCCCCCCTTCTCTCTCTCTCTCCCTCTCTCTCCCTCTCATTTTAGCTCACTCCTTTCCCCTCTTTTCTTCTCCTCATCCAGAATAGCATATCACCACTATCTCTATCATACCCTCCCTCTTGCCCCCCACCCCACCCCCCTTTGTCCTATTGCTCTGCTCCCCCCCACATCCACCCCCACCCACCCCATCTCCCTCCTATTCCTCGTTGATTAGATATGCGGTTTGCGGCGCATGTTGGGAATGTAGGCCGGTGGAGAGGGAGATGTCGGCATTAGATGCGGTGATTAGCTGTAGAAGAGGGTGTGAGGTTGGCGAGGAGGGGAGGGGGGGGAGGGAAGGAGAGAGGGAGGAAGGGAGGGAGGGAGGGAGGGAGGGAGGGAGGGAAGGAGTGAAAGAGAGAGGGAGGGAGGGAAAGAGAGAGAGAGAGAGAGAGAGAGAGAGAGAGAGAGAGAGAGAGAGAGAGAGAGAGAGAGAGAGAGAGAGAGAGAGAGAGAGGGGGGGGGGGGGAAGGGAGAGGGAGAGGGAAAGGGAAAGAGAAAGAGAAAGGGAAAGGGAAAGGGAAAGGGAGAGAGAGAGAGAGAGAGAGAGAGAGAGAGAGAGAGAGAGAGAGAGAGAGAGAGAGAGAGAGAGAGAGAGAGAGAGAGAGAGAGAGGGAGAGATAGATGGAGGGAGAAAGGAAAGGAGAGATATAGAGGAAGATAGAGAGAAAGTAGAGGGAGGTAGGGGAGGAAGAAGAGAGGGAAAGAGGGAGGGAGGGAGAGTGTTATGTGAGGAGGCCGTGAGGGAAGAGAAGGGGGCGTAGGGGGTGAGGGAGGGGCGAGGGGGGAGGGGGGAGGCTGTTGGTGACGGGTCTCCAGGGTCGGCGTTGTGGTCACGGCCCGAGCTGTTTAGTAATAAGCTGGACATTCACGTAATTAGTTTGCATAATGAGGGGCGTCACCTTGGGGGGGTGGGGGAGGACCGGCCGGTCTCCCCGCCACGCTCCTGCTGTCGGGACCGGCGAGACCGAGCAGCTCTGCGGAGAAGGCAAGGGGCGAGGGCATGAGGTAATAACCGGTGCTTCGTTATCGGCGGGACCCAGAAACAGGCTGCCATTCACATTTCATTTTGTCTCGGGATCATTCGGTTCAGGTGTATTGCACCTTCCACTAGCCCATGCATGGCCAGTGTACATGTGCGCAAATGAACAGATAGATATATTCATGCAATCGCGCACACGCACTAAGATCACAAAGACAGTTACTCACTCACTCATTCACTCATTCACTCATTCACACACACACACACACACACACACACACACACACACACACACACACACACACACACACACACACACACACACACACACTTACACTTATACACACTTACACTTATACACACTTACTTATACACACTTACACTTATACACACTTACACTTGTAAACACTTACACTTGTACACACTTACACTTGTACACACTTACACTTGTACACACTCACACTTACACACACACACACACACACGCACACAGACACACACACACACACACACACACACACACACACACACACACACACACACACACACACACACACACACACACACACACACACACACAAATGCATACATGTATGCACGCACACATGCAAGTGACCCTTTTATGATTGGGTCATATGTAACGTGAGATATGCAAATGACTTCTCGCAGCCAACTACAAATACTAGTTTATGTGGAATAAGCCGGTACCCGAGGCAGGGGAGTGGCACTGCCAGCGAACCAGTGTCACTAAGTAGCAGTGGTGAGGAGTTCAAGGGGTGATTGAGTGTCGTTGGCAGATAGAATAAATGGATGGCAGGCAGTAGAGGCGAGTTGGTACAGCCTTGCTTTGTTGATTATGACGTTTCAGATAACTGCGGTTTAGTGGGTATTATGACGATAGCTAGTTATCAATTATACATTGGCGAGACACTGACTTTCCAGATTGTTTAAAGGAGGAAAAAAACAAGAGGATTAAAGATAAAGCGAATGGTTAGACTAAGGAGAGAGACAGAATCAGCAGCAGTGAAATTCTGTTTAGGACCTAAAGGCAAGGCAGCGTAAGGACTGTGATATAATTATGTTATGATTAATATAACGGTACCCTAAGGCTATTTAGAGAACAAGAGTACAAGGGCGTTTAGGATGAGCCTGTGGCCTCTGGCAGGGGGGAAAGTATATTGTGCAGAAGCGAGGGCTACAGTTAGCATGGATATATTGGGCTCTGTGATGAAGGGAAGTTATAGTGTCGTAAATGATAAAGAACAAAACTTGAGTTGAAATGCGGACTGAAAGACAAAAGAGGAGGAAGAGGGAAAGAGAGGGAGAGGGAGAGGGAGAGGGAGATAGAGGGAGAGGGAGATAGAGGGAGAGGGAGATAGAGGGAGAGGGAGATAGAGAGAGAGGGAGATAGAGAGAGAGGGAGATAGAGAGAGAGAGAGAGAGAGAGAGAGAATGTAGATACATATACGGCCATGCGCAAAGGAAAGGAAAAAAAAAAAAGCATGTGTCCCTCTCTCCAAGCGCGACGTTGATCCCTGGGTATCAGGGTTGGAACCCGTAATAAACAAGGGTGCAATTGAACCGATAAGGGAAGAGACCAAAAGGGTGAGGGGTGAAGAAAGGAGGGAAGGAAGATGATTAGGCCCAAGTCACTGTCATTCCTTCGTCTGCTGTCTGATTTGTCACTATTGTTCTTGGGCAGTGATCTCTGTGTATTAATGAAGCGTTTTAAATGCTGTGGGACATCTCTTCGATAGTTAAAAATAGAACTATGTTCTCTTATATGATACAAGTCGTAGTATTCTATTTTTAATCAAGTCGAGCTGGCAAGTTCGCGGCCGAAGTTGCACTGCGTGCAATCCTGTGTGCGCAAGCGTGTGTTTGTGTTTGTAAGGCTAATGCCGTTTCTGCTGACGGCGTAGGTTTTGTTGCGTCGTTACATAAGTGCTCACAATGCAAAAAAAAAGACTCGACACTGCGACACGAGTGTGTTATATGTTTACACAATTCTTTGCGTTTGTCTTCTGAATATTTGTGATACTGCGCTCAGTGTTTGTTTGAATTTTGCATTTATTGAAGTTCCTACTTGTTATTCTCATTTACAAGTTATCGTAAATGTGCAGTGCCCGTCAACATGCGGATTTGCACGTATCGCCTCTGTTTTATTCCCGCGTACATAACAAAGAGACCCATTTCTCCCGCAGTATTGCAAGTCTCTTACACCAATGACCTGTATTCCTCACGAGCTCTTTTGCATACCGCGACTCCAGAATAAGAAAATGCATTTCGGAAGCCATTAAAAGCCTGTAATTGTTGCCAGTTGGAGGTGGTGGTGGGGGGGGGGGGGGGGGGAGGGGAGGGGAGATGAAGCACATGCGAAGGTCGTCGGGTGAACGCTCGGGCTGCCCACCCGAGGACGGGTTGAGCGAGGGGCCCTGGGACAAGCCGCTGCTCCCTTTGTTTATCCTGCAGGAACACCCGATGCTTCCTCCGCCGGGCTTCTCTTGCAGTCTCTCTTTTTATTATGATACGTCGTAGCTGCATGTGCTCCCCGGATTTATGGAGGCTAGGAATACTTATAATTTCCGAGGTTTGAAAATCTCGTTTTTTGTTTATTGTTTATTCTCGTTTTAATTTCCGATATATGGGGTTGAGGATGTCGCTTTTTGTTTACTCCTGCCTGCTGCTCTCTCTGG
>NC_061826.1:3319707-3322207 GCF_019202785.1 Penaeus chinensis | reverse complement strand
ATCCGCAAGTGCAACTAGAGTGAGTGAAAAGAGTGATCTGTGTGAGTGAAGGTACCGCTGCGTCTCCACGATGAAGTACAGCAAGGACAGCCCGGGGAGCAACATGGCCCTGGTGCCCCTGGAGTGCCAAAACCCCAACCTGATGATCGGGTGCGAAAAGAACGTAATGGTGGTCCGGGCCCTTCAGAAGGAACGGCGTAAGAACAAAAGGCGCGAGAAGGAGAATATGTGGAGGAGAAACAACCACAGAAACGCCAAGAATGACCCCGTCGTGGTCCACTTCCCCGCCAGGTAATTGTCCTCTCCACGTGTCGTGCGCTTGTTGTGCTCGTGATTCGAGTCACTGATGTTGGCCGATGTTACGTGGTTATGTTGGTGATGTTAGCGGATGTTGCGTGGTTATGTTGGTGTTGAACGCTTTGCTAGCATTGTTGTCTGCCTGTGTATCCGCGTGATGTCAGATTCCCTTGGATGTTATTTAGATAACGTCTGAGATAGGACGTGCATCTAATTTACACCCGGGAAGTGAAGTGATCTTTAATGTTAAATATCAGAGAGCGTGTTAGAATTGTTTCCTTATCGGTGCAGCTTTGAGAACGAACATCCTAGCCTTAGCGGGATGTGGAGGAGGTAAGTGGAAGGACTCACTGAAGGAGGTGATGTATGTTTCCGTCTGGTTCGCCATGCCTTGTGTGGCGTTGGTCCTCGGGGAAAGGATGCCCGTTACTGGTGCTCGACGGGATGCTAATGAGATGCTAGTCGTTACGCCTATTATCTTATCTGCAATCCGAAAATGAGAAGGCTGATGTCCTTAAATTAGCGCTGATAGGAAAGGTAGATATGCAGGATATTTTACTAAAGAGATAAGGTTTAAATACAGGGTGAACCACGTAGGCTAGTACAAAAAAGAGACCTGCACAAGTATGTTAAATAGAGATGTAAGTGTGTGTGTGTGTGTGTGTTTATATATATATATATATATATATATATATATATATATATATATATATATATATATGTTTATATATATATATATATATATATATATATATATATATGTATTTATATATATATAAATATATATATATTCATATATATTTTTATATTTATATATATATTTATATATATATGTATTTATATTTATATATATATATTTATATATATATATATATATATATATATATTTATATATATATGTATATATATATATATATATATATACAAATTATATACTTGTGTGTGTATGTGTGTGTATGTGTTTATGCACGTGTGTATGCATATATATATATATATTTATGTATATACAGTATATGTTTTGCCCTCCCTGCCTCCCACGCGTTGCATCAGCGCTTCCTGGATTTGCCCTGCACACAGTATTTGCAGCTCCTTCGCTCCCTAGGGATATTGCAGGATGTTACGCCTCGGTAATCTTGCTTTGTCACCTCCTCCGAGTTCATGTTCGTTCGCGCATAGTGACTTGGTGGCTCAGCTGCTGCCACGTTAAACAAGGTCTCACACGTATTGGCGATTAATGATTGTTTATTTGCTGTGAATCATGCCCTCTGCTGGTGGCTGCTATGTGGGTGTGACACTGCCTCGTTACACGTGTCAGCTTTTATTGGTTTTGTATTGGTTTTCTGCAATCATCAGTTTATTTATTTTTGTTTCTAAAAATAGTTTGTTGTTTCGTTGATGCCTTAATATGTATGCTGTATTATGATCTTTTTCATCTTATTGTCTCGGTTAATTATTTCCTTTTGCGAGTAATTTGCTCGTGAAAGAGAGACAATGCCATATCAGTGATGTCGTCCAGCGGCTGTTCTGTGCATTGTTCCAACGAGGCGATCCTTTGTTCAGGACTCGGGTGTAGGAAGGGTGTGTGCCGAAGCCGCTTTGTTGTGCAAGGAGAAAGGTTGACGCTGTGCATTCCTTGAAGGGTGTGATATTTTTTGTTCTATTTTTAGACTCGCCAGGATTCGTGGGGAGTAATTTAAGATCGTGAAGGGGAAAGATCGATGGATTAGCGTAGTAGTTGATACCCGACTCGCGCGGTCAGGGCAGGTGTGTGACGGAGGTCGGTTGCGGACGGGCACTTGGGCGGGTAGGAAAGACAGCCCTCGCCTCGGCGTGGAATGGAGAGGGGGCTCCGTTGCTTTCGTCTGCCCTTCCCTCGCAAGTGTGACCAAGACGAGAGCCCTGATGATTTTCGTCACGCGGATGAATGAGTGTGGCAGGTCATGCGAGTGGGGCCGCTGCCTCATCCTCTCGAGGGACGCGATCATATTCCCTCGCAGCTGAGTTCGCGGTCCGGCGGTGATTGCTCCCTCCCGAGATTTGCTGCCGCTCGCGTGCCCGGCTCAGGAGACTCTCTGGCTCCTACGTTTGAATTCTTGACTCGCGTTAGCTAGTTTGAGGGTGTCGGCGATTGAGAAATACGGGAAGGTCAGAGGAAGGGCCGCGAGGGCGATCGGTCGCCGTTTGCGGTTTTTCGTTATTCCGT
>NC_061826.1:3312207-3314707 GCF_019202785.1 Penaeus chinensis | reverse complement strand
AAGGAGAGAGGGAATTAGAGGGTGGATGAGGGAGTGAGTGAAAGAGGGTGAATGATGGAGCGAGTGAGAGAGAGGGTGAATGAGGGAGTGAGTGAAAGAGAGGGTGGGTAACTGAGTGAGTGAGTGAAGGAAAGGTGGGTGGGTGAATGATGGAGTGGATGAATGAACAGTGTGACTGTGAGTGTCAGTGTGTGTGTGTGTGTGTGTGTGTGTGTGTGTGTGTGTGTCTATGTATGTGTATGTATGTATATATGCCTGTATTTATATTTGGATTATCACTATAGGTACACTCGTGGGTTTATTTTTTTTTAGTATAAGTATATTATATTCACAAATATGTAGGCATTACCTCAGCTTAGTTTCGATGGGAAACTGACCTGATAATGTACTGTTATGTTTGACGTCAGATACTTCAAATTAGCCAAAGATGTAAGTCCTAGTGTGCTCCTGCCTGCTCATATATTATTGCTTCCTCCATTTACCGCTCAAGAAAAAATACCCCCCCCCCCCACCCCTGCATGCCCACTCCTACTCCTGCGGTGGGCTAACAGGAAACTCTGGTGGAGAAGGTTGTGACACGCCACCCACCTGGCCGTCTCTGCCACCCGCCGCCCCCACCCACCCACCGCCCACCACCCTCCCCCCTCCGCCCTGGCCTCCGACGTGCACCTGCAGACGGAAGGGCCAGGAACCTCCGCGCCTTATATGCTCCCTCATGTCGGTCTCTGGCGTTCTTTATGGCCGTTTGCATGCTGGTCTTTGTGTCTTCGAGGTGGTCTCGCGTCGGCCTTCGTGCATGGTTATGTCTTCATGGCTGCCTGCCTTGTGGCCCGCGACGCTGCCTGCCTCTCTGGGCCCTCTTGCAGACCTGCCTGGGCGGCGCGGCCTCGCAAGACGGAATCTTCGTGGCAGTTCCGTGAGGAAGCTGGAGATGCCTTTTGCTTTATTCCCTCATGTGAATAGGTTTAGTATTGTAATTATTACCGCTTCCACCACCACTACCACTACTTCAACCTCCATCACTACCAGTATCATTACCGCCACCAAACAAAAGTTACTGCTGTTATTATTACCACTACCGTTATGTAATTGATTATTCTATAATTCATTCAGTCGTACGCCTGTTATTCATCAGCATTTACATAGGTGCTTGTTGCCTGAGCTGTCGGGACCGTGAAGGGAAGTGACGGTTCCTGCAGCCACGCAAGGGCCAAAGGAGAGCGAGGACCTTTGAGAGGCCGCTCAGAAGAACGGGGACCTGCAGGATATGGAGGATGGGGAAATATCATGCATGGCGATCCCCATTAGCATGGACCTTGCAGCATTCGCTCATATTTGGGAAGGTGTTCGATAGCGCTACAATGCCGCGTTGTCCCTCGGCCTCGCGCGCCACATCCTGCTCGGCGGGGAGAAGGGGCGCGGTCGGGCGCTCTCTGATTTCCTTCTCATCACGGCGGGCTTCTGGGAGGCCGACTCGCCCTCGACTCAAGAATCACATCACCTTAGCAACGTTGGCGAAGTATGTTTGGATGATGAGTTTGGTGCCAATTTCCCCTTCCGTTCAGCGTGGGGCAACGGGCATTTCGCAGCCGCAGTGTGCAGTGAGTACACCAACCAGACTCAGGAGATTTGCGGCGTCGCGAGCGATCCCCGGAGAGAGGTTGGGCGGCGGCCGGCTCGGAGTGGCCGCCTCTCGTGGGAAACGCTGCTGTCGAAATATTCAAATGTGAGATTTACACAGTTATAATCTGTGAGGCTTGCATGAGGGTGTGGACTTCTTTCTTTTTTCTTTTTGTAGTTTTCTTATTTTATTTTTAGCGTCATCCGCTCCATGCACTTATCTTGTTCTCCAATCGTATTCTCCTTACTTGGCCTCTCCTCCCGCCTTATTCCCTTCCCTTCCGTCGAAGGCAACCAAACATGGGGTCGTAACATCGCGGCTCCTGCAGGGGAGGCCCCAGGGAGTTCGTGAGTCGCTGGAGGAGGAAAGGAAGACTTCCTTATAGGAGGAGCCCTCATCTCAGCGCCGCCGCCGCCGCCATTACCGTGTCCCTAGAGTGTCTGCCCTCGGGCGTTATTGCTGTCGAGTGTCTAGCCCGGGGCGCCGCCGCTCCTGCCGACCAGTTGGCGAGCCTTGCGATCGGGCGCCTCAAGGGCTTCCCCACGCTCCGGGGAAGGGGGGATTTTATGGGCTGATGGGGATGGGGAGGGATGCTTGTGTACCTATGTTGGGGGTCGCCGTGGTATGGGCGACAGTAGGGGTGGAGAGGAGAGTGGGCGGGGCCTCTATCATTGTCTGGCTCGGCGCTGGCTGGGGCTCTTTGCCGCTTTTTACGATGCGAGTATTTATGGTCATTTATGCTGTCGCGCCCACCCGCCCGCCCGCTCACTTGCTCGACCACGCGGAAGTGATCGTTGCCTCACGCGCGTGCGGCGAAACGACACTCCTAGCGCTGTCGGAAGCGGGGAGGTGTTTGCTTCGGGGAGATCTACGAGGATT
>NC_061826.1:3284707-3309707 GCF_019202785.1 Penaeus chinensis | reverse complement strand
AGCCTTCCTCGCCCGCCCACGTGCTCCCTTCTTCTCCCTTCTCCCTTCTCCCTTCCTCCTTCTCCCTACTCCCTCCCTTCTTAATCATGATCTCCGTTGCCGTGAGTTGTTCTCCGTCGATTGAAGGAATTACAGCGGTCGACCTAGCATTGGAATCGGCGTCCTTCGTAGATCTCTGTTCTCGCAAGAAGGGCTCCGGTGAATGGGCGGCCCCTGAGGGAGTGTTGGCTCATCCGCTGCGGAGGAGAGTGGCTTGGAGGGAAGAGGAGGGGGGGGGGGGGGGTAGGCAATGTCGTTAACATTAATATGGGAAGGCGATTTCGTCGTGTTGTTGTACTATTCGTATTTATTGTTATTATTATTATTATTATTATTATAGATATTGTAGTGTTTGCCGTGGTAGTGACGGGAAGAGAGAATTGATTTTGATCTGGAAGAGGCGGCGGCGGAAGAGGAGAAAGCACCGAGCTTCCAAGGGTATGATTTTACGGACGGCGCAATGAATGGGACTTTTAAATAGCCGCGGCAGAGGACTGGCCACCTGCCCCGAGGCCACGTACCTGCCACCGACACAAGGTTGCGGGGGGCGGGGAGATAGAAGGGGACGCATCTGAAGGGATTCAGTTGGACACATGGATACAGGCGATTGTCTTTCCCCGGTAACAGACTCGCACGAATACGGCTCGTGCACATTCGTAAATAGGATCCCTGCGAATCATCGTTTATAATGCAGACAAATAGGAACTTCCCATTTAGCCAGCACCCATTGTGTCACCATGACATATTGAACTGGAAAACTGACACGCCTATGCCCTCCCCCCTCCATCCCCGTGTTGCATAACGCTAATTACGCCAACACATGGGGATATGCAACAATACCTTGCCAGGCATTTGTTATCAGTTCCTGATGAACCAACCAGTGGCCCGAAGGCTGGTCGTTTAGGTTTCACGAGCGTTCACTTTCAGTTTTACAAGCGGTCAGGTTTTTCGGGGCTCCCTCTCTTCCTCCCTTCACCACCTTTTCACTAGGATGCAAATCCAAGCGGACTTTCCCTTTGACTAGATTATCATTCGGTTCGTGTTGTCTGTTCGGACTTCTACCTCCGGCCGAACCGCATCGAGGCGCGCCGGGCTTGTGCGGAGGTGGCACTCGAAGGGCTCGGGCAGAGGCTGGACTGCCGGGCTGCGAGTGGCCCTCACGCGCGCCCTTCGTCCGAGGGGAGCTCTGCGTCTCATTAGATATATGCCCATCTCGGTCCTATTATTTTGTGTATACCTACCCCCGTTCTATCTATCTATCATTGTGTGTGTGTGTGTGTGTGTGTGTGTGTGTGTGTGTGTGTGTGTGTGTATGTGTGTGTGTATGTGTGTGTGTGAGAGAGATTAAAAAACCGAAAGAGCGAGAGACGTAAACACGCCTTGCCTAAGACCCGAGGCAAGCAGCCACGTGTCATGCATCTCACCTAACTGTTTGACTTCCGGTCACGTAGCCCGGTGCACATGTTATCACTCGTCCGCCGTTCGCCCTTTTCCCACACTTCCCTCGCGGTTTTCCCATTTCCCTTCTCTTCTCTTTCAAGTTTTTAATTTCAAATCCAACGCTCTCCGAGGCGCTGCTATCTGTGATCGACATGATAGCTAAATTATATTTATAATGATAATAATGATGGCAACAACAATGATACTGATAAAAATAACAGCAATAGTAATAATAAAAAAAATCATCAACAACAATAGCAGCAGCGACAATAACAACGCCGGTAGGAATTATATTAATAGTGCTCTATGTCGAAAGCACCCATTCCCCAAAGCGTACTTTTGAATCACGTGTGACTTTCCCGAAGCCTTGGCGGGCGGAATGGGCAAGGCGGGCAGAGTTGCATTTCCTTAAGCGTGGCACCGGGAAGGCGTGGCGGGGCTCCTCGCGGGCGTGGCAGCGGCTGCTCTTGCCTGGGGAGGAGTGGCGGGTGAGGGCGGGCCGGTGGCGAAAGGTTGTCGTGGGTGGCGGGGAAGTAATAGGTTTTTTGTTTTATTATAAGAACGTTAATCATAACGAGACGGTGAAGGTTCATTTCTCTTCCGCTCTCTCTCTCTCTCTCTCTCTCTCTCTCTCTCTCTCTCTCTCTCTCTCTCTCTCTCTCTCTCTCTCTCTCTCTCCCTCTCTCCCTCTCTCTCTCTCTCTCTCTCTCTCTCTCTCTCTCTCTCTCTCTCTCTCTCTCTCTCTCTCTCTCTCTCTCTCTCTCGCACTCACTCACTCACTCACTTTCTCTCTTTCAATCTATCTATCTAACTATCTCTCTCTTTCTCTCTCTCTCTCTCTCTCTCTCTTTCTCTTTCTCTCTCTCTCTCTCTCTCTCTCTCTCTCTCTCTCTCTCTCTCTCTCTCTCATGCACGAGTGAGTGGGAGCGTGTCAGGGAGTGAGGGGAACCCAAGTATCGGTTGGCATAATACAATCATAATTGACAGCGACCGCCGTATGCTACACGCAGCGCGCATGTGTGATCTTGATTGCTACTTTCTCTTGGCGGGGAGTAATGTTCTTTCCCGGCTCCCAGGACCCATTATATGCACGGGATGAATTGCATCAGCCCAAGACTTAGTCGGAGGTGGGGGGAGAGGAGTATAGCTTGGTGTCTCGGGAAATTTGCATTCGGAAAGCGAAGTAAATGTGGCCAACTCGGAACCAAGTCAACTTCCGACTCGTCACGTCTTGGCGGCGTTACGACACTGCCTGGAAACTTGACAGTTTCTTTCACGCCAGTCTACCCTGGGAAGACTTTCATCTAGTTCTTGGGCAAAATGTGTTGATGGGTGTATGACCAACACGATTATTCACGCATGTTGAGAGAGAGAGAGAGAGAGAGAGAGAGAGAGAGAGAGAGAGAGAGAGAGAGAGAGAGAGAGAGAGAGAGAGAGAGAGAGAGAGAGAGAGAGAGAGTGAGAGAGAGAGAGAGAGAGAGAGAGAGAGAGAGAGAGAGAGAGAGAGAGAGAGAGAGAGAAGAGAGAAAGAGAGAAAGAGAGAGAGAGATGAATGAATGAATTAGTAGAAAAGGAAACTGAGAGACAATGGATTTATTTAAATCTCATAAATCACATTTTTTTTGTATGAACAGGACAGATACCACCTGTGCACGTACTTTTTATGTGTGTGTCGTATACATCCCAGATGAGCCGTGTGTTGTGGCCTCGTTTTGACACCTGCCTGCCACCGTCGCACGCCATCCCTGCAGCGCTGCGCTTACCTAGGCCGGCGCTTTTCCGTGGCTCATCAACGCCCACACGTTTGGAAGGGCAGTTTTCACGCGTTTTGTCGGTGTTACAGAGTTGTTATAGTTGGCGCTGGCCCGTGTTTGTCACCTGTTGTTGCAGGGAGAGGGAGACGAAGAGAGAGAGAGGGAGATGAAGAAAGAGAGGGAGAGATGGAGAGAGAGAAAGAGAGATGGAGAGAGAGAAAGAGAGATGGAGAGAGAGAAAGAGAGATGGAGAGAGAGAGGGAGAGATGGAGAGAGAGAGGAGAGAGAGAGAGAGAGAGAGAGAGAGAGAGAGAGAGAGAGAGAGAGAGAGAGAGAGAGAGAGAGAGAGAGAGAGAGAGAGAGAGAGAGAGAGAGGGGGGGGGGAAGGGGAGTGCCACGCTGGCCCTCCTACCACCATCCCACGCTTCTCCTGCCGTGAGAAAGGCCGGCGAGCGGCAGTCGGAGCGCGAGGCGTCGGCGATGGCGCAACCGTTATCCGAGCGATGCCGAGCGTCGTGGGTATGCACAAGGGAGAAGGAAGGGTTTGCGAATAATCAGTTTATAAAATTATTTACTCTATTTGGTGTCTATAATGCTTGCAGAGTCATTTAAACCCTGCTTGAATTAATCCCTGCATATCCGGTGTTGAAGTATCTGGTTTGCACAGGTGTGTCGGCGGGTGAATCATTCCTGGGGTGAAAGTGGTTGATATGCAAAATATGTGGACCTTCGAGCACTTGAACCAGGTAATGTCTTTTCCAGTTTGAAGGGCAAATTTATTATCTCTCTCCCTCTCCCTATCCCTCTCTCTCCCTCGCTTTCCCACCCTCCCTCTCTCTCCCTCTCTCTCCCTCTATCTCCCTCTCTCTCCCTCTCTCTCCCTCGCTTTCCCACCCTCCCTCTCTCCCTCTCTCTCCCTTTCTCTCCCTCTCTATCCCTCTCTCTCCCTCGCTCTCCCACCCTCCCTCCCTCTGTGCTTACTTGCTCACTTGCACACTCGCTCACTACGTCCCTTTCTTTCTTCAGTAATTGCCCAACTGAAGGTCGCAGTTGCACTCTCCCCCTTGGGTGGAGGTGCCCGCGCCACGTAACTTAAATGCGAGAGTCCTTGGAATATTCTCCTGCAGCGTGTAAACACCGGACGGATGACTTATGTTTGTCCGGTCGTGATTGACCTTCCAACACGGCATTGTTTCCCGTGTTGAGTCATGTGTGTAATGTGACTTTTAGATTACTTGATTACTTGTTACTTTACTCTCCATTTTGTTTATGATATTATGTCAGCGAGTTAAAAGTCAACTGTGTTGATGTAAACCGATCAAGGTGTTTGGTCTAACGTGGCTTTTTGTATCTTTTCAGGTAAGATATCGTGTGTCAGGTGATAAGAGCGAAGGTAGGAACGGGCGCCAGTGGTAAGTGTTGGGTCGAGGGGAAAGTCAACATTCTTTTTATGCTTTTTTTTCTTTCGTACTTTCCCCTTGCATTTTCTTGTTGTTTGGGGGGTTTTCTTTCTATCTATCTAACTCTTGTTGTATGAATGATTTATGAGTGCGTGTGATTCTGCGGAAATCCCCCGTTACCCTGAGACGCACCTGCCGCGAGCCGAGAACACCTGTGCGACGGCCGGAGCGGCGGGCGAACTCGGAAGTCCCCCGCAGCGGGTGGGCTGCCGGCGGGAGCGGTAAAAGGCCGCGTTTTCCGACGGCGGCGGACGGGCGGATGCTAATGAGCTGTGGTTGCGAGTCGTTAATATTAGTCCAGCTGTTGTTTTTTGTTATATTGTTATTGTTGGTGTAACGTCCGTTTGTTTGTTTGTTGTATTTTTGTCATGTAATGTTTTCCTGATCTTGCTTATGATTTTATTGAATTTATTTTTTAAGAGAAGTATGGTTTTGTTTCGCCATCGTTAAATGATACAGCGAAGAATTATTTTTTCCGTCTTGAAGCTTCCGTCAAAAAGGCAGATGATCTTAAATAACCTACATTTTTCCTCACAGATGTCTTTGTGACAAGTATAGAATATACGCCCCCTACTACACCCACACGAACACACATCCCTACACGGCCATGGCGCGAGTGGCAAAAGAAGCGGGTCAGCGTGTCCTCCCTTTCTCTCGTCTTTTCTCTCTCTCTCTCTCTTTCTTACGACCTTCGAAATATTTAGAAGAAAAGAGGTAAACCTCTTAGTTCAAGGAACGGAGGTCTGGATGACGTCAGTCAGGTCATCACCTCGTTCATGCACCTCCTCCGCTTCCCGCCCCCTCCCTTCCTCCATGGGTGACCTCCGCCCATTATTTTCGCCATCAGTCCGCCCTTCCTCAGTCAACCGTGTCGCAATTTCGCTGCACCCCGCCCTCGCGCCTTGGTTGCAAGGGGTTGGTCGTTGGCCATTACGGTCTCTAAGCGGCCAGCTTCCTGCAAGCAAGGGAAAAACGGATTCGAAGGGCTCGTGCTTGTGTTGGCGATGGAAGGGCCCTCTCCACTCCGGCGCTATGCTAGGTTTCTTCGGTTCCTTTGTTGTTGCTTCCGCACACGGCGTTCGCTCCCGCCCTCCTCTTTCCGCGGCCGGGGAGAGGAAAGAGAATGCATGATAAGAGTAACGCCACGTTGCAGCACTTGCCGTGAACGCGGAAGGAGACTCGGGATCAAGCCGCCCTGGGAAAGCACACTAACACTCAGGTCGTCTCTTCATCGGTCTTGTGCTCAAGGGACGTGTTGGGAGTCTCCGCAATTCTGCCAGTGGGCCAAGTGGATCAGTTTCCGCCTCCCTCCCTCCCTCCCGTCCTTGTCCTCCCCACTTTTCCTTCCTCACATGGAAGAATAAGACTCATTGGGCACAAATTAGGGCCTGTGCGAGTGGAATCGGGTTGGGCTGTAATGCGACACGAGGGGAAGCTGTCGTCGGCGGTGCGGTTGGGACGGCGTCAAAAGCTGACATTACTATCTCTAATGTAATAATTACGTATCTGGTACAGCTGTACGGTAGGAGGCGGGGTGGAGGCGGGAGTGGGGAGTGGGCTGAACATCATTTCCCAGCATGCCTTGACGCATGTGACGCACCTAAGCCTATGTGATTCGAAAACTTGCTGCTTCTAGTGACCCAGTTTGTAACGCGGGAACGAGGCCCCGGTTCGGGCGACGGAGTGAGCGGAAGCCTCGGGGTTTGTTTTTTCCTGTTGATGACACTGATCGAGATGCGGATGCCCACTGAGAAGCGGTTTTATTGCAGGGGTGAGAAGTCGGCCACGACTGGCTGAAGGGGGCAGGGGTGGAGGGAACTCGGCGGTAACGCGATGACACGCCGGCGGCGTGATGGCATGCCGGGAGGCCCGACGGGAGCGTAGCTGGGTCATGGCGCGGACCAACACCCCGAATACGCACTACACATCATGTTATTTTATGCTTTTCGGTTTTGTGACATTCATTATACACGTGGCGTTGCGCCAAGACCACTGGCCCCTCCACATTGCTAAGGGACGTAATGGGAGCGAGGAGCAAGGGGCGGGTCAAGAGAAACATGTGTAAGGGGCAGTGTATTGAAGTTTTTTGCTGGTGTACATTTAGTTTATTTACTAATTGCTCTTAACTGCACTAATTTGAATATATAAAGGCTCAGAGCATATATACTTCAGGCATTTCTTGTGAAAGCCTAGAACCTCTTGATGCGTTGAAAATTATAATTGCAACATGACCAGCGCTGCATATTTCAGCTGCAAAAAATTTAACATTAGATAACTGGAAGCACGACCCAGTGAGACTAAGGGCGGCGTAACCGCGCCAGTGAGGGTCGTTTTGAAGGAGGCTGGAATGGCACTGGCTGCCGGTCCATATCTCTGTGACTAAACTGATATCACGATTCCCCTTTTTTGCTCTCCCGAAAGTTTGTTGACTCGGATGATTTGACATTAATGGCATACGAATGAATTTCTTGGAATTTCTCGAGGGAGATGAGCTTCAAAAGCCGTGCCCCGGCCTCCTCGCGCTCTGACGCCTCGCTGTTCCCTCGCCGCCCTTCGAGAATGGATCAAAATGCAACACGCGGCGATGAGAAGTAAGAGCGAGGTTGTGTCAGTGTGGAAACTGGCAGGGGGAGGCATATCAGAGTACATGTTGGTTGGCCAAGGCATCAGCGAGAGTAAAATCAATTGCAGACACATTACGACGTGTATTGGTAATGCTTGTCGATAATTTGCATTTCATATGTATGCGTATGTGACACGGTGTCCCTTTTACGGGTCACGCCCCCTATTGAGTTAGGATATCTATGTGGTATCTCCGCTTGGCTTTGCGATGATGGTGCTGACACCGATACCAGTAATCAGTGTATCGCTGGGAGATATTGTAGAGGTATAGAAAACGAGGAGAGGTCCGAGATGAGATGCAGCCCCGATGGTCACGTGTTTCCCCGCATGCTCGGCACCCCTGCTCGCCCGTCCCCCTCCCTTTGCCTTGTAGGGACGGGAGCGGCGGGGGGAGGGGAGGGCCACTTCTCCGGCCGACAAGTGGCTCGGCGATCCATGCCCTCCTGTTATGGACGCCCCAGCGTTGGCGATGCCCTGGCCGTCACCGATATTGGAAGGAGCGGACTCGGCACGCCGTAAGGAAATGATGTTGGACTGGCGTACTGCTTGATCCGCGTCAAAGGGCAAGAAGGGAACGGCCGTTGTCACGAGTGGGCGGGGAGAGCTCGCCGCGCCCACGAGAAGCTCCTCCGAGTCTTCTCACATCCAAGGTCACCCCGCAGCCCCGCAGTCGCGAGGCGTAAGCAAAGGGCAGGGGTTGGGAAGGGAGGAGGGAAGGACAACACTTCGCAAGGAGTTTGCGTTCCTATATGGGAAGACTTCATTTGTTGCTCATTGCTTATTCTTGTTGCACCCAGGTGTGAGACTTCGGCAACGTCATGCGAGCAGAAACTAGTTACCGAGGAGCAGGGGGAAGGCAACACCGCTCGCTGATCCCTGTGGCTTTCACAGCCGCACTTGTTCTTGCTTGCTGGTTTTGCTAAGTCGTCTTGGCTATGATTATCAAGGGAGAGTTGTGTTGTATTGCGACTTCACCTGTTTTAGGTGGCATCCTGTGTCCACTTGGTGGTAGTGTGGCACTGTACCCCTCCACTCCTTGGGGATCGAGCGTGTCCGATACCATGAGGAGCTTGGTGATGGGGTCGAGGCGGTAAAGGGGCTGTTAAGCTATGCTTATTAACCCCGCAGTACGCAGTAATGCCTTCATTTTACCTTCCCTCCCTTCCCTCCCTTCCCCTACACCCGAAATCGTCCTAGATTAAGCCGCTGCTGCCTCTCCCCTTCTCCCCATATTGCGCACTTGGACGCAGCGATGAGAGTACTTCAGCCGTCAGCGGACACGTGTAGTTGAGGCGCAATCAGCCTGGGGCTGTTTGTCCCGCGCCAGCCGCACATACGCTGCAATTATTATGAGGCGTAAATACACGCGTGTGTGAAGAGGAGGGAGCGGGTGAGCTGGGGATGGAGTTCACAGAAATTAAAGGGAACCTGCCGTATCGAGCTTCTCAGGAACTAGCAAGAATAAATTCTACAGTATACGTGTCTATTTATGTTTGTTTATGCAATAAGGCTTCGCTGTGATCTAACACGGCGCTCGTGCTGAGCGTCTCACCTGTTAAATTGATCACGCCTAACCTAGTAGGCCTCGGCTGTGAGTGTTATGTTCACCGTCCCCGAAGTGAGAGCCCGAGCGCTGATGCGGGAAAGTCGACGCAATTGAAACGTGGGATCCGTCTCACGTGAACTCATAAACAACTCAGACGAAGAGACAGCGGCGGTGCGAATATGTGCGAATTGCAGGCTGAAAGTGGCGGCGTGGGTGAGGAAGGACTCGGGGGGGCGAGGAAGCCAGATAAGCGTGGGAGAGAGGCGGAGGGAGAGCGGGAAGGAGGGGAGGGCGGGCAAGTTGTGGGCTTTGATGATGGTGGGAGGACGGAGCAGCCAGACAGGCACGGAGCATGAGAACACCCATGCACGCAGTGAAAAGCAACAACCCTCACTTCTTGGTCTACAGCTTCACTCCGCCGTGTGAAGTTGTAGTCCAAGAAGTGGGCGTGTCCTGCACAGAGAAGCCCGCTGCGCTTGGAAGGAGCGGCTTTATAGATTGAGGGTCGTTTAAGTTTCATTGTCGCCCTACTATTATAATTTTCATAACAAATATAAGTTTATGCTTTTGTAAGGTGTTGGTGGTCGACATGCAAGGGTGAAAAGCTAGCAAGCGCCTTGAGGGGAGAGAGAGTGGCTGACTTGCTGATGTACGCAGCCTTTGTAGACGCCCATACAGGTGCCCGGGGTCGAGGTGAGGGTCACACTGGGAGAACAGAACCAAGGACATCGGTTTTTTTTACTTAACGCGAGATAATACCGTACTACACAATGCCAGAGAAGCCGTACATGTGCATGCATGAATAGGCACTTGGGGCGGGCGGAGTTGCTGTGGAATAGGGGAGGCTACGTGGGGGGGGGGGGGTAAAATAACTCGCATACAGGGACGACAGCTGAGACTAGGAGCGGGAAGCCGTGAGAACTTGAGAAGATTTGTGTTTCGAGTGAAAGGAAAAGCGACTAAGAGATGTATGCAAGATGAGTTCGCTTCCCGACAGCGTCTATACGCCCATGCTTCCCCGCCCATGCCCTCCCACGCACCGCGTTCGTTATTCTCTCACTCCGAACAGATATCATTCTCAGTGCGCAGACTTCCATAGTAATATGTTCTTTGACACAGTGGGCAGCATCCGTCCACATCTGCCCACACGAAGCGCCAAAGATCATGGGCCCTGTGGCATCACGGGGGCCGAGGGGGGGGGGGGGGGACTTCGCGAGAAAGAGGAACTGAGGCAGCCAGCACGGAACACATGGCTCTTGTTGTCGTCTTCCACATGTGCGTCACTTTCACTTTCTGACATAACACAAAAATGACTCCGAATGTTTTATAAAGTTAAGGCGGCGTTCATGTTAACTAGCCCACCGTGACTCGACCCTTGAGGAAAGACTGCACTGTCTGCGGGTGATTCAGTGTTTGAATTTTTTTTCATGTTTGCTACGGCCGAATGTCTACCCTCCTCTTTTATTAATACTCGTTTGCTTCCTTTTAGTCTGTATATTTTTTATTCCTCCTTCCTTTCTTCTTCCCCTTCCTGTAATAACAGAATCTCCTTTTTTTCTGTCCGCTCTTTCACTGAACTCCTTATTTAACAATGCTAAGATCCACTTGAGATCGTCTGAATGCATGGCGGTATAACATCATTGTATTTCAGTTAATCATCATCACTAACTTGTCCATTTGTTAATACCGGATAATTATCATAATTAATTATTCACCCTCTCATCTGATCTTACCAGGTGCATCTTCGGACATTCGGATCTTCAAAGGAGTGGCGAATATGTAGTTTTCATGTGTGACGTGACCCACGGCCAGATAACCACAGTAGCGCCTCTCTACCATTCCACCTTTTCCAGCCTAAAGCCTTCACACTGTCGGTTCTATGCAGGGGATGTTACTGGGTTTTCATAGAAGCCTGGTGACTGGAGGGACAAGAGAAGAGCTCCGCGGGCAAGGGGTGAAGGGGCAGCGGCGGAGGAAGAAGTGACAGCAAGACCCACGGCGGGCTTGGGATTCTAAGGCTACTTTTGCCTTTACTTTGTCATTCCTGTCGCGGGAATGGCACACAGGCCTATGCTTGGAGTGTACATGGTAGTCGTATCTTAGCAGTCTTAGGGAATTCTGGAGAACCCATCACTGGTATGGGTACTTCGGGTGGGAATTGAGAACATGTGCTGAACTACTGGACGGCCAAAACTCATGTTTTTCTGCTCACAAATTAATTTTGAATTTTCACTGAAATGTCGAAACACGTTAATGTTATTTTCATCAACTGATTACAATGAGACTGAATGTTTTAGTCTGCACAGACGTCTGTGGGAAAGTCAAGATATGTAGAAGAGCTGTATTTGCGTCAGTTTACATAGCACACGCATACACACATGTAAATGCCGCATATATATATATATATATATATATATATATATATATATATATATATATATATATATATATATATATATATATATATATGTATATATATATATATATATATATATATATATATATATATATATATATATATGTGTGTGTGTGTGTGTGTGTGTTTGTTTGTTTGTTTGTTTGAACATGAACGTGTGTATCCACGAATGCCTTCAGATTTCTCACTGTCACATCAAAAGCCCTTCGAAAGAGGACATCGTCCTAGACAAACCGCAGCATCGTTAAGATAATTCAGGGCAGGCGTCCGACGGGAGACGACTCTCGCCGTATTAAGAACGGGGTAAATAGGATTATTATCTCCCGAGAATGACAGAGCTTGCGGGCGTGACCCGGTCGGTTAAATTCCTTTAATATGGACTAATTAACATAGTTGGGTGAGAACGACGTGGTCTAGGGAACCTTCCTCCCTCGGCGAGAAAGGGGCGGGAGGGGAAGGGAGAAGGAAACTGGACACGAGGAGAGCGGGATAGTGAAAGTGTTGGAGGCTCGTAGGATCGGAGAGAGTGTGTGTATGTGTGATGCGTTTGTGGTGAGAGGAAGGCGTGTTTTTACGCGATAACGGAGGGAGAGGATGTAGCCACACAACTTCGGGATCTCCCCGGATGCTTGGAAAGAACTGTTGATTTACAGCTACATTCTCCAGAAGTCAAAGGAGAGCCTTTTTCTATGTCTCCTTTATAACTACATCAGATACCTGCAGTACTCATTGTTGCAGACGAGAACAGCCACCTTTCCCGGGCGACTGAACCCAATCTCGGGCAGGGCCACTCTACCTGCACCCTTTGCCCTCGCTCCGTCGCCTCTCCGCGCGGTTCGTGGTACCGTGGTAGGAGTCAGTGTTTCATTCCCTTTGTTAAAGCCTGTAAGGGTGATCCATGTTTGCTGAAGATGGATTTTTTTGTTTACCTTTTATCTTTACTCTTGTTCCTGTCAACATATGTAGATGCAGATGTCCGAGAATATATGAATATTAGGCAGGGATAGTATTTGAGTCAAGATATTTAAGGTTCCTTGATTCTAAAACTGTAACGAACTATTTTCATAAAAAGAAAATGGAAAATCTTGAAATGCGATCTCTGGCGGCAGATTAGTCGAGGAAGAAGTCCGAAGTATAAACATGACTCCAACAAGGAAGAATGCGGCTTCTAGGAGAAAACAGGTTGGCATGAACGTGCTGGCGGGAATCCTGACACCCCCCTTTCCCCTCCCTCTCCCTCCTTTTACGTTCGTCCCTCCAACCCTTCTTTTCCCATCCCAAGCAACTGGACGTTCCCTCCTCCATCTTCCGGGCTAAAATACTTAATTTTGATCTTTATGGCGCCAGTGTCCCCTGATCGAGATTTGTTTAGCGCGGGGCTCTTTCCCGCGTCGGAAGGTGCCAGTGCCAACTTGCCTCATCACGCAGGGACATTGGCTTCTCTTGCCGCCCGGTATGCTGTGTCTTCGGTCTGAAGTCAATGGTGATGCTTTGGTTTGGTAATGAAGATTTTATATTCGATTTCTCTTTTTGTAACATCTAATATATGTTGCTGCCAAGTACTTTTAAAGGAAAATGATGGATGTTACATCACCATTAAGTATAATAGGTGAAACCTTGCTTTCAGTAGCTGTATATAGAAGCAGGCATTGAGGCCAAGGAATGGTTGTAATTCTTCTCATGTACTGCATATTAATAGTGGTAGTGGTCCAGAGTCAGTTTGGGTTGTTACCCGGGGAAGATCAAGATATTCTGTGTATTTATGTATCTACTTAGGTATATTCATGCATGTGTGTGCCTATTTATAGCACAAGAGTTCCTGGTGTTAACTGGAAGAATTATTGAATTACTTGCACCCATGAAATCAAGTGGTGTTATTCATTGGAGTCCCAGGCATTTCCATTTCAAAGATGCAAATTGCTGGTTTTACTTGTGATTTACTGACATACAAACACATTGCTGTTGACATTTTTTTGAAAATTAAGTTGCTTATTATGTTCATTGATTTATTGAGAGGTGATTTTACCTTAAAGCATTTACATTCATCTATGCAGTGTTATCAGATATATCGGGAATACAGCAGGCTCTTTTTGTCCACAGGTCAGCGCTTCAGACCCTCCACAAATCCAGTTCCAAGGCTCAGGACGCCCACTATTTCCTCGGCGGCCTCAACCATGATTGGGTGGGCTACTACGAGCGGGGCGTGGCCTCCGACCAGTCCTGCATCAATGAGTGGAATGCTATGGATAGCCTCGAATCCAAGCGACCCCCCTCGCCTGACTCTCTTACAGACAAGTGAGTATGTGGCTAGGTTACCCATGCATCTGGGGTATAAGTTTCCTCATGGTATTTCTCATGGTGTTGAGCTAAAAGAGTGCCAGACTTAGGTTCATTCCTATATGAACATTTACGTGTAGAGGAAAATGATAAAACTAACATTGTTCCATTTCCTTCAGAGAAGAGACGCAGCTCCTCATCCGTAATAAACTGAAGGAAATTATGATGAGTGTGGACATCGATGAGGTCACATCCAAATACATCCGACAAAGGCTAGAGGAAGATCTAGCCATGGACCTTTATAAATTTAAGTCATACATTGACCAGGAGATGATGACCATCCTGGGCCAGATGGATGCTGCAACAGAGATCTTCCCTCATGTGTACTTAGGATCTGAGTGGAATGCTTCAAATCTGGAGGAATTGCAGAATAATGGGTGAGTTATAGTTGATACTCACTGGCAAATTGACTTGTATTGTTTTGATGTATGGTCTTCTTGCCTGTTAACCCTTATTGCAAGGACTCTTCAAAAACAAGAGAATTAGTATAATGTCAAGTAAAAATATTTGGAAACTTTAGTGGAATCAGATTATTATTATTATTTATATATTATCTTCCCTACAGGGTGGGTTATATACTCAATGTAACCAAGGAAATAGATAATTTCTATCCTGGAACATTTGACTACCTCAACATTCGAGTTTACGATGATGAGAAGACAGAACTCCTTAAACACTGGGACCGCACCTTTAGATATATTGCACAAGTCAAGTAAGTTTAGTATTTTATCTGATTTGAAAGTCTTTACCAATTTTATAGATACTGAAAAACAATTAAATAAGTTTTATAGATAAGAAGAACATGACCATATTTATTCTGTTACTGAAACTAATATATTGCTTGGAACTAATTCCTTTCTGAACTTTCAGAGAGAAAGGGTCAAAGGTCCTGGTACACTGCAAGATGGGCATCAGCAGGTCTGCCTCAGTAGTCATTGCATATGCTATGAAAGCTTTCAACATGAGTCTGGAAGAAGCTCTTTCGCTTGTGAAGAAGAAGAGAAGCTGCATCAAACCTAATAAGGCTTTCTGTGGTCAACTGAAGACTTATGAGGTAAGGAATCTTTTTCCAAAGGTCCTCGGTTCTAAGTCAAATGTAGTCAGTAGCACCAACAGGCTGTTGCAGATTAAGGATTATGATCACAGAATATAAAAAGTTAAAACTATTCTTGCTTGCTCAGGAGTGATTATTAACAGGTGACTATTTTATTGAATACATGCTTTGGTGATTTTATAACTGTAAGATCCTTTAATTTTGCTTATGTGTTAATACAATGGTAGAAGTGTGTTTGTTTGTGTGTGCCTTTATGTTAATAATTTTGTATATGTATTTTTATATTTTATTTATTTATTTTCTTTCCTTTTACAGGGTATTCTTGATGCCAGTAGGCAACGACATAACATTCTGTGGCGCAGCAAATCTGAGACAAATCTCAAGTCTACCTCAGCACAAGCCAATCGACCAACTCAAACAAACCATGAAAACAATAATTTATCTCTTAATGATAATGTAGACAGCAGCAACAATAATGATAATAGACATAAAAGCTCAGAGGAGCTAACTGCATATGAAACTACTTATAGGGCCTTAACTGTGCGCATTCCATCTCCCTGCAATGGAGATGAAGTGAGACGCCCAAAGTCATGGTCACCAGATGATCACACAGCTGGACTGTTGTTTCCTCAAGATTCTGACCAAGGTAAGTTAATGCATAGAATGCATAGAAAAAAACCTTTTTCTCTCAATTTAATTTAATCATATAACTTTGGTCATCATCACGTTAAGTTGAATGTGTGCTAAGTTGAGTTTTTCTTTTTTGTTCATCAGGTGGGAGTGACTTTGGAGACTCATGGCGCCGATCTCAATCACTTAATACACAGTCTTGGCGAGCACATGTAACAGTGCAGCAGAGGGACTTAAGAGATATTGGCACAGAGGGATCACCAGTGGAAGACAATGAGAGTGATTTTCCTGAGGCAGTAGTGGAAGCTGTTAACCCACTATATTCTGATAATTCATCTGAAAGTACGATTAATGAAGTTTCTGGACTCCAGCTGTCATCATCAGTCAAAGATAGGATCAATGAGTTTGAAAGTGTACAAACTGTAAGTCAAGCTACAGTGAAAAAATCCCAGAATGGAAAGAAAGGGGAGGTTGTACAGTTACAAAATACCACCACATCAAGTGATGATTTCAGTGACCAGTCAAGCACAGCTGAATTAGAAAAAGCTATAGAAACCTTTCTCTCCCCAGGCATTGAAGACCTGCAGGGTAGTGAGCCAGTAGTTTCACAAACTAAGCCAGCTGCTCAGAAGCTTCAGGCTGTTTTAGTACCATCACATCTTTGGCAAGAGGAATGTTCAGAAATAGAAGAAAGTGTGGATCCTATGGAGAGTCCTGTAGGTGTGCCAAAAGAAGCCATTACCTGGCCAGCAGGCATAGTTAAAAGGCAGAAGCAAGACTTTGAAGAGAAGGTAAAAATGACTGATTCTAAGACAGTTCCTAGTTGCAAAGAGCTTGATTCACCACTATCGAGGCAGAGTTCTTCTAGTTCATTAAGTAGTCAATTTCAGAGGGTAGAAGTTGTTAGGTCCCCCAGTTATGGACGTCAAGATTCGGTTGGATCGGACTCTGTAAAGAAGGATGACCCGTTTTCTGCTAAGCTTGATAAAGTGTTTGATCGTGAGGAGAGAAAACAGCAGAGACTGAGCACAGTTAGTCCCTTAATTGGGGAAGTAAAAGAGACTCCATCTCGCAACAGTTCATGGGGTTCCTTTGACAGTGCTGTAGTGTTAGCAGACAGAGACTTTCCCTCAAGGCAGAGTTCATGGGGGTCCTGTGACACAAGAGGAACAGCAGGCACTATAGCCTCTAGAAATAGTTCTTTTGGCCCCTATGATATTAAGCAACAGCCTCTTCGAGAAGATCCAGAGTCGGTAGTGCCAATAAGTAACATAACAGGAACCTACTTTGAAAAGGACTGTGGGCCATTTTCTCCAGGAACTATCAGAAGAAACCGGAGTAAAAATTCTGAAACCAAGGAAGGCATTGTTGATGATGTTAAGATGCAATCTAGTGAACCAGAAGAAATTGAGGATGCCGTGATGGAAGATTTGCCTCAATACAAACCAGTTGCAAATGTTAAGGCTTATGGGCCCTGCTCCTTATAAAAGTCCTGTAGAAAGAGTTCCGCCAACAGACCTTAATGATGAAGGAATGGAAGAAACCCCTGAAGGATTAGATTGTCATAAAAATACTCTTAGTGTACCTGTTCACATTCCAGATAGTACAAATCCTTCAGCTTCTGACAAGTCCCAATCCATTATAATTAGCCCTGGTGCACCTCTTGGACAAAGCATAAGCCCTATGTCTGATATAGAAATTTCAAGTGAGAAGAGTGTATTCAACAAAACTAGCCCAGTAACAGAGGATGAAGTTCCTGTTCCAGGCACAGTCAAACAGCATAAGCAGCTACTTGAGAGCAGGACAGAAGGAATTGAAAAAGAAAAACTTGTAACACCAAATTACAATCGTTCTCAGAGTTATTCTACACCTGATACTGAGAAGAAAGAAACAAGTCCAACAAGCCAACTTAGTCGAAGTTTTTCAGAAAAAAGAGCAAAATTTGAAGGGCAACTAGAAGGTGAAACAGAAGAAGGCAAAGTAAAAAAAATAACTCGAGCCCTTGAACAACAAAAATATGATGAAAAATTCCAGCAACTCAGAATAAAAGGTATTAGGAAAAGATCTCATAGTCTTGAGCGCCTTAGCACATCACCTACCTCTCCAGGTTGCTCTACACAGCAATTTCTTGATCAGCTATTTGACCAGACTCAAGCTGAAGTTAGAGAGCTAGAGGAAGATTTACCTAGTGAAGAGATTTGTGTGAAAAGTTTAGTTGGAAAATTTGAAGATTCTCAAGACAAAATGCAATACAAGGTTCAGACTAGGAATGTTAGAGCCAAGTCTGACAGTTCAACTCCAGACAAGTTCCTACCACCTGTTCCTCAAAGAAAATCCAGTCTAGACTATAATTTCAAACCAAATCTTCGAGCACAATCCCAACCACCCCCTACTCCCCTAAGGTCATCAGCATCAGGAAGCAGTCTTTCTCCTGTTGTGAAAGTGCCCATCCACAAGCCACCACCTGGAGGACGTGGCCAGACATGTGGGGTTGAAGTGCGGCAAAAGAAACAACAAGGAAAAACGCATCCTTTAACAAAGTTAACAAGAGCAAATAGGGAGAATTACCACACTATGTAACTTATTTGATTTTTAATTTTTATTATTATTTTTTTTTTCTTTAACATTTTGTTGAGGATGCTGATATGAATGCTTCCATCTGTGAAATCCTCTTATTTGTGATACGTAGACTAAGGTTAACATTTGCCACTTTCAGACGAGGCACAGATACCCAAATAGTAAGAATGTTGCTTTATTTGCATATAAATGAACGAATCTCATCAAGAGATGTTTTGCTGTAAGTGGCCACGAACTTCCAGATAACTTTTGTGCCTCTTCAATAGATCATGTCTGCTAGTTCATGGGAAATGACAAAGAAAAAAAATCATACACAAAAACACATACAGTCTTAAAATATGTAATTACTAGAAATTTGTCATCATTAAATCCCATGAATGGCAGGTACTAGCTATGTGGTTCTTCCTGGTATCTTAATTACATCACTAGTCGTCAAAGTAGGACCATAATTCAGGACATGACAGAAGTGTGTGCTGCGTTAGAATGACATAAGTAAGAATTCTGAAGCCTCATTAATGTCTGTTTAAGTAATGCCAAGGGTATAAGAAAGTAAGAGTATTCATTTCTATTACTTTAATAACTACCTTGCATTCACAGTATCCTGTGTAAAAAATATGTATTTAAAAAGTAATCATGCAAAGATAAAAAAAGAAAAAAAAATCCAGCTGTCAGGAAAACCTGTATGACCTTTTTCAGTAGTGTGAATGCAGTGTGGAACACTCAGCACCACCTGTTTTTTATGGTGTTGCTTCAGAATTTGGGCAGTAGTTCCCTTCCTCATACTGGTTTCTTCCAATTTGAGGAAATAAATCTTGTGCAACTTAAGTAGTGCATAACTCGTCATTTTCATATGAGTGTGCTAGTCCCTGCTTCTACTTCTATTTTCTAGTCTAGCTTCCACCTGTTACCCCATTCTTAAAAGATGTTAAATCGTTAGTAGTCTGTGTCTTTTTTTTCCATGACATCAAGTGTCTGGCATGAATGTTTGAAATTTATGCATTGTTGTATTCACAAATTGTATATTCAGTGAATTTACACCTAGGCTTGTTGGGCACCAGATAACAGTCTGCCATATTTTAATAGTTCTCATTATGTTGACAGTTTGAACTTCAGTTTCCATCACAGTATCTAGTGTCATAGATATGTGATTGTGATGTGCCAGCATGTTTATGTCCCATAAATGACAGGTTGATAATAGCCAGTGATGTATGTTAAATTAATGTCATACATGTAATGCAAGAATTGTTATTTGCAAGGAGTAAAAAAAAAAAATAGAATCTGACTTTTCTGCTATTTTATGGCTGGTGTCAGTAGACATTCCTCCTTTTTGCTCAATTAAGATGACTTGCACTACTTAGTGTCATCCCCCTGTGTGTTAAGTTTATGAATGTGTACTTGACCAGTTAAAATATATACCATTTTAATATTGTTTGTCATACAGCTAAAGATATTTAATTGCTGCTTGATGGACACTTTGTACACCAATTATTATACTTATCCTTTTATCCCTTTTAATTGTAATTTGTTCATGTCAAACAGTCTATGAATAATAGTCAACAAATTTTGTGTGTGGATGTGTGTGTTTGCTTGTGTGGATGTTTGCATGTGTGTGTATATATATACACATAATGGTGCAGTATGTGTAAATGATGCATGGAGAAAGACCTTACCTAGGCCACCTGGTCCCAGTGTTACCACTATCATTGCAAACACAACATTCTTTGCTGTCACTTACTTGCTCGCAGCCTTTATAAAATGAAGTATGTATATAATCTCTGATTGTAACTTCCTTGTCATAATGATATTGGTGATTTACAATGTAATTTATGTATAACAGTGGTGTGCTATATTTTGTATATAATTTGTACAAGAATCTAATTTATGATAATAAAATAAAATTGAAACCATTTCTTTTTTATGCATTTACTTCCTAATTAATGTAAAAATTGTCAAGGGTATTATGAATGGAACTAAATTATTTATATCCAACTACCTGCTTTGTAGGCTATTCTGAAGTTTTATGGTACAAATAATGATAATGTAATTCTACACAAAGTCAACAAGGGAAACATCAACTTTTCAATGTGATATGATCAGAAAAATAGGATATGGAATCAAATCTTAGTTTCTGGAGATAGAAAAGACTTAATAAGTATAAAAAATGTACATTTCCACATAAATCTAATAAATATGAGAGAAAATACTTGGCTTCTTTAATACCATTTTGTATGATCAAATATCACCAAACATTAATAGAACTAATAGCATGAGAAAAACACTTCCAAAAATACATGCATAGAATTTAGAGAACTATATCACTACTTCAGTTGAGACTGTCCATTTCTGAGAGAGAAAATTACACGCAAACATCCAGTATTAAATTTACCCGGAGATTAACTTTCTGATGCTGTGGGGAGAGCATATACACATTCCCTGTCCACTGTGAATTTAGTTCATCAAATTTGCTTACACATCAATGGCCCCACAACTGCTTAGTCACCAAGAATGAAAAAAGAGACTAATAATAATAATACCATCATTATTATAACATTGTTAACAATATTAATGTAATCAAAACTTTTTTTTTTTTTCCAAATATCAAGAATAAATTAAGACTAGTAATAAATTTTATAAATAGGGCTACCTGTTTACTTTATTTTATATTTAAAAAGATAAGTTTTGATTTTCATTACTGTTAGTATTGTTAATAATGTTATAATAATAATGAAAATGTTAATAATGATGGTAGTATTATTAATAATTTATTTTGAAAATTCAGGGAATAAGGTAAATGAGTGTGGTCAGGTATACATAGTAATTGATTCCTTGGTGACTAAATACTTGTGAAGACACCTATGTGTAAACAAAATTGACACTACAAAACTGTAGTGGACTGCACATGTACTCTGTGCAACTGGATTAAGTTTCCTGTATTTGACAATGGTATAAGGCAGTGGTTTCCAATCTTTACTATTTTGTGTAATTTTCATATTGTTCCATGGGCCCCCAGAAAGTATCCCATGGTCCCCAGGTTGGGAAACCCTGGTATAGGGTACACACTTTTCTGAAATGTTTTTAAAATGATGTAAAAAACAACTGAAGCATGGTCGTGTTTTGGATGTGTATAGAAAAAAATATATAAATCAGTCATATATGGATTAAAGAAAAAAATCCTCAGAAAATACCACAACTCAAACAGTCAACTTTTGCTTGCTTTTTACCCAATGAAATAAATTTCTCCTATGATGGACTTGTCCGCCATGGAGTTGCGTAATATCACCAAAGCCTCCTAACAGACAAGAGAAATGCATATTCAAAATGGTGACTTTGCCCCTACTACCATGTCTGGGACAGGTCCATCTTGTTCATCTCGGCTCCTTCGCAACATGGGAGCAGGCGAAATGACGTCACAATAGCTTTCGTATGTAAACAATGACAGTTGTAGGCAACCATAAGATATTGGTAGGTAATTTTATGGCCCTTTCTTGCTGTTATCAAAGGGTATTTTTGTGTTTGTCAGTTGCAGTTAAGTTACCTATGCAACAGAGGGGTTACAAAAGCTCTACAGCATGTAAACTAAAAGGCACTGGTATGATTAAATAGTGAATGTTTACTTTCGAGCTGGTTGCATTGAGGTCAATGAACGCCTCGGTTCCGAATATGGTCTTGTTGTCCTGCTGGTCCTGACAAGTTGTCTGGACAAGCAAAACAACTTCCAAACGCAGCAGGCCGCGCACTTCAAAGATGGTATGTTTCTGGTGAAGCCCCCTACCCCTGACCCCTTTCATGCACTCTTTAATAATATACATGTTCTAGTTTTTTTAGATGTCCAATGATTATCTTTTGACAGATAGCAGACATATCATGATTTTTGCAGATACACGCCCCTGTAGGTGTAAAGGATATACCTTAATAAGTGTGCTGAAACATTATTTTTCATCTCTGGTTGATTTACCAAACTTCCTACTTATTTTATATTTAATAATCACTGAATGAGGACTATCACTTCCATAGAAAATTAGAATGAAAGAAAATGGTGTTAAATTAAAAATTACTATTTAACAATTTAATTATAAATGAAAATGTAAAAGCATATCTTAGGTGAAAAGTGGGTTGTCTTTGCAGTAACTTTTCCAATCAATATTTAAATGGGAGCAGTGTTACCCCTTTTCTAAACTCTCAATCTTAGTGTTTTTTTCTTTTATAAGGAATGCTCAAACTTTCAATAATTTGAGTAAAGTAAAGTAAACATTTTTCCTTTTTTTCCAAAAATCATGGATTTGGGGGGTATAAATTTTGTGGATTGCATGGAAGATTGTATGACGTAATAAAGTGAAGTCATAAATGTACTGGGGATCAAATGGTTAACAACAAATATTAACCCATTCGCGACGGGGATGTCACGTATCCGTGACATGCCCACTGTGAGTTTACTTGTTTAATTGTGTTGACACATAGATGGCTACACTTTTACTAAAACACCAATGAGCCAATTATGAGTACTGCCTGTCTCGCCCGTTTACCCTTTTCTTTAATTTACAAAAATATTTGACATTATCTTATTTTGCTATTACTATTGTTTAAAACATTATAGTAATTATAATGTTTATAATAAAAATAACACCATCGATATTCATAGCACTAGTAAAAAATAAATTTTCCCACTAATTCAAGGAAAGGTGAAATCAGGTAAGGCAGAGCCATCTATGTGTAGAGACATTTCACAGAAAATATAAAAAGCGAGCACAGCATTTTTTCTCATTTTTAGTTCATTTTCCCTGCTGCGAATAGGTTAACTTAAGCTTCAACAAGTAAGAAAAAGTACATACTTGTACTGATAATTTCACTGAAAAAAAAAATCCCCAACTTTTTATTTGGTTTATTATATCATAAGAGATACATGTGGTTATTAATTGCAAACAAATATCTGCAATCAAAATATTTGGATACTACACCATTAAAGCTGCCCAAGAATTATCTACAATTTAGTATGTCTAGTTTCATCAATTTGTATAAAAAGAAATAAATACTTATGATATACAGCTTAACTACAATTTCATATATAGTTCACAAGTAAAAACTGAACAAATGAAAATACAAAATAGCATCCTAAGATAACTATTACCAATTTTAGAATAAATACCTGGTGAAAGAATTTTCCATCATCAAGCAACTAATTCAAGGTAAATGCTATGCTTTTATTTTGGCTGTGCGGAAAGACTATTGATAAATTGGACATGCAAAATTAAAAGCAAAACAAATAAATTATGCTAACTGAAGAACTCTTTTTGTCTTGTGCTTCTGCTCCATTGACATTATTTAATTGGCAAGTAGAAATTTTCTGTGAAGAAAAGGTATGGCCTTCATTTCAATTATGCTAAACACCATAGTCATATACCCCCAAACACCAGCTCTCTCTTCATGACTCTAAGGCACACCAAGTGGCCACAAATAATTTTTCTCAAGATGTTTGTGGACAGTAATAATAAGCAACTGACAGTTTTTCAAATTAGAAATAAGGCACAAAGCAGACAGCTTGATTCTGTGATAGTGCCCAGTGAAAGAATTAATCAGGATAATAATGAGTATATCAGACAGAATTAATTGCTTAAATAAATATGTATAGTTTACACTGTTTCTGCCTGAAGTACTCTTAGTTGTTGCAATAAGCAATAAAAAGGATACTATAATTGTTTTACCTCCAAAAATTGCATATATCTTTTAGTAAGAACACATAATTCAAGTGCATTAATTTTTATTAAGCAATATTAAATTAAGCCAATTACAAGTTCAGAAAAAACTTGAAAATAATGTTTTATAGAATTACTGTGCAAAAGGAATAAAATTCACACAGAAAAAAATATGGATATGCTAAGTTACAGACTACAAGGCCATAGGACACTGTATGCCACTCTCTTCTATTCATTTCACATAGGTAGGTCTGTATAATAAACAGAGTAACAGCTTGTGTCTAAACAGCTTCTGATGATTTGTTTTATGTGAATTTTATATAAGCACTGAAGCATTTACCTGTTATACAGCAATAATAATGACATGATGCAAAAGCCAAAGGCCTTTTTATAATCCATAGATATAATGCTACTATACAGTCAAGTCTATTCTGACACTGGGCCAACATCTACCATAACAGGAATGTTCAGTGTGACAGTTCGTGATTCTGTTGCAGTTGCAACAGTGTTGGTGTATTCATACCGAAGTACAAAGCCAACAATGGCCTTTTTAGCACCAGATTGGGGAGTAACTAGAAGATTAACACCAACTTTATTTGCTCGTCTCCAAGCAACCACTCTGTAAAGAAAACACCAATGTTAATTACTCAACACTCAAAAGACTAATACTAATATCCTGCACACTGTAAAACAATATCAACTGTATAAAAAAAAAAAAAAAGTAAAGGTAGCTACAAAACCAACAGGATAACTACTTCACTAGAAAATAGTATCATTATATATCAGTATTTCACCAATCTTTATATACATGTAATTCAGCATCTCATGATAAACTTGAGCTACTTAAATCTCACAAAAAAAAAAAATAAATAAATAAATAAAAATAATAATAATAAATAAATAAATAAATAAATCTGACATTGTTACCTGTCACACAACCACTGGTGGTGTAATTCATATTACTAATTAATATATTTTCTTCAAACTTAATGAACACCTTCATCCATCATCATATTTGTACTCCCTAATCTGACTACTTCCTTTCAGAAACCCTCTAGTAATAATTTTTATCCATTTTATTTGTTATTTTCAACATCTACACACAAACATATACTCTTCATTCCTAAGAAAAATAAGACAAAGCAAAAATGTAATCTACATATTAAAATATAAGGCCAGAAATATACTATTTATATAAAAATTAAGGTGAAATAAGCATGTCTATGAAAGTGAAAAATATATCTACTCAGTTCACTAATTCCAAAGGAAATAAACACCAACATGAACCCTTGCAGATTCATCCATACAGTAACAATATAATGACGTATACATACTGAGGATCATCATTGAAGCTGCTATTTGCATCCTGGTCATCATATTCAGCTGTATCATCACGAGCAGTGAGAATAAGTTGTCCCTGTGGTAATGCAACATC
>NC_061826.1:3274707-3277207 GCF_019202785.1 Penaeus chinensis | reverse complement strand
ATGTCACAAACTTTATTCCAATCTGAATTTCTATGACTGGGCTGCCCTAGGGTAGGCTTGATGGGGGCTTTGCCCCCCTAACTACCCTGGCAAACAATATCTCCACCTTGGTATGCAGAGCAAGATGAAACTCTGGAGGACCAAATGGCCTTAGGCTGTGAATGACACTTCTCAGAATCTTTTTTCCTTTATTTGTGGCATTACCATTCATGTTTGCAGATAATTTCTTGAACTGAAGACTACAACTTTTTGTCCTCTACAAGAATATCATCTTTATTTTTCCCTTGCTTAGTGTGTCTATACTGTAAAGATTAACCCAAGAATTCAATATATTACTGAATGCTGTATCTTCATCTAAGGCTACTATAAGTTTTAAATACATTTTTATTACAACGTTTCAATATCACTATATTACTTTCAATGATTGCCCAGGATTGGGCTACCCAGCATAAACATTAGTGGTTGTTGTTTGTCTTGGTATTGTTGCGCAGGATAAACTGTAACGAACATTTAACTATAGCTACATTGCCTGGACCGTATGAGTGTGAAGTGTGGAGGCTTTGGCTATCACTACACTCTACTCTACTGTTAAGTAAGAATTAGACAATAGGTCTTCACAGGTCACTGCAACTTTCCAGCAGATTTTGATAGGACATCAATGCAATTACAAACAAAAAAAATCAAGAAGAAATCCACAATTAGTTCATTAGTACCATTTACCAAATCAATACCTGAATACCTATGAAAATATTATGTTACATTCAGAACTCATCTTGGCTAACCACTGACTGCCACAGATTTTTGGTTTGTTGTTTTTTTGTGAATTTTGTTACATACAGATGGCTCCACGTGTGCTCATCTGGCAAGGAATCTATCAGTAGGCCCTAGTAACTGATCCTGATTTGCCAATTCCTTGAATTGGCAGACTTTTTTTTTCTTTTTTTTTTAATACAATTGTTATCGATACTGTTACTATTGTTATTAACTTAGATCCGGGTAGGTCAAGATTCCTTTGCCAGACCCATCCATCAGCAAGGATCCACCCTCCCTGACTCAAGTCAGGGGGGCCATTTCCAAGCTGAAGAGTATCTTCCATCTCACCCTCTGCCATTGGTCCAGCAGGACAAGAAGACATCACAATAGTATTTGTATATAAACAATAATAGTTGCAGACAATCATAAGATGATTGGTATGTACTTTTAAGGAACTTTATTGATGCAATTTAAAGTTACTTTCTTGTTTGTCACTTACTGATAAGTTATCAATGTATCTGAATAGTTACAAAACATACAGTGGGAGTACAGTAAAGACACTAGTAAAACAGTATGGTGAATGTTTATTTTAGAGCATTATGGGTAATGAAGGCCTTGATGAGTTTCCAAACATATCTTGGTATTTGTTAGGGAGAGAAATGCCCCCTCCAGGGACTGAGTACTTAAATCAGGGTATCATGCAAACCCGAAATCCAAACCTAACCTTTCCTCCCTGTACCCCACTTTATTAGAACTTCATGCCAACTTGTAGAAAATGCGACATTAAGAACTCAGGCTGTGTGAGGGTGTCATGGCCTTGATCCGAGAGGTTATATGCATTTCACGGTAAATATAAGGCCAGAGCAGCTGTACCTATATTGTTTCTTACTTCTCATGCTCTATAAGATGACAACGTCCATTTCCCTCTGTCTCTGCGCATTGCTCTCAGTAACAAATTCCCATATCTTCATTGTCCTATTGGTCCAGACAAGTTATCTGCCTGAGCAAGACGAGGAGTTCCAAATGCAGCAAATGATCATGAAGTAAACATTCACAGCTTTGTGGTCCTTCTCAAGCAGCTTTCATTGGTTATATTGAAGTGTAAAGTCTAGTGATGTTTACCTGTCTTTCCCTGCATGGTGACTAGTTAAGTTTATCTTTAATTACCCGAAGTGTCAACACTTGAGTTTCTATATGGTCTAATGACCGTGACAGTTAAATTGTATCTGCGCAACTGTTTCCTTTTTCCTCTAAAGTATTCATAAGGCTATTCCCATACTGAGTCACTGACACCAACATAACAAAAATCAATGGGTACGACCTTTTCCATATAATATTTTACTGCATATATTTCGCAGCCCCGAAATCAGCTGACAGGAAGGGACTCACGCCCATCCCCTGCACCCCGCCGCCCGCGCCTCCCCCTCGCCCGTCTCCCCGCATCACCTCGTGAGACACGCAGTTCCCGCATCTCAGCTTCAGGCAGTGGCGGCAGAAGTAGATAGCAGTGATGGGCTTGAGCACACCGCAGGAGCAGAGCAGGCGGACGCGGTCGACCTGGAAGAGGTGCGCCATCTTTATGACTCACCAGCGTTCGTGTAGAAGGAATCCGGATGCCTGCGAGCGCCCGCGTTCGTGTAGGCGGACTCCCGGTGCTTGCATGCCCCCGGGCTTGTCTAGCTGCATGCGTAGTTTTTTTTATAGTTTGGTCTTTTATTTACCACTTTGGTTAACTGTACAGGCGTGG
>NC_061826.1:3259707-3267207 GCF_019202785.1 Penaeus chinensis | reverse complement strand
CAAACATTCTGATCGCTCCTGTTAGTTAAGTGTTTCGTTTAAAAAACACTTAACTTTATCAGGAAAAGCGTCTGAGTCTATAAATTCGGGCTTTGTGTTCTTTCTCCTTACTGACACCGTGAAGCTAGGGCAGTAATCACGTGTCATAATTGTTTTGTGGGCTTTTACACTTGGTATATTTTGATAGTTTTCAGACATGTTCTTCTATGTCCCCTTCGTTTGTGTCCGGGAGACAGCTGGTGATGAAGAGGTAGACTGTCGGGGCGATCTGCTCCCTTTAATGACTTTGGCGTTTGCTGTTCTCCTCTGGTCTCTAGACATGGGTTTGGTATAACCCTCTTCGTCAACATTTTGGCTGAATTGTATTTGTTTGCTCTCTCTGTATAGTTGTTAATTTTTACTGGTGGCGCTGCTGGGGGGGGGGGGGGGGGTCGTTGGGCTCGAGTTGTTCGAGTTGATTGTTCTTTTTTTTTCTATAGTTTCGTTTAGGTGTTACTTCTGATCACGGGAGGTAGATTGGAGGTGAGGGGGTTGGTACTTGTGTGACCGCTGCGTCCTCTGGTTGTTCTAGACCAATGATTTTGTTTATGACCAACTGTTGTTCAGAGAACATTTCGATCAGCAAGTCGATAGTGTTTTCAATCACATTTTGATTTGTGTAAGACGGCCCATTATAGGTCTGTGTTTCTTAGTCTGTGCTCTACTGGAAAAAAAAAGTTAGATGGCGACCTGTCTGGGGTGTCCGTTGTAGTTCTTACGAACACTTTTGATTGTCGACACACTGAGCAATCATGGTGTGTACGATAATATTTGTCACTGTTGTCACTACTGGTTTGGTTGCTACTGAGAAAAAATAGATTGAGAGAGAGTATGGTGGGTATACAATTGCGTGCAAGTCATTAGCTTCCAAAACGGCGGCCTATCCCCTGAGCCAAGTGAGGATCCACTTGACTGAGCGTGTCCGCCATTTTTTTGTGCTCGACGTTAGACACAGGTCCTTTCCTTCCTCACTGAGGTGAAACAACCTTTGGGTGGTTGCTTCAGAGGAATGTAAGGAACTGCCTGGCAAGAACGCAAAACCTCCCTTCCCTCACTGAGGTGAAACAGCCTTTGGGTGGCTGTTTTAGAGGGAAGGGTGAACCACTTCGATAAGACACTGGTCCTTTCCTTCCTCACTGAGGTGAAACAACCTTTGGGTGGTTGCTTCAGGGGAACGAAAGGAAGTGCCTGACAAGAACGCAAAACCTCCCTTCCCTCACTGAGGTGAAACAACCTTTGGGTGGCTGTTTTAGAGGGAAGGGGGAACTACTTTGAAAAGACACAGGTCCTTTCCTTCCTCACTGAGGTGAAACAACCTTTGGGTGGTTGCTTCAGAGGGATGAAAGGAACTGCCTGGTAAAAGTGCAAGACTCCTCTTCCCTCACTGCGGTGAAGCAACCTTTGGGTGGCTGCCTCAGAGGGCTGAGCAAAAAGGCTCCAAACAATGATGTCTCGTAGGTGGAAGGGCATCCCCTCTGGTCTCTCCCCAGGGGTTTACACCTACCCACGCGTTTGCCGTGCGTGGCAGCCTTGTGCGCTGTGGAGACGGGAGTCCTGGAGGTTGAGCGATGCCGTGAACGAGTACGCCCTGCGGCTAGCAACACGCCTCTTTGGTCCTCTATTCCAGCAAGACAGGCGGCCTGATCCCGGCCCGGTCACGGTCAATCGGCTGGTCTCCCCCGGGAGGCTAGGGTCAAGCAGTCATGCCGCCATTGGCACTCACAATGGTCCGTGAGTGCCGTCACAATGGCTATTGGCTGCGTATATCCTCTCATCACTCCTGTTGCTGTTAGACACTGGTTCTGACACTCAGCTTCCCCTTGTTGGACTCCGTGGTGGGTGGGGGCGTGAGAGGATGAAGCACTTACCAATTCATGGAAAAAACAATCAAACACCCCCCTCAGACTGAACTTACAGTTGACGAACCGCGCAAGGCCCAGACCACGGTAGTCACCATGAAGGCATATGCGCCTTCCGGTGGCAAAAGAAAGCCCCAAGCACAGGATGACACTGTCACCCCTGCTGCTAAGGTGGACAAGACCGAAGCCAATGGGTCTGTCCACCGAATAGTCAAAGATCTTGACTCGCGAGCTGGCCTCTCCAGGCCAGCAGCTAAGCCAGGGAGGCCCCTGAGTTCACAGACGGCCTCCCCGACTGAGAGGGGAGAGCAGGCTGAACCAGCCGCATCAGCTCCTGCCTCCTCAAACAAGCCCGAAAGCCGAAAGGGCGGGCCGAAGCGTCCGAGGCCGGATACCGACTCTGATGAAGAGTCGGGACCCCCTAAACGCTTCACCCAGTTCAAAGTGCCAGCTAAACCCGAAGGCTTCGACAATGCCTACCAATTGGTCAGGGCATTGGAGTTGCAACGGAAAATCCGGTTGTCGATCCGGGTCGCCCGAGATCAGGGCATGATCATAATGCCCAAAGATCAAGCTACCTTAAATTTCCTCCGGGAAACGAAGGAGCTAACTGATGGGAGAAAAGTGAGTCTTTCCCCACTAATTCCCGAGGAAAAGAGAACCAAGATGGTGCTACTTGGCTTCTCAGTCTCGTACGATGTGGAGCTGATCGCTTCACACCCACAGGTCGTGCAGGCTTCCCGAATGTCGAAGGGGAAGACCCCAACCAGGCAAGTCCTGGTGACCATGAAAGGTGCCCCAACCACTACCCTTGATCTGGGTAACTGGGGCACCTACAACCTTCGAACGTATGTGCCAGAACCACTTCGGTGTTTCAAGTGCCAGAAATACGGTCACCACAAGGCTAACTGTACAGCCAAGCCTAAATGTGGTGTCTGTAGCAAGGCACACAACACAGAGGTATGCCTCAAGGCATACAAAGAGGAAAAGAGGGACACAACAGCCAAATGTCCCAACTGTGCCAAGAAGCATCATGCCTGGAGCCTGACTTGCTCTGTCAGGAAAAAGGCGGCCCTCAGGCGACAAGAGGTTGCTCAAAACCGATCAGACTTTGTTCCTGCCCCACCGGGCACCCATGTCTGGGGAAGGAACAAAAGCGAAAAGGCCCCCCGACCTCCTAAGAGGAAGGAAGCCGCCCCCCAGCCGACACCGGATGTCTCCAACAAAAAGGAGTTTCCGACAATGCCAAAGGTGCAGAAAAAGAAACTAAAGAAAAAAGTTTCTAAGAGCACCACAAAAACCTCCCCAACAGATGATCATCTCCTCTTTGACGAGGACGATATGACTCTCCTGTTAACTGCTGTTGTCACAGCAGTAGCAACAGCCCTGGGGAGGTCGAGTGAGGAGGCCGAGAAGGCAGTTTCGGTCGCCATGACGGCAATGACCCAGACTGTCGCAGCCCTGAAGGGAAGAAAGCTGACTAGAGAAAAACCAGCCTCACCCTCACCCCAGGACGAGACTCCCCTCCCCACTCCAAACCAGGCCATGCCTTCACAGGCAGAGCCAAAACAGGCTGAATCTGTGCAGCCAGAGCCAGATCACGCTGATATTGCCCAGGCAAGGCCAGCAAGGCCAGCCAAGAAAAAGCCTGAGAGAAAAGCCGAACCAACCAAAGTCAGAGCTACCAAAGGCTCTCCACCCCCCAGTGGACCCAAGGATAGCCTGACAACAGACGAGGAGCCCTCAACTAGCGAGGACCTCGCAATGGAGTTGTCAGACTCCGACGATGTCTCTGATGTAACTATCACTGAGTAACATCATGACACACCATCTAAGCATCCTACAGTGGAACATCAATAGCTTCTCTGCAAAGAACGCTTTTCTCCAAGCAGTAGTGCGATCAAGGAACATTGACATTGTCATGCTCCAGGAGACATTAACAGTGGACACTGTTCGCTTCTCAGGGTACCATGCCTTCACACTGCCACGAACACCTGGCAAGAGAGGCTTGATCACCCTTGTGAGAGCAACAATCCCCTGCTCCGCAATAGCCGATGCATCGCACTGTGGAGATGATGTTGAATCCCTTGCCGTCGAGGTTCACCTGGCCGGGGGGCCCCTCAAACTGTACAATGTGTACAGCCGGCCACGCTGTAAAAGCTTAGACATCAGCCAGGTCTGTGCTTCTGCTGCACACGACCGAGTGATCATAGGGGGAGACTTCAATGCACACCACCCCATCCTGGCTCCCTGCCGGGCACCGGATGCGGCCGGCTATCACATAGCCGACGTGCTAGAGACATTCCCTGAGATCGCTCTCCTCAACACCCAAGAGCCAACGCATGTCAGAGGAGGGGTCCTAGACCTCACCCTGGCCACTGCGACTCTGGTGGGGAGGATTGGCTGGTGTGTCGATGAGACCGTCACAAGTGACCATTACGGCACTATAACTACCCTCATGGATGCTGGCCCAGCCGAAATCCTAAGACCAAATCCAAGATGGAAAACAGACAAGGCCAACTGGCAGGCGTTTCAAAACGCCTTGGCCCTCTGTCTGAGATGCAACAATCCCCCACAAAGCGAAAATGTGGAAGTGCTCGAAGCCAGCCTGCTAAACGCCATTAATGAAGCAGCCTCACAGACCATACCCAAAACTCGGCCTGGGTCCAGAAGTCACAAAGACGCCTGGTACTTCAATGACGAGATCAGGGAGGTCAACCACAGGGTGAACATGTGCCGAAAACTATTCCGAAGGCAAAGAACCCCTGACAACCTATCCCTCCTAAGGGAAGCTGTCACGGATGCCAAGGAAACTGCCAACAGAGTCAGGCAGGAAAAGTGGCTGGAATGGTGTGAGTCCTTCGACCACCAAACCACCCTTTCAGAGCTGTGGCAACGGGTCAAGCGAGCTACCAGCCGCTCAGCCCCGAGGTGCACCCATCACGACCCCCAAGCAGAGGCTAACAGACTGGCGCACGAGTTCTCTGCGAGAACGAGCAGCAACAGTCTGCCAGCCGAGCTGAGGGCAAGACAAGAGCGTCTACAGCCAGACAGACACGCTCAGATCAGAGAAAGGGCAGCCGAACCCGATAACTCAGACGTTATCTTTTCTCTGAGGGAACTAAGGAAAGCCTATAAAACCAGTTCCAACACAGCCCCGGGCTCTGATGGGATCTCGTACCCCATTATCACCCACCTAGGACTAGCAGGTGAGCGTGCACTCTTGCAACTCATCAACAAGTCCTGGGAAACTTCCACTCTACCCCAGAGTTGGAAGAGGGCTACCATAGTTCCCGTCCCAAAACCAAAGGAGCCGGGGAAGTACCGCCCCATCTCTCTGCTCAGCTGCCTGGCCAAGACGGCTGAGAGGATGGTACTAAACCGGCTTCAATGGAAAACGGGACCCCCGCACGAACACCTGCACGGGTTCACAAGGGGCATGGGCACAGCACACAGCTTAGCCACGCTCTTAAGCACAATCAGCAAGGGCCCAGCTGTGGTGGTATTCCTTGACCTGGAGAAGGCTTTTGAACTGGCAAGTCCGCTTGCCATTCAGGAAAGCCTGATCCAGAAGGGAATCAGAGGAAAGCTCTTGGCTTGGATAGGTGACTACTTCAGGAACAGGACTGCCAATGTCAAATTCCAGGGTCACCTATCGCAGCACATGCCGCTCGAAAATGGAACGCCACAGGGTGGGGTTCTCAGTCCAGCCCTATTCAACACTTTAATGTCCTGTATCCTCAACATAAACCTCCCAGTGGGGTGCCAGATCATCTCGTATGCAGACGATCTCGCTATCACCTCCACTGGACCACGCAGCCAGAATAAAGCCCAGCGTTGTCTGGACCTCGTGTCAGAGGAGTGTTGTAGGATGGGACTAAAGATCTCTGCTGCCAAATCCAAAGCCATGGCTTTAAGACAGAGAGTTCGAGGCACAAGACTGAAAATCCAGGGAGTGGAATTAGAATGGGTCAAGGACTACCTATACCTTGGGGTAAGGATAGACCGGACCCTCTCCTTCCATAAGGAGGTCCAGTACCTGGTTGACCGAACCAAAGCAAGACTGTCTGTCATGAGAGCAATGACTGGGAGACGCATAGGGGCCAGACACAAAGTACTAAGATCATTCTATGTACATGCTGTCCGGCCCATTGTGGACTATGCCTCAGTCGCTCTAATTGCTGCAAAGAAAAAGCACACAGACAAATTAGAAACAGTCCAAAATGAAGCTGCCAGGATCATTCTGGGTGCCCCGAGGTGGACGAAGGTCCTCAACCTCCTGATGGAGGCAAACCTTCTCCCCCTGGACTCACGAATCGATCTAACGGCAACACAATTTCTGTCAAAGGTCATCCAGGCTCCCAGGAACACAAGCCTAAGACAAAAATTAGTCAGATGCCTCGAACAAGACAACGAGCTCGTTGCAAACAACTCCTGGCTGTCTCATACAGCCAGGGTGTTGATACGCCATCAGCTCAAAGAACAGCTTCTTGCTAAGGGCATGGACTCCCCCCACCCCGACTTTGCCGAAGCCCCGCCGTGGGCACTGAGCCTGATAGAGTTCAACATAATGAACCTGTCAATGAAAAAGAGCCTATACCCCATGCCTAGCCTAAAGGCAGAAGCCCACAGGGTCATTGCAGCCATCACTCCTCCGGGTAGTAGAACATACTACACGGATGGATCGGTCGATCCCTTGAGCCACACTGCAGGCGCCGGCTTTGCAGCTAGGGATGCCACGCGATCCATGAGGGTAACAGACAACGCCTCCTCGCTACAGGCAGAGGCAGTTGCAATCATGGGAGCCCTAGGCCACGCGTCCCTAAGGGAAGGACACGTGGTCATACACACAGACTCCAGGGCAGCCATTGACTGTCTTCAGCACAGCTCACCCACAGACAACATCTACCTACTGACCACGATTCTCACAATGGCACAGAGAATTCTTGCTCAGGGTAGAAGAATTATCATCAATTGGGTCCCAAGCCACATCGGCATCAGAGGGAACGAGCTTGCTGACAGACTAGCTGCCGCTGGCAGGGGTATGCCCCCAAATCCCATGACGATAAAACCGAGCCGAAAATTACTTATGGAGAAGTGTGCCTTGGTCGGTCGTACCTTCCTACGGCAGCTCCACAGAGAGGAAACGAGAACCTCCCCCTCGGCCAGCTGGTACTCAGACGCCACAGGCTCTGAACCACTGGCACTCTCTGAAGTAAGCAACAGAGGTACCGAAGTCATTCTTCACAGAATGCGCCTAGGTTACCACTGTGCATGGCAGATTATCCCAACAATCGAACGCGATGAATGGTGCTGCAAGCACTGCGGCGAGCCGAACGCCACACTAGTCCACTACCTAGAAAATTGTAACCATACACAATTCCTGAGACATGGACCGCCCACAACAGCCGCCGTGCTGGTAAAGAGGCTATGCGAAATGCTTACACCATGGCGGCAGGAGCGCTTGCTGGCAATCCCGCCGCCACGGTAAGCACCGAGTGTCAGACAACTCAATGAGACAGCCGTAAAAAAGCTGACACAGGCCGGGCCATATCTAGAAGGCCCGGGCGAAGCTAGAACTTCGCAAACCAAACCCCCCCCC
>NC_061826.1:3232207-3234707 GCF_019202785.1 Penaeus chinensis | reverse complement strand
TTTTCAGAAAGCAACTTGATGGTGAAATACAGATATTAATTCTGCTTTGGTTCTTTTAAAGAAGATGTCCAGAGGGATTTGCTGTTAAGTTGGGTATATGGTTAGGATTTATTGCATAACAACCATTGGAGCCTAAGGGGTGAAGCTTCCTGGCTAGACAGTATATGGCTATAGCTTGCTATTTATACACCATGGTTTCAGTAGATTAAAATATTTTCTGGCCAGTGATATCAGAACCGCACTGCACATTCTCCGTGGCCACAACTCTAGCCCATTCTCATGGGAAGATAATCACTATGATAAATAGTAAACAATTTTTGATGAAAATAAAAAGCTTCTACAAAATTAGTAATTACTTCTACATAGTAAAATAACTAGTGCAGTATTTTTAGTTTAAGTATTATTTGATACCTACAAGTTCTTCCAAACAATATGATGCATATACGTGTAACCAGTCAGTGAATGCCAAAATACATATCATAAGATCTACATCCTCAGAGAGCACATGTAGTATTAGAAATTTGCTTATGCAAGTCACACAAGTGGCCCTTTGTAACAGAATAACTATGGGTGGCTTGTGACTTTAAGGGGAGCAACTGGTTAGGGGGAGAGGTTAAGGTGAAAGTATCACTTTCTGGGAGGAAATTTTCTCGCAAGACTAACTACGTATGGCAACATTCTGATGAAATTTTACACTTATGTTTACAATATCTGCCAAGTTATAGCCTAGAAGAAAACCCCTATTTTTTATTTATTTTCATTTTGCACTTTAATTTTGTATAAAATAATAAATTTATATACATATATATATAATATATATATATATAGTATATATATAAATATAGATATATAAATATAATATATGTAATATATATAATATATATATATAATATTTAATATATATAATATATATATAATATATATATATAATATATATATAATATTTAATATATATAATATATATAATATATATAATATATATAATATATATAATATTTAATATATATAATATATATAATATTTAATATATATGTAATATATATGTAATATATATATATATATAATATATATATATATATAATATATATATAATACATATATATATATATATATAATATATATAATATATATAATATATATACTATATATACTATATATACTATATATATATATATATATATATATATATATATATGATATATATGATATATATATATATATATATATATATAGATATATACATATATACATATATACATATATACATATATATATATATATATATATATATATATATATATATATATATATATATATATATATATATATATATATATATATATATATATATAAAAGAGCGTTGTCTTCACGTATGCCTCAAGGAACACTGACACTTTTCCCCTTCATTGTCAGTGCTGTCAGGGTTATAATATATATACACTTCTATTTCTGAAATGTCATTCATTTGTGGATTCCTCTGCTCTCTGGTCCAGATCCTCTCTATCATCTGTTTTACAATTATTACACTTATAGTTTTTCTGTGCTTGCTTGCATCTCATCTTAAGCAGCCTTTGTATATCCCATACCACTGATAAATGACTGACTATCCTGGAGAAGTCACACCAGGAAGCACCACCTTCCATGGGAATCTACATGTATGTGAGCCCTTCCCCTGGCCTTGTATGGCACCCTGGCTGTCACCACTTCATGCCATGCCCACTTCCTGCATCTTATGTGACCAACTACTGCCATTCATAAGCATCAATAAATCCTTGAAGAGATGAGTTTTTTTAGCATCTTTGCTCAGTTAGTAGCATATGTGAGGGAGACAAGAAAATAGCTTTATGCCTCATTATAAAATGCCAAAATTTGAATAGAAGTAATTTTGCTCATTTTTTCTTTTGGGAGTGGTTTATGCCTTGGCATTTTCCACCATACTCCTTAATGCTTTGCTTTAAATCTTAAAGCTTCCAAATGTGCATGAATATCACATTCCAATTGTATGGATAAGGAATTATTTGCCCAAGAATTCTGCAATAAAAGGTTTCCTCTGGCATTGGGTCACTAATTTCCAAGATATCCAAATACTCAGGCACTTTCTGGTTATAGTTTTCAATAAGACTGCAAGGAGGCTATATGTTTTAAAATGAACATGGATGAGCTAGATAGAGCCCTCAGCTTGCTTGCCTGTTATTTTTCCTGCCAATTACCCAGTGTCTCCAGTGGCAATATCAATTTTATAATACAATTTTAAAAATTCTGAGTATAGCAGGCCCATGTTATAAGCAGTTTCTGAGAGGGATTTTTGTTTAGTATCACCACTAGAGTATCAATTTGAGGAGGCATAAAAGAGAACAAAAAAGTTACAGGGTAAACATTAGACAAAGCAAAAAGATAAATGAAATGCATAAAATCACTGCTGCATTACTACATTATAACTCTTGTTCACAATTTATGAAGCCTGAGCCACATACTAGTAGATGTCTGAAGGGCCAGAGGC
>NC_061826.1:3222207-3227207 GCF_019202785.1 Penaeus chinensis | reverse complement strand
TAATGGGCATGGCATATACACACATACCATCCCTGGCAGCATCAGGGTTAATAGACCTTGTAATCTCACCTGCTTTCCTCTTTCCTTGAGTTTTTGGGGTATTAGACATTATGATTATTATATTGTTATTAATATTGGGTATTTGGAGCCATCTATGTGTGATGAATATTGATAAACTAAACGCACATTGGGCATAGCATGTACATACATGCTTTCCCAGTGGGATTGGGTTAAGAATATAATGTTTTTCCAATACAGTAATTTGAGTATATGTCTGAAATTAGAAAACAGAAATTTCATCCTGTAGGTAATAATTTTTTTATTATTGCTCTTACAGAGTTATACACAATACATCCCCCTATCCATATATGAGCTGCAAACATGGATGGGTGCACCTTCCATATATGTTTATGACTGCTCAAATGCTGGTATTATTGTCAAACTTTTTGAGCAGTTTGCAGAGCAACATGAAGAAGAATGGAAGGTATGTATGATTAGACTTTTTTATCAGAAGAATAAATTGATGAAATATAGGTTACTTTTAGGATAATGTCAAATTAATGTGGTGATAAAGATAAAATACAGTCTTACTGGGTACAGAAAATGTTCAGTGTAACTTTTTGTTTATATTTTATAAATGTTTTAGTATGGTAAGATAATATCTGTACATAATGATAATTACTCTAGGTGATTAACCCAAGTAATTTCTGCAGCATAAAGGCACCAGTGGGGGTAGCAGTCCTCCACCTCCGTCCTTCCGTCAGTGCATTCAGCTTGGGGCATGTGGAGCCAAGGAGATCCTCCCCATGAACCCAGACCTTCCTGCCGACATGTTCACAGCTTGCCTCACCACCCCAATCAGCATGGCGGTGAGGTGGTATCTCTTGCAGAATAAGGGCAAGCTTCTACAAGGCCTTAATCTTGATATAGTAGACAAGTAAGTCATCACACACACACACACACACACACACACACACACACACATACATACATACATACAGAGAGAGAGAGAGAGAGAGAGAGAGAGAGAGAGAGAGAGAGAGAGAGAGAGAGAGAGAGAGAGAGAGAGAGAGAGAGAGAGAGGGGGGGGTATAGAGAGAGGGGGGGAGGGGGATATAGAGAGAGAGGGGGGGGAGGGGGAATAGAGAGAGAGGGGGGAGGGGGAATAGAGAGAGAGGGGGGGGAGGGGGAATAGAGAGAGAGGAGGGGAGGGGGAATAGAGAGAGAGGGGGGGGAGGGGGAATAGAGAGAGAGGGGGGAGGGGGAATAGAGAGAGAGGGGGGGAGGAGGAATAGAGAGAGAGGGAGGGAGGGGGAATAGAGAGAGAGGGGGGGGAGGGGGAATAGAGAGAGAGGGGGGGAGGGGGAATAGAGAGAGAGGGGGGGAGGGGGAATAGAGAGAGAGGGGGGGAGGGGGAATAGAGAGAGAGGGGGGAGGGGGAATAGAGAGAGAGGGGGGGAGGGGGAATAGAGAGAGAGGGGGGAGGGGGAATAGAGAGAGAGGGGGGGAGGGGGAATAGAGAGAGAGGGGGGGAGGGGGGAAAGAGAGAGGGAAGGGGGGGGGGAGGGGGAAAAAAGAGAGAGGGGGGGGGGGGGAAAAAAGAGAGAGGGGGGGGAGGGGGGAGGGGGGGAGGGGGAAAGAGAAGAGGGGGGGGGGGGGAAAAAAGAGAGAGGAGGGGGGGGGGGGTGGGGGGGGGGGAGGGGGAATAGAGAGCGAGGTGGTGGGCCGGTGGTAATATGAGAGAGAGTGGGTTTGTGAATTGGTTGACTAGAGAGTCGCTTGTGTGTGGATCGTGGTGCAAATAGCGCCTCGGTGGGTGTGTGGACTGAGCTCGTGTTTTCCACCGCTCTCGCTCGTTTGTTGGGTGTTTTGCGGTTTTCCACTCGCTCTCTTGTGGTTCTCGTGCCACTCGAGCTGCTGTTTTCTTTGTTTTCCACTCGCTCTGCTTTTGTTTGCGGTGTCCACTCGCTCTCGGGTGTCTTTTTCCACTCTCTTCTCTTGGGTTTCTTTTTCCTCTCCTCGTTTTTCTTTTCCCCCCCTCTCCTTTTTTTTCTTTTCCTCCTCCTCTCTTTCGTTTTTCCCTTTTCCCCTCTCTCTCTTTTTCTTTTTTTTCCCCTCCCTCCGGCTCCTCTCTCTCTCTCTCTCTCTCGTTCCTCTTCTCTCTCGCCTCCCTCCTCGTTCCTCTCTCTCTCGCTCTCCTCTCTCCGTCTCCTCCTTCTCCCGGCTCTCTCTCTCCCGGGCTCTCTCTCTCCGGGTCTCTCTCTCTCTTCTCGCTCTCTCCTCTTTTCTCGGCTCCTCTCTCTCTCGTCTCTCTCTCCTCCGCTCTTCTCCTCTCGCCTTCTCCCCGGGTCTCCCTTTTTCGCTCTCTCTTCCTCGCTCTTCTCTCCCTCCCCCCTCCCCCTTTCCCCCCCCCTCTCTCTCTCCCTCTCTCGTCTCTCTCTCTTCTCTCTCCTCTCCCCCCTTCCCTCTCTCTCTCTCTTTCTCTCTCTCGCCCTCCTTTTTTTTCTCCTCTCTCTCGCCTCTCTTCTATTTATATAGAATATAGTGAGTGCGTAGCAAAGATGAATTTATAGCTGATGAGGAATTTTTCAAAAATTTAAATCTAGATATATTTATGTCTTAAAATGTTTCCTTTATACTACCGAGTGGTGAGACTGTTTGTGAATATATGATTATATAATGGCTTTTGTTTCAGAGTTGCAAAGCAGACTTGGTGCGAGAAGAGGGCTATAAATATTTCCTGAAAGTTCTAGCTGATCCGTCAATGCCTGTATGTAACTACATATATTTATTATTACAAATATTATTTTATCACCCTTCTATAAGTAAATCTTAAGAAAATTATAATTTTAGATTGGAGTGATGTGTAATTTGTGAAAGTTTGAATCAATAGGCATATTAACGTTTAAAGTTATTTTCCATTATGTAACAATAGGCTGAGCATCGTACCATGGCAGCATTTGTGCTGGGTGTCATTGTGTGGGAACACCCCGAAGGACAACGGGTGGCTCTGCAGGGTTCTCTTATGCCATTGTGTCTAGAGCAAGTGACAGATCCACACCCACCTCTTAGGCAGTGGGCCACACTCTGCCTGGGCCGCACATGGCACCATCACCCGGATGCAAGATGGGCTGCAACTCGTGACAATGCCCATGAAAAGCTGCACACACTTCTGTCAGATCCTGTACCAGAGGTAAGACCAGTTTTCACTATTTGGGTAAATATGGTTGTATATCTTATTATCAGAATTGTAATTGATGAAAATAGGATTTTTTTAAGCCATTATCATCAGGTACATGCACTGTCTATACTCCACAAGCACTTCCTCACCAAGGAGTGACTTTACCTGATTATGCCATTTCTTGATTTTTTGGGCAAAGTTTTTCTTTCTATAACTGTTATTGTTACTGTTATGAGTGTTGTTATTAAATTTATGATTATTATGCTATAATTTTATTAACAACAATGATAGTAATAAATAAGATTAAGTAAAACATCTTTTCAGAAGTCAAGGTAGAGGGTAAACAGGCAAGATCAGGTTAGCTTTGAAATTACAGAGCCATCCATGTCTAAACAAAGTTGATAAACTAAAATCACAGTGGACTTGGGCATGTATATACCTACCTGGCATCAGCAGGTTTAGGATCTCAAGACATATTATTTTTGAGGTGCTCAGTGAAAATCAAGATACAATATTGATTTTGATCTTGAATATGTAAAAGCAGCAGTGATGCATTATGGTATTTCCTGGGAATTAGTATACCAGAAATGAATAGGAATTTTTAGATTTTTGGATATCTAGTTTAATTCTTCTTCTTCTTCTTCTTCACCCGTCATTAGTTTTTTTTTTCTTCTTCTTCTTCTTCTTCTTCTTCTACTTCTTCTTCACCAATCATTAGGTTTTATTTTTCTTCTTCTTTACCCATCATTATGAGATTTTTTTTTTTTTTTTTTTTCTTTTTTTCTTCTTCTTCTGATTTTTTTTTTTTCTTTTCTTTTTTTGTCATTATCTATATCTTTATCCAAATAGTCAATAGATATTATGAAATATTTGAATTTAAGTCATCACCATAATCAAAATTCTACTCTCCAAAGGTACGTGGAGCAGCAGTCTTCTCCTTGGGAACATTTGTGAGCAGTCTGGCTAGTCATGAGAGGACTGACCATGCCCGTGCCATAGACCACACCATTGCCATAACTCTAGCCAATACTGTCACTCATGACGGCTCTCCACTTGTCAGACGAGTAAGAAAAATACACTTCTTCGTATTCTGAAAAATATAAGTCAGCTGTGCGAGATAAAATCAGTTGATATATACACACAAAGTTGATATGTATATCCCATAAATGATTCTAATTTTGTCCTTTTTCTCCTTACCTTTTTCCCTCTCTTAACAGGAGTTGGTAGTTGCCTTGCAATATCTCATCCAGATGTATGAAAGCTCCTTCCTCACAGTAGCACGGCAATATTTTCGTGAAGAGATGGTTGATCTTTCACCCCAGTCACTGACATCTTCTACTGATAGCATAATGTCGCCATCAAATAGCATCAGTCGTGTGTTTACACGTCAGGGGGGAAGACATGTCACATCCCCTAATCAGGTGAATGTTCCTAATTTTTTAGATAAAAATACCAGTGCTCAAATACAGTTTTTCTTATTATATATTTACAGTAGAGCATGCATTTTGACATTTGCTTCTGTTTCCTCAGACATTAGGGACAAGTCCAGACACCTCCCTCACTGACTATGGCCCTATGTCACCAGTAGGAGTGAAAAGGACGGCATCAACACATTCTATATCTTCCCTAGGTAAATTTTTCATTTGCAATAAAGATGGTATATTACATTAGTCTTCAAAAGATTTTCTTGGGAACTAAGTTTTACTAATTGTTATGTAATAGGTTTGGTTTGGTTTGGTTTGAATCTTGAATGTTGTTAACAGAAAAATATGTTTAGCTGTATATAAATACTATATAAAAGGTAGGTAATTATAACTTT
>NC_061826.1:3197207-3199707 GCF_019202785.1 Penaeus chinensis | reverse complement strand
ATCAACCCAGACTGACTTTCTGAATAAGCAGTAGTACTATAAAAAACACCACTTCATAATGGTCTGTTGATCATCAACATGAAACATAAATATAAGAAAATATATACCATGAACAGCTTTCATAATATCCTTTACAGTTGGAGACCATTCTTGCTTAAGGGCCGTGTACACTGCTGGTAGATCACGCTGCCATAGATTCTGGCCAACTGCCCAAATAAGGCCTAACTCTGGGGTTGCTGTTTTAGTGCTTGCTGGTATTCGCTTCCACAAGAACTTTGCACCTGCTCTGAAAGCAAAAAATAGATAAATCAATTAATTCATTTAATTTAATTACAGTAAGAATAAATAAATAAATAAATATGAATATTACTAAATGAAATAAAAATGAATCATTGACGAAATAATAACACACATTGACTATCAAAAAAATGTCAAATTATTATAGGAAATATAAAGATTCCACTATCTGTAAAAGGATTAGTAATCTGCTTTGTGGTTTAACAAGTCAGAAGCAAATAGTTACAAAATGGCATACGTAAAATGCTGCAGGTAAACTGGTGTATAAAAACAAAAATAAATATTAAATGTTTACATTATACATCAAGTAAAGACAACAGATTTATGTTCTTAGACTGTGTGTTATTCATCAGAAGTGAAATTATCAATTCTCTTGAATTTCATAATTCGAGCTGGCACTATAATAAACAAACTTCAACTATCTATAAATTTTAAATACCAACAAAAGCCCACTTTAGATTTACTTACAGGTCATTTTGTAATAAGTAAATAGCTAGAAGTTGTTCATACACATGTGCTGGTGGTACTCCATTTGGTGCCTGTTGAAAGAAAATAATAAAGCAAATTATTGGGAAAAAAGAACCTTATTCCTTATGGTTCCCCTAAACATTGAGGTCTGGGGTACACAAGGAACCACTGATTCTTGGAGCAGCAAATCATAATATCAAGAAAATTATGGGGAAACATTTTGACCAAAAAGCAATACAAGCAGTTTATCACATGGAGATCTTGGTTAGCAAAGCAAATTGACTAAAAAATAAAACCAACCAAAAAAGAAAATGGACACATTCATTCCCAATTAATAAATATATCTGTATAATAACCATCAAATAGTGAATAACTTTTAATAATCATATTGGCTGAGAGAACTAAAGGCTGAGCAAAACTTGCTTTCACAGATCTTACAATGGAACAACTATTTTTGTGAAGGAGATGTAGATTTATAGATTAGTAATACCGAGTGAAAAGGAAAAACTCCATTCACAAAAAAATTAGTGTCAGGTTATTTGGATATTTTTATGTAAAACCTAATGTTTGATTCATGTCCTTGAAAGAAAAGAAAGAAAGATTGGATTTAATTTGAGATCTAAGAGACGACACTAGATTACAAGTGGAAAATGAACACTAGTCATTAACACATAATAGTTCTTAAAAAAGGTATTCAGTGAAGATATTTATGACTTTAGTATACATAGGACAATGACCATACCAGATATTGCCCAGTGCCAAGTCTGTCCAAACAGTCTACCCTGCTATACATATGTGGAGGATTCTTTGACATCCTGGGTGGGGATAGGGGGCAGTACCTGACTATATACAGACCAATTCTGTGTATACTATTTCATATTTTACCCTACTACTATAACCCATTGATACCCCTATCATCATTATCAGTAATATGATAATGTAACTGTAAAAGGGTACAGCGATGGCTGCTTTATACAAACAATGAAACCATAGCACTAGTAAATACAATAAGAATACAAACAATAATAATAATGACAACACTAACGTTAATAATAATGGTTACAATATGATATTAGCATTCGACAACAATAACAATGATAATAACTAAATCATCGTTTTCATTGTAACACATGCAGTATACCAACCTTACCCAACCCAGTTTAACCGCTACGCTTAAAAGTACAGTTTAAACTGTCCATACAGACCTACCTATTTAATACAAAAACACTCGGTATAATATCAGGATTAACACTATCTCAAACACAGGCTCATATCTTACATCTAGCTCCTGTTTTTCGAGGTCTTCTCCAATTTTGGAGTAGTCGACATCAGCCATTGTTTACAACTTGTGAGAGGGATACGGAAGCAAAAGAAATAAAGCTTTTAATTTCGTCTAAGCATTATTATACTTTTGGTGTAGTTTTATCTCTATAATTAGATGAAATGCTACCTAATTGATTTATATAAACAGTAACCTAAGTATAATACACCTTTCTTCAATTTAAATTTTACTGTATCCCGTTTCATCTGCTTACAGTCGCATAATGAACAGAAATGTATACGGGATAAACCGGGAAATATTTTTTTTCCATGTTCTTTTTGTCCTACCAATATTTGTAAAATAATTCTATTCCTCTAATGATACGCCATCAGCAGGCCCATTATCATTAAACATTCCGCATAATTGTCTTTTGTCAATCATCTTTCGTTAAACTGTATCACTAGTATCATTAAA
>NC_061826.1:3184707-3187207 GCF_019202785.1 Penaeus chinensis | reverse complement strand
GGAGGATGAAAGGACGGGAGGAAATCGACGACCGGACGATGAAAGGACGGGAGGAAATCGACGACCGGACGATGAAAGGACGGGAGGAAATCGACGACCGGACGATGAAAGGACGGGAGGAAATCGACGACCGGAGGATGAAAAGACGGGAGGAAATCGACGACCGGACGATGAAAGGACGGGAGGGAATCGACGACCGGACGATGAAAGGACGGGAGGAAATCGACGACCGGAGGATGAAAGGACGGGAGGAAATCGACGACCGGACGATGAAAGGACGGGAGGAAATCGACGACCGGAGGATGAAAGGACGGGAGGAAATCGACGACCGGAGGATGAAAGGACGGGAGGAAATCGACGACTGGAGGATGAAAGGACGGGAGGAAATCGACGACCGGAGGATGAAAGGACGGGAGGAAATCGACGACCGGAGGATGAAAGGACGGGAGGGAATCGACGACCGGACGATGAAAGGACGGGAGGAAATCGACGACCGGACGATGAAAGGACGGGAGGGAATCGACGACCGGACGATGAAAGGACGGGAGGGAATCGACGACCGGACGATGAAAGGACGGGAGGAAATCGACGACCGGAGGATGAAAGGACGGGAGGAAATCGACGACCGGACGAAATAAGGAGGAAATCTGGAGGCCAGGTCTCTTGAGGTCTTGTGAGGCTGAAGAAGCTAGAAGGAGGGGGAAGAAAAATAGGAAGAAGAAACTGAGATGAAGGCAAACAGGAAAGGTTTTAATAAAAAGTAAGCGAAAGGTTTTGATGGAGTAAGATTTTCTGTCGGGAAAAGAGGGCGGCACTTGACAGCAACAGTCATTCTTCCTATCGCTTTATAAGGTGCGCGTAGGTTTAGTAAATTCTTACATACGTTCTGATAGACGAGTAGATGCCTATTTTACCATTCGTCTTTTGGGATGTTGGGATAAATGACGATTAGTTAGGTAGTTGTCTCGTTATGTAAAGTTAGACGTCGGACAGAGTCGACTTGTGTCTTCCTCAAGAAAACAAGAAAGGTAAAAAAAGAGGAAGAGATGCTGCAAAAACGGAATTTGGAAGACATTCAGCTGTCAGCATCGAAAACATATTGGAATATTGTCTCTGTATGGATTCTTATTCGCGTCACGAACTCCATCCGAGGCACAGAGCCAGTGAGCCGACCCTGAGGCGACGCGATCCGCTGTCTCTTTATGCATGCGGTGTCGCCGAAATTTTACATTCGCCGCTGCATTTCCGGTTTAAATAAAGCGTCACGACCAAAAGGAGAGTGGATGCTTGTCGGGTTGAGTCATGTTAATAAGGTGCTAAGGGAAACTGGAAGGTCGGGACCAAAGACAGTAGGTAATAAATGTGAAATATATGTGTATATACATATGTGTGCGTATATATATGTATATATATAGAGAGATAGATATATGTGTGTGTGTGTATATGTATATATACATATGTGTGCGTATATATATGTATATATATAGAGAGATAGATATATGTGTGTGTGTGTATATGTATATATACACATATAAATATGTATATATATGTATATATACATATATACATACATATATATATACACATATATGTATATAGATATAGATATATATGTGTATAAATATATATATATATATATATATATTATATGTATATATTGTGTGTGTTATTTGTTTGTTTGTTTATTTATGTATTAGTTAATACACAAAATTTCTGAGTGAAGTAATGCAAATTAAAATCACATTACATCAATTCGATTAACTGTGTGTAATATATTGAGTTATTGTATGAAACACATTAGAGGATCTAATTAAGAAGGTTGGCTTTGGACACCAGTATTGATGCCTCGCGCTGTTTTTTAAAACATTGTTGATGAAACGGATTTTGTGTTGTGATTCAGCTTTATGCAAGGGTTTGCGACAGTTTCCAGTTGACAATTACTCTAATATACATGCAGTGGCGGAAGGGAATCGTGTCACGATTAGCTTTGATGCGAAGCGACGTGTTCATGAACGAAGGCGCAATGTTATGGTTTGGATAGGTCATATTTGGGTTCGTTTATGACAGACCCGAATGGGGAGAGAATATCTCTGCTTATACATTTCTGGAGCAACGTAAATCCAGTCATTCTGCCCCATGCGCATAGCCCACCCACGCACATGTATCGGAATCCAGACCTTCACATCCCACCCACCCCACTAGCCACAGACACACGAACGCACACACTCGTACGTAAAGGTCTGGCTCCTGTTATTACTTATTTACGCAGAGAGTCGCGTGTCGGAAAGGTCGGATCCATACAGCTCTTTCCCGAAGAGGTCACGGCAGCACGAGCTCTGCCAACACGTGACGGCGACGCACTGGTTGTAGAGTGATTCGTGTACGGCTGATGTCTATGAATGTGTGATAGGATGTGCATTGTATTATGACTGTTGTGTTATTCGTGCTATTAATCATCGCACCGCCATCATAATTTTTATCTTAATGATTGTTATTTCCC
>NC_061826.1:3164707-3169707 GCF_019202785.1 Penaeus chinensis | reverse complement strand
TGATTCAACGGGAGCACCAGGGCCTGTAATGCGTTGGACCGACGATCGATAAAGCCATCATTCAGGCGGCGTGAAGGCTAAAGCAGGGAGGGCTTGAAGAAGGCTTACCCGCGCGTGAAGGTACAGGCGGACGGGTTATTGCTGAGCGTTGCAAGATCCTGATTTATGTTGCTCGTCCTTACTTCTACAGGATGCTGGACTGACGCCGCTGTAGGTTCACATCGGCGTATGAAGTGATTTTCGTGTTGCTCTAACTGAGACCGTGGTAATTTAGATTGAAACGGTTTTTAAAAGCAAATATTGTGGTGTTAGTTGATTTGTGATCATAGGTTGCATCGTGTTTGACTGCAGGTTGAGAATTAACTGTTTTTTTTTATATGCTGTAGTACAAAATGAGATATTTAGGACAGGGATGCTTGGAGATATGATTCTGTACTTTATACTGGGTTGATAGGCAGTGTGACTATATATGAATTGTGTGTATAAGGTTTATATATATACATACTTACACAGGCGCGCGCAATTACTTACACAGATATACCTACACAAATGCTCATCCATACTTCCACACACATTCACACCCACATCTATACACAAATGGGTTGAAGTGAGGTTTGTGTATGAAACGGTTTCGTATATGTGTGGTGCATAGTGAAAGCACAGTCGACCCCGGGGAACGGTTTATGTCTCTCGTGGGTTTTCTTCTTAATGAGAATATAAAACCCATCAGAACGTTTGATTGATTTCGCAAAAATGCATTCGTTTGCCTTTATCATTTATCCCGAAACTCCCCGAACTTCCCCGCCGCTCGCCGATTCATTCTTGAGAGAAGTGAATAAGTCCCCCGCCGCCGTTCCATTATTTTCTAGCCACGATGAAATATGTGTCGCGGATGCTGTCGCCCGTTTCTTTTCTCTCTCTCTTTTGTGGGACCGGCCATCAGTAAATGAAATTGTGTATTTCCTCGGCGCGGGTTGTTCGGCGCGGCGTCGTCGGTCTCCAGCCGGGCGGAAACGGAGCCGCGGCGCTGGAAGTGATCCGATTCCTTCTACGGAAGTCAGCCTGGAGTAGACTCCGGTTTTTATCTCCCTTTTGATTGTTCTAAATTGACCGGCAGAAAATGGCGGAATTGGCTTATTGTACGCGGACTTGATCGATTGGGTCGCGCTAATTGGTTTGGTGGGAAACCTTAATTAGATTGAATTTTGGAGGCAGTGATTTTCATTGCTAGTACTCTTGTTATTGATACGATTGATGACTTAACCGTACACGCGGAGCTTTAAATTTCAGGGGTAAATACGATTCCGTTTCTGTAATCCTTGTTTTGTGAGCCAGAAAGTTTTACCTGATGAAACGTAATACTTCAGAATATCAGTTCCGCTAACAGTTTCAGAATTTTGAGTCCCTGAATTTCATTTCCTTTCACCAAGCGGCAATATAGACACAGAATGGGTATTCTGTCATCGAATGGCAGTTTTGACGGAGTAAGCTTTCTTCCCAAAGGGATTTTGGGTCCGTTGGCAAAATTGTATCTCCAACCAAAAAGATCGTCTTAATTTTTTTCCGTCAGAACCAGAAAATAAATCGAGACGACACTTGTGTTTTGTCAGGAAAAAGTGCGATTTCGTTATGTATTCTGTACGTTAGTGTGTTTGTATGTTTGTGCGTGTTGTGGTGCATGCGTGTGTGTGCGAGTGTTGAATATATATTCGGATGAACTACACAAGCATAGGTTGGAGGCAAAGCCAGTGCACATTACAGTTTTGCGGAAATGCGGGCCCATTCGTGTGGTGGTTGTGCGGGATCCATGTTTGCAGGTCGACCGTAATGCACGCGTTAATTGGGGCACTGAGCATTTCTGGAACAAGCACTGTGCAGGCCGAATGTTTAAGCTTTCTTTATGTTTATTGAAATGATGTTTTTATTGATCAGGCACTGGCTGTAGGAACAGGGCGGGGGATATTTGTATGAGGACTGTCATTGTTGATTACCAGTGATTACCTGCGACCACCTGCTTCTCCTGACGACATCCATTGGGGCGGAGGAAGTGGCGGTTTAATCACATCGAAAACGATAGTAAATCACGTCAATAACATAGCGAGTTGTGCTGACGATGGCAGTGTTATGAAGACTGGTTGGAGAGCAGGGGTGGAAAAACTGATGGAGGGGGAGGGGTGGAGGGGGAGGGGTAAAGGGGGGGGGGATTCAGGTAGGTTGGAGAATACCTGGTCCTCCTGTGTCTCCCCATCCTCCTCCCCCTCCCCCTCCCGTCTCCCATCCCGGTCCCAGCACACGCACGCTCGCACACCGGTACCGTGGTCTCCCGAGCCATTCCCGTCCGTGGCTTAGTGTTAGCCAAGCCTCCTCGTGCGGTGGTTGTGTGTGCTCTGCGCTCCCGAGAAGTGGAATAAGTTTTGTGACTATTACTGCCTTTTTTCCCCGATTCCTTTGCGTCTTCTAAACCGGTCGGAGCAAAGACGGGAGATCCTTACAGAATCAGTTGAGGGCCGGTCGTGAGTGAATTCGTATACTGAGCTTGATATTCTTGAGGTGGTTTTAACCCGGTGGAAAATGACAGTATAGTATTTAACTGCGTCTGGATTATATCTTACCCCTGCACCGCCTAAGACAGCCCTGAGGAAACTCCGGTAACTTTCGGGTAAGTTTTTTACTTTCTTTTTTTTTCGATGTTTGTTAACGGGGCAATTATTGGGAAATTATTTATGATTAAGTTCGCCCTCCCCATTCTCTGAATTTAGGACACGAAAGAAGTGCTCTCGGGGCTGGATGACACCAAGGACACAATCTCAAAGTTCGTGCTGTTGCCCCTTAAATAAAAAATAGATAAATGGAAATAAGAATTTCAGCCTGGTTTTCGGCTCGATTGTGTCAGTCTTGCCTCGCTCCTGTCGGTCGTTGCCGAGGGACGGGAAGGTATCGGGGTACAGGTGTGTTCTACGTCCGTTAGGGTCGTCCTTTCTCCCCTCCCACTCCGCCGCTCGCTGCTCCCAACCCCCTCACCTGGCCCCCTCGCTGCTCTATTGCCTTCCGATTTACCAGAACTTTGGGTGCCTTGCGATCCTGGTGTTTGGTGCTCGCCTGTGCTGTTCAGACCTATGGTGAACTCATCCAACTATGGGGAGTTTGATTTGCATGCTGTGGCCTAGATCTTTACGTTGGACCTTACTAGCAGGTGTTTTTTTTTTAAGCCCGTTGCAACTTATTTGTATTATAGGTATTTCATAAGTACCTAACACTTTTTTTTTTTAACTTGGTCGATGTGGGTTCGCTCATGTCTTCTTTCGTCGTAGGCATCGAGGAACGTTTATACTCCCATTCTGATTGACAGCCGGCCTTTGGAACGGGTCTCCGCATACCTGCGTTGCTGTGGGATATGGCGTTTCTAGCGAGCCTACGGCGTTCAAAGGCCGTGGCAATAGTAGTAACTGCAATTTCCGAGTGACATGTGACAAACCTCTCTCTCAAATGTTGTAAGGCATCGATTGCCTTCTATTCTGTACAAAATCGTTTTTTTTTTCGACCCTCCCTCCTCTTCCCATACCCCCACGTACGTTTGTCACGAGGAAATGTCAGTGTCAGGGCGATACTATCACTTTCGAATCACTTCTTAGTAACATTTGCGGGTGAGAGGGGGAAGGAGGCCTTTTATGCCGAGAATAATAAATAAATACAGCTAGTGGCTGATTGGAATTTGTGTTAAGGTTACTCCATTTCTTAGAAGAGAGAAGGGTGGAACGTGTCGCCATCAAGGTCATGACGTCATACAGAACAGTGTATGTTTTTATTATCATTTTTCAGAGTATTCTCATTAGAACGCTTGGGTGCACGGATGGAGTAAGGAAGGTAGAAAGCTAGTAAGGAAGAAAGCTAGAAAGGAGTATAAGATAAATGAGGGAAATGAACTAAAAACGCTGTCAGCAACCAAATAAGTCGCGTACCCTCTTTAAGCATGAGAGGTCATCCCAGGCTAGGCCAGTGCCCCCACGCGAAGTTCCTGCCAACACTGCGCCGACGAGGCTGAAGTTGCGGTATTCCAAGTTGGCTTGATGCGGAGCCCACGTTGCCTTATTCATTCATGTCCCGATCGAACCCTAATCAGGTTTTAGCAGCCCCTCATTTTCCCGGTGTGATAAACTGTCCCTGTGGACTTTGCACATGACCGGTTGACGAGTAGAAAGTAAAGGACTTGCATTTGTTATAAAGGTTCAAGTAAATATGAACTGCTTAGCGATGCAAGGGACGTCACTGACGCGTTTTGGTGTTTGATCTCTATCAAAATTATGTAATTCTAATAAAGATATAACATCATAATGCATCAGTTCACTCGCTGGCCTCCTTTGCCTGTGTCATGGTCTTGCAATGAAGGAATCGCATCATTGATTATAGTGGCCAACACAGGATTCTTCGTTTACTATACGTTTATACTCGGAGGTTATATCGCTGTTATATGGAGCCGGTAACAGTTGCTCAAATATATTTGATAACTAGAACTTTTCTAGTTTTAAGGATTATAAGTACTTGTCATCATGAGAGTACCAAGCCCTGAGTGAACTTCATATTTCAATAGTACATATAAAACAACGTATCATTTCTAATTACCCTGTTACTCTTCGTCAGTTACCAATATGTCTGTGTTTAATATCCTTATCCAAGATCTTTCTGATGTGAGGTATTGCACCTTCGTTTTGAAACTAAACATTGAGAATATGTTTAGCCTTGGTTACAGTTGGGACAGATACATCACAACACTCAAAGTCATGCCTCTTTGATGCATGGCTCTTACCTGGCTTTGGTTGCTGCTAAACCAATTGGTCCATGAAAGGAACCTGCTGTGATACGTATGGAATCGTTAGTTTTACATTATTATAGGATCTTGTATAAGTGTTAGGAATCCACCTTTTATATCCGGCGAATAGCGCTCATGTCGAGATCTTCTCGTTATGCTAGCTTACTGCAAGCTACAGATATTCTTTAAACGT
>NC_061826.1:3114707-3119707 GCF_019202785.1 Penaeus chinensis | reverse complement strand
GCATAAATGATCACAAGAATAATTGTCAATATATTTCATGTCTCTCAGTCATTCTGTCCTTATCCCCTCCCTCTCCTTTCCCCTCTCCACATTCCCTCCTTTCTCCTTCCCCTCCCTGTCCCTGCACCTCAGCCTTCCTCATCGTGTTCACATTCTCCCATCTTCCTTTACTGCCCCATCTTCATCATGTCTCCAAAACGCTTCACTTTCTTCGCGCGCAATTATCTTGCACTGCCTGCGCCTTCCAACCGACTGGGAGCGAGTTACTAACACCGTAGCACCGTGTTCATTCTCGTTTTAAGGAAGAACACCGTTAATATCTGGTGTCAGCCGGCATTGGCCGTTGCATCTCGCCGCGAGTCCAAATGGAAGGCATAAACTCCAGCCTCCTTTTTAGCAAGCCCTCAGGACTGCAGGATCCCCAAGGCGCTCCTTTGGAGTCTTTTGAAATGTTCTTTCGGAATTCGCCCTCCGAAGCGTTTGATGGCGATTGGAAAAGAAGGAAGAATAAATGGAACATTTCCTTCCGATTTTTAGCATCAACTCTGCTAATGAATCGTAGGAGATTATTCAAGTGTGTTCGAGTAGATTTCAGAATGGCGGCCTTCGTCTTGGATCCATTGTTGTTTTTTGTTACTGTTTTTGCTAAATTAATTTACTTAACGCCTTTGCACTAAACAAGGTCTTGTTTGGATCGTCGTCATACATTTTTGGCAAAGGTAAGAACTCGGTATCTGGAAAGAATATACAAATATAGATGAATAGATAGACGGATAGGTAGGTAGGTAGATAGAAAGAGAGATATAGGTATATATATATATATATATATATATATATATATATATACACATATATATACACATATATATATATATATATATATATATATATATATATATATATATATATATATGGTGGAAGGAAAAGGAGAGGCAAATCGAGACGCACATAATTAGATAAACACAGAGACGTATTAGATTGATTTTGGAATTTAATGTTATCGCAGGCACGAATATTCACGATCACTTCGCCATAAGCACTCTCCAAGATAGAGCTATCTCGGCCGCGTGTTTTGGTGGCATTGCATGTTAATACACACCTGGCTGCGGAGGTGAAAGGGAGTCAGGAACAGGCACCGATAGGAAGGAGGCGACGTGCACGGGGAAGAGGAAGGAGACAAGATTGCGCGCTTAGGAAAGAGGGCAGAGCAGGTGCAAAATGTGTAAAGTGACGATGAATAAATTAAATAAAAGATAAAAGAAAGTATAGAAACAAAAAAAATTATGGAAAGTTTATGAATGGGCAAAAGGGGAAGACTCTCTCTCTCTCTCTCTCTCTCTCTCTCTCTCTCTCTCTCTCTCTCTCTCATCTCCTCTCTCTCTCTCCTCTCTCTCCTCTCCTCTCTCCCTCTCCCTCCTCCCTCTCCCTCTCTCTCCTTCCCCTCTCTCTCAATCTCTCTCTCTCTCTCTCTCTCTCTCTCTCTCTCTCCTCTCTCTCTCTCTCTCTCTCTCTCTCTCTCTCTCTCTCTCTCTCTCTTTTCCTTCCTCTCCCCGCCTCTTCCCTCTTTCTTTCCGCACTTCCCTCCTAGTTCCGTCTTTCCCCCAAGCTCCTCTCCCTTGTTCCATCAGGGCGGCCAGAGTTTAATCACGCTCGCACCAGCAGTCTGTGATTGATGTTGGCTCTCGAATGGGCTTGTATGTGCGTAAAGGGGGACCTAATGTCGCCGGGATGAGGGTGGACGCCGGAGATAGGCTGTGGCTAATTGAGTGAGGAGACGCCGTCCTTGAGGGACCAGGTGGAGGAGGGAGGCAGTGATGGAGGCGCTTCAATCGAGGAAGGGAGGGCGAAGCTTTTGAAGAGACTGGAAAAGCCGAATTTTTTTCCCCTCCTCCTCCTCCTCCTCCCCCTTCTTCATCTTTGTCTTCCTTGCTTCATCTTCTTTTTCTTTCGTGTTGTTCCGTGTTTTGTTGGTGTTCTTACCCTGTGCTTTGATTGCTTTAGATGGCTGTTGTTATACACGCGGGCGTTGGGTTCAAGCACGAGCAGGAGCTGAGATTTCGTGGCACGTCGAGGCATTTTTTGTTGAACGGAAGGGGGGGGGGGGAGTGAGAGGGAAGGGGAAGGGGGTGAAATGGGGGAGGGAGAGTGAGAAGGAAGGGGAAGGGGGTGAAATGGGGGAGGGGATAAAGGGTTTGAACAGGAGAGGGCTGAAAGGGGATGGGTTGGGGTAGGGGGCAGAGGGAGGGGATGGAAGAAGGGGGATGGAAGAAGGGAAAAGGGGTGGATAGTGGAGGGGTCAAAGGGAGGGAATAGGAGAAGGGGGCTGGGTGGAATAGGAGAGGTTGAAGGGGATGGTAAAAGGAGGTAAAAGAGCAAAGAGAGTGAATAGGGGAGGGGAAGAGGATGGAATGGGGGAGGGGGAACGGGAGTGCGTTGGGCTTTTGGTTGAACATAATTACGCGCTGTCTTCCGGCGAAGGTTTACTTGACACGGCAGAACGGAGGTTACACACAGGAAACGTGCTGGTTGAGGGATATCCAAGGCTAGACGTTAACGTTTTTATCTCGAGCTTATATAATTTAACGCAAAAATAACAGTTTTTTATTAAGAGAAAAAAAGTAAATTGTAATTTTCCCTCGACCAAAAGACTGGCGACCTTCAGTGACATGGCGACCACGCACCGAGCGATGTCGTGCCGGGTCACACTAGGTCGTGCAGGTCGTGGTGCTCTCTTCATTGATCCCCCCTTCACCCTTACCCCCCCTCCCCCCAAATCCACGACCGTCACGCGCGTTCGGGGTCGTCCGAAGGGTAAAATAATGAAAAAAGAAAGCCTCGTCTTGGTTATGGCTGAGCTAAAACACTTTGTGAAGTGTATGCACACAATTTCTTAAGAGGCGGAGGGAGCATAGAACAAGGTGAGACACGAACAGGGAAGTCCGAGAAATTTTGTTGTAGTTTTTCTTTTTTTTTTCTCATATATATGTGTGTGTGTGTGGTGTGTGTGTGTGTGTGTGTGTGTGTGTGTGTGTGTGTGTGTGTGTGTGTTTGAGTGTGTTTATATATATATACATTTTTATATGTAATGGTTTTCTTTTTACATTCTTAGGCAGTTATTATCAATGTCATAATTTAAATTTCTAATTATTACTACAGTTTATTTTTCATTATTCTAGGCCGTCTTCTGCCACTAATGATTACCCTACCTCCATATGAAGACCACTCGACACGCGCCACTCGAGAGTCTTCGTCCCTAGACCCGCTGTTCCTCGACGCGCCGAGCCCGCGAGCCTTTCCACTTAGCTCGGCCGGACGGGTGCATTAACGTAAAAAAAAAAATCTTTGAGAAATTTCCCTCGGCGATGTTGGGTGTTCTGGATAATTAGTCCATTAATTAGTTTGATATAATGATTGCCTTGGGTATAGAGAAAGAGCCGGATGGGTGGACTGTCTGTCTGTTCTGCTCCTTTGTTTTCGTGTATGTGGCATGTTGTAGATTGAAGTTATGGGCAGTGTGGCGACTCGTATGGCAATTTTCTTCTTTTGTTTTGTTTGTTTGTTTTTTGTTATTTTTCATGTGCAAACTCCATTTGATTTCCACGTTGCGACTAGTTATGGCATGGATGGTCCGTATGTTAGGCATATCGTAGTAGTATGGTCGTTGGCAAACTATCTAGCAAAGGGATGGCGCGGAATGGACGTCGAGCTCATTCTGGAGACAACGCTGGTCAGTCGCGCCCTTATCATAAAGCTCAGGATCGCCAAACGACCTTTCTTGCCTTCCCCCCTCTCTTCCTTTCCCTTTCTTGCCTTCCCCTCTCTCCCCCTTCCCTTTCTTCCCTCCAGACCCCCGCCTCCTGTAGGGCGTGGTGGCCGCGGCGGCAGGAGGAAGGGGCCGTGGTCCATCACTCCCCTGATAAACTTATCCCATTTTATGCTCACGACGCGCCACTCTATCTCCTACTCTTGCCAGACCTTCATTAACCTCTTTATTTCCTTTCTCCTCCTTCTTCACTGCTTCTGTTTTTCTTCGGCAAAGTTCGTGCCGTGGTGTTTTCCTCTCCATTTAGCCCTTGCCGGAGATCTCAGAGGGAGTCTTCCCTCTAGGATCGGGATCTTGGAGTGATTCCTTTTATTACCTTTCGGGGAATCTCTCTCTCTCTCTCTCTCTCTCTCTCTCTCTCTCTCTCTCTCTCTCTCTCTCTCTCTCTCTCTCTCTCTCTCTCTCTCTCTCTCTCTCTCTCTCTCTCTCTCTCTCTTCCCCCCCTCCTTTTTCCCTTCTTTCTTTTCCCATTCCTCTCCCTTTCTCCTCTCTTTTCTTCTTTAAGCCCTCCTCATCCCCCTTTCCTTCCTTTCTCCCTATCCCTTTCTCTTATCCCTACTCCCTCTCCCTCTCCTCCCTCATTTCTTCCAGTTTTCTCGTCCTTTCCTCCCCCTCCATCCCTCATTCTACCCCACTACACACACATTACCCATTCTTTATCCACCCATGTTCGTCTGTGTGTTTACATCTGTACATCTATATAAACCATATCTGCAAGGGTTGAAATTTCAGCAATACTTTCCCCATATTGAGAACTGACTACTCCAATTTACCGAGTGCGTTCTCATTCACTCTATCCCCTCTGCCTTTCCCCTCGGTTCGTTAGAAGTGTTAGAAGGAATCGCTCCCTGAAGTGTTAAGAAGACGAGTATTGGTGACCTTTTGAGTAAGATCGAAGGGGAAGACATACCCTCGAGGCATCTGAGGCTTTACTCGAATTATTTCTCTCTATATCTATCTATCTGTCTGTCTATCTCTTTTTCTCTCTTTCTCTTTCTCTTTCTCTTTCTCCCCTGTCTCTCTTCTCTCTTTCTCTTTACTCTCTTGCTCTTCTCCCCTTTCGCTCTCCCTTCTTTCTTCCTCTCTTTCTCTCTCCTCTCTCTCTTCTCTCTCTCTCTTTCTCTCTCTCTTTTTTCTCTCTCTCTCTCCCTTTCTCTCTCTCTCTCTCTCTCTCACT
>NC_061826.1:3099707-3102207 GCF_019202785.1 Penaeus chinensis | reverse complement strand
TCCCTCCCTCTCTCTCTCTCTCTCTCTCTCTCTCTCTCTCTCTCTCTCTCTCTCTCTCTCTCCCTCCCTCCCTCCCTCCCTCCCTCCCTCCCTCCCTCCCTCCCTCCCTCCCTCCTTCCCTCGCTCCCTCCCTCGCTCCCTCTCTCTCCCTCCCTCCCTCCCTCTCTCTCTATCTCTCTCTCTCTCTCTCTCTCTCTCTCTCTCTCTCTCTCTCTCTCTCTCTCTCTCTCTCTCTGTCACTATCACTTTCACTCTCCCCTTCCATCCGTCCATCTACCCATCCATCAATCCATCCATCCATCCATCCATCCATCCATCCATCCATCCATCCATCCATCCATCCATCCATCCATCCATCCATCCATCCATCCATCCATCCATCCATCAATCCATCCACACCCCCATCCATCAATCCATCCTTCCTTCCTTCCTTCCTTCCTTCCTTCCTTCCCTTTGATTCCCTCCTTCACTCTACCTCATCCAACTCCCTCCCCCCCCTCTCACTCACTCATTCTATATATCTATCTATCTATCTATCTATCTATCTATCTCTATTTTTCTTTCCCTCTTTCTTTCTCTCACTCTCACATTCACTCTCCCTGTCTCCTTCCTTCCATCCATCTATCTATGCATTCACCCTTCCTCTCCTTCGATTCCCTTCTTCCCTCTACCTCTCTCAACTCCCCTGCCCTTCCCGCTCTTTGACCCTCTTCCTATACGTCCTGTGGTCTACTCTATATGTATCTTTATTGGCTTGGAAGATAATTGTAAATAGTCAGTCAATCTTTCCCTGCTCCTCTTCATCTCCCTCTCCCTCTCTCTCTCTGATGAATGGGAAAACACTTTCTTGTGTTCATACATTGGCAGAAAAAAACAACATTACATGTATTTAAAACAGGTTTATGGAAAGAACAGTCAGATTTCAAAATTCTCCTGGACGAAAAAGTTTCGAAACTATTTTGTAACCCTTCACCATTACCTATTTTGTGTAGTTTTTTCCTTTGCAATCTCAATCTGTCCATCTACCTCCCTTCTCTCTCTCTCTCTCTCTCTCTCTCTCTCTCTCTCTCTCTCTCTCTCTCTCTCTCTCTCTCTCTCTCTCTCTCGCTCCCTCCCTCCCTCCCTCCCTCCCTCCCTCCCTCCCTCCCTCTCTCCCTCTTTCCCTCTCTCCCTCTTTCCCTCTTTCCCTCTTAACCTTCTCTCTCTCCCTCCCTCTCTCCCTCCCTCCCTCCCTCCCTCCCTCCCTCCCTCCCTCCCTCCCTCCCTCCCCTCTCCCCCCCTCTCTCTCTCTCTCTCTCTCTCTCTCTCTCTCTCTCTCTCTCTCTCTCTCTCTCTCTCTCTCTCTCTCTCTCTCTCTCTCTCTCTCTCTCTCTTCCTCTTCCTCCACCTCCTCTGTCTTTCACCCTCCACCCTCTCCTGCTCTTTCTTCCCCTCTCTCTCTCCCTGATCTTGGCACATGAGCATCCACGCCGCGCCTCGGAGACACCGCGAACTGACGCGTTTGACCGGGAAACACACCAGCGGTCCAAATACGGCACGCGGGACGAGCAAGGACACTCCAAGTACTACTTCACACACCACTTTCTTTTATATTTTAATGCTGGTTCATTAAGGTGTCAGCCGCTAACGTTTGTCTTGATTTTTTTTTCATTCCCGTCGTTCAGTCGGTTTCACTCTCTTTTTCACAGAATTTCCATAAATACACCTGCTAGATGCGGAGGCAATTGAAGTATGATTACACCCTCGAATGAAAATAACCAAGCCACGCCATGATCGCCAGGAACACGATCGCGCCATCCATCATATGCTTAATGTTTTTTTCTTCGTTCATGATTAAGAAGTTAGCAAGCGCCGAGTCTGGTTTCACGGAGCGGAGGACCCAAGGGCTCGGAGGAGCTGTCCCGGACTTTGGGGCTGGGTTCCTGTGCAGGGAAGAGAAGGAATTGGTAAATGAAGTATGGTTTAACAAGAATGAGATGGAGGAGAAAAGCAGGAAAGGAGGGGGGCGAGGAGGATAAGGATTAGTAAGTGGACATTCCAGGTATTGAGTGAGACGGGAGTCTGGAAGCTGTGATACCTGTGGTATTTCCTCTGGAGCAAGTGGTATTGTCCGAGCGGTGTGACTCATTCTTTGACTTTTTTGCTCTTTCTTCCTTTTCGGATTTGTTAATCAGTTGGAATGTTATCACCTGATAGCAGTTAAACAACGCGATAACAGTGCATACTATTGACAGCTCTATGTATTTTTGATATTCCGTATTTGCATAATTTGTAAATTGCGATTGTGTTCAGAGTTTTATCAGAGGCTTGAAAATTGATGTTTTCCATTTTCGGCGAGTCTCTGCCATGTAACGCGCCATGCATGAGTCAGGTGATCGCTCATGCCTCATGCTGTCCTTGTAGACAAAAGTGGCTAAAACAGAAATGGAAAGCTTGCCTCCGGCCTTGACCCGGCTAAAAATCACTGGTAACACGTAGAAGTTATTGTACGTACATGTGA
>NC_061826.1:3084707-3094707 GCF_019202785.1 Penaeus chinensis | reverse complement strand
TTATTGCTTATTGCAGGGCTGTCTTGGCCCCACATGAATGAAGAGGGGCTGTGGGCCATATACCACAATATGGTATGCACTATAATGCTTACAATAGAGTGCATATCATTGAATACCTTTAATCCTTTAAAAGCTTTTAACATAGATTTTGTACCTTTTTCTTTTTTTTTAGATCATATGCAGGGGTAATTAATTATCCAATATCCCAATAGGATTGTACTTTATTTACATATATGTCTTTTTTCATTTTCAAAATAGACTATATATTTCTTAATGCTTTATTTTATATGCCACAGCTGAACAAATCATTAGAACGTTGCATTGCTGGAATCAACCTCCAGCTTCTGAGACATAAGATTCTATTAGGTCTGGATGACCGAGGGAAACTCTCTTGTCACAAGGTCAATCTCTGCTTCATCTATTTTGATACTCATGATTGTGTGGTAAGTGTCATTGAAAGCCATCATATCTTCTTCCTCTAATTTGCTTTATATTTCTTCCTTTTAAGATATGATTTTGAAGCAGAGCAATTAATATTTTACCTCAGTATTTTACCTCAGTCATAATTCACTATAGTTTTAATGATGAGAGTTTTTTTTTAGGTGGAAACAGTTAAGGGTTTTAAATTTTAATTATTGGCCAAAGAGAAGTTTAATAACAATACTTTTTGGCATATTGATGTGATATTTCAGTAGTTTTATCACTAAATATTAGTTTTATACCATAACAATCAGTATCCCTATAAAGTTATTACTACTATTACTAATGTTCACCTGTAGAAAGTTTTATCCAAGACCAAGATAAAGACAGAGTTCATAAAAATAGTCTGAGAATATGACAGCTTATGCATCTGTTGTAGGCCAAGTTGCAAGAGATTATTGAGCAAGAGGAGCGAGCTGGACGCACTGTGAATAGCGAGGAGGCCAAAATGTCCCCTCTTCACCAGCGCATGGATATTGATGACTCTGACATTATCATCACAGGAGCAACTAACACCCGCATCTCAAGGCAACAAGTAAGTCCTTTTATGAGCTGATCATTTGAATACTGATTCTGAAATACTTAAGATGTTGTTTTGTATTTTCTTCTGTAATTGATAGCTTTTAGAAATCTGTTAGAATTTAATGTTGCAAATCAGATGTTATGCATGACAAGTCATTGTTTGGATGGACCCTTGTGTTTCATGTTTTTAGTTTGTTAAATGTTGATTGGGAGCTGAAAGTATTATTTATGTATTTTATCTATTATCATGAGCTTTTGTTCTTGGGAAAGAAATATGTTTTTTTTTTTTTTTTTTTTTTTTTTTTTTTTTAACAGTAGTTTAATATGATATTCATTTCATAATGATCACTTGAGATTTCTATAGCTAACTTAATGTAGACTTCTATCAAATGCAATGTGTTTAGACAGTATTATGTAGTCATAGCACTTATTCTGTGTATAGAATACATGCACATAGAAGAATATGTGCATACTGTATAGTTATACAGAAATATATTGGGACTCATGACCTATGGTTCCACAGTTTTTGGGAAGAGAACAACTGGCATAATAGTTAACTGACTTTATTTTGCTAGCATTTGATAGTAATCAAACATAGTTTATTAGCTTTTAGTTTATCATGAATATTGGTAAAGGTGATTAGATAGAAGTAGCATATTCACATACTTTAGTTTCCAGTGATCTGTTTGAAGGTGAAGAATAAATCTGGTAAATGTCAAAGCTATTTAAAAGTGGGTGTTTCATTTACAGGTTTTCTGTGAGCCAGTTATATTGCTTGATATTTTTTAAAGATTATCTGTTTCCTTCAGTTATTTTTTAATAGAACTTTAGATGCTTTTCAAGGCTACAAAGTATTAATGTAACCTCATGTTTGTGAATTGAAATTCATAATTTCTATCAATTTTCTCTATCAGATAGCTGATGGGTTTATTATCTGATAAAAATATATTGCTTCCAGTGAGAATTTCTTTCTAGAAGATATATATATATGTATGTCATTTTCTTTTAAATGTTGAAACACCTAAAGAAAAAAACTGCTCAAAACAGTTAGGGGAACACTTGTATTTCATTTCAAAACTCAATGTTGAATGTGGAAATGTTACAATTTTGTACTGAAATTAAATTCCCAATGTACCCTGAACAACAGAGCATCAAACTGGCCAGACTCAGTCACGTCTGTCACATGCACTAAAATTGAACCTGCTTTTGTCCGTGAACAGTACTGGGTGCCATTGGCTAACTTGCCAATTCTGGTGATCCCTGCTTAAGGCCAGTCGGGCTGCACAGTGTTGGGCAGTGAGAACCAGCCCAACCAATGACCGCCTGTCATTCTCGTGGAGTCTGTTTCTGACAGTCTGGTCAGAAATGCATACTCCAGTAGCCCGCTGAAAGTCTCCTTGAAGGGACCTAGCAGTGCTTCTCCTTGCCTGGAGAAATCTGTCCTGTTTTTGGGTGGTGGCCCTTATTCAGCCTCGTCCAGGCCTCCTGGAGTACTGGCCAGTCTCTCAAAACCAACTCCACACATGAGAGATGACACTGGGAGATACTCTGAACCTTCTGGCCACCTGACTTACAGATGACCCATCCTCCAGCAGCTGGACTGCCCAAGCGACTTGCAATAGAGTCAAAATGATCAGAAAATCTTCAACCAAGGAAGAAATAACGATTTGGCAAGTCAGGAGCACAAAATTGTTGTGGCTACCACTAGTTAACTCACTCCAGATTTAATGGTTGGCTTGCTTTTGACAATCCTGTCTAGACCTTGGTTATTACAATTGGGTCAAAGGCAGTGAAATTGATTCACAGGTCGCTAAGGTTGCAAACTAGTTGACTGGAAAACTCCAATGCGCCAATATATGTCTGTGATATCCCAAAAATAAAGTGTTCCCCTAATTGTTTTTAGTAGTGTACATATGTATATATTTATCTTTCACATTTATTGTTTAATTATTTTACTGTCAGGCTTTTATATCTCAGCACTCATGATGTTTGGTAATGATTATTGAGAACCTTTGTTTTCTTCTTCTAACAAACAGAAAATTGATAATGGATTGTGAATTTATTAATAGCAATTCCAATAAAGATGTAAAAGAAAATATCATTACTAATAGAATTTGTTTATGAATTATATTTTTTGAACTGTGAGGTAAAATAAAAGGAATAGCATGAGGTAATAGAATGGGATATATATATATTTTTTTTTTTTTTTTTTTTTTTTTATTACTTTCCTTTACTTTACTTTACTTATCATACAATGTAGTCTTTCAGAAAAGGAAAAAAATATTTGCCTTGGATAGTTTCATGATTTTATTTTTTGGGAGAATTATTTAAGGAAAACTTTAATTTGCCAGAATATTAAATCACATAGCCATACCTTCAGAGGGTAAGTTGATTATTGGCTCATATATTCTGCTTATGGATCATTACATTAACAGTAAGCTTAATATATTACAGTAGCCATGAATACCCATTATATAAAGAAACATCCTGTAGAAACACCCAGCATAACTACACAAAAACAATCAGTATACCTGCTTATTATTATATTAGTCATCGATATTATGTTTGCTTTCCTTTGATTTATGCTTTTGAGCAGTTGTCCAGTTTGATCATTATCTCACAGGCAGAAAAAGATATCATATTTCCAACCAAGACCATCTACCTCATGTTTGCAGAACCAGCCAAGTTGGTATTGATTCCAGAATTTTTTTTTTTTTTTCTTTTCTTTTTATTATTGTTATTATTTTTATTATTATTATTATTATTATTATTATTATTATTATTATTATTATTATTATTAACCCAATGCCGATGGGCATGACGTTTACATACATGCTATGGCCACTGTGAGTACTTGTTTGATTGTTTTTACACATAGATGGCTACACTTGTACTAAGTCACCAATGACCTAGTAACAAGTACTGCCTGTCTCGCCTGTTTACCCTTCTCTTTGATTTACAAAAATATTTTACGATATCTTATTTTGCTGTTACTAATGTTTATAGCATTATAGTAATAATTATAATGTTTATAATAAAAATAATACCATCAATATTCATAGCACTAGTAAAAAATATGTTTTTCCCGCCAATTCAAATCACGTAAGGCCACAAGTTCTACTAATTGACTCCTTTGTGGCTAAGCACTAGCAGAGCCATCTATGTGCAGAGACATTTCACAAAAATATAAAAGATGAGCACAGTATTTTCCCCATTTTTTATTAATTTTCCCCAGCAGCATTGGGTTAAATATCTCTTTCAGCTCCATTATTACAGTTAAAGAGAATGATTTTGGTTTTCAATTAAAACAAGATGGGATGATCATATGAACACACATTTTGGAAGTGAAGTTATTTGATTTTAGTAAAGAGCATTCTCAACAATGTAGAAACATTGGGCACAATTACACCTTTAAAATTAGATAGATGTTCACCTTTTAGTTCACAGCAAAATCAACCCAGCAATGGGGTTCATTATTTTGGTAGGCTGGCAATAACCTTTATATTGTGTTGCATATACATATTCATCCTTTTTGTGCTTTATTCATATTCTTAAGTTTCCTATTTCATATATAGGCTGTAAAATACATCAGAATTAGTATTTATTTTTATGTAAATTCAGAGTAGATTTATGGTAAGCTTTGTTTTGTTGCTTTGGATTTCTAGCTTGCCTAGCAAATTTTATATTTCATGAAAAGACTTTTATATTGTGATTTTTGCTAGTAACTTATATTAAGCAGATTAACACTGCCCATGCAGGATACATATTACATATGTATAAAATGCATGTTGCATGTAGCTGGATATTTGCATGTTGTTGCAGGAGAGAGCGGAACTTTTACTCACTCGGTACAGCCAGCGCTGGGCCAAGGACTACCTTCGCAAGAGATTGGACTGGGCCTTTGATGCATCAGCAAGGTTGGAGGGTCTCTCTCCTCCAGTTTTGCCCCGTCACCTGGTTCCTGCCCGTTGCCTCTGCCAGTACATTGAGGAGCATCTGTCAGTCAAACTTCCACGCCAACAGCGGGCTTCCCGTGAACACTGTGCTTGCATAACACAGTTCTGCCGAGATGCCGAGCTATAAATAAATACATTGGGCTCAGTTTCAAAGGAATTAATTTTTCATTTTGCTTAAGTATTAATTAGTTTCTTTTGTACAGTAAAGAATGTAAAGGAGAAGTAATAAAGAGAAATATTTTTAAAAAGAAAGCCCAATTTTCCAGGTGTCTTGTGACAAAATATTAATCCTGCTCAGGATATCAATACTACTGCATGAATTTATATTACAATATTAATATGATTCAATTCTTCATCAATTGCACTTCCAAATACATTTAACAATTAAGAATATTACATTGTTATATTATGTGAGGCATAGTTCATACTAAGAATATTTCATATATCTATATTTTTTAAAGTATGTATCAAAAATATTCTTAATCTCATGTTAGAAACTTATGTTAGGGGCATTGAACCAAACTACATTTGGTATGAATGGTAGATTTATGTAAATATATTTTTTCAATCACTGCAGGTAGATTTGTTTTTCTTAGATGAAACATTACATTCCACTCAGAGCATTCCTTCAACTGTATTTTGGTCATACACATACCATGGATATCAACTCACATTTGTAAACCTTTCATGATACAGGATGTTCATATTTATTACTTTTGCATGCATAAATTGATAAATGTGTTTGCTATTCAAGCTAAGGAATCTATGCATGCTGAAACAAATATGTTCAGTCTTGAGCATGAATGCACACTGAAACTCTTTTTCTGTGATTATTTCTATCTATTTATTCTGTGATCAGAAACTTTATTCATTCCAGTGTAATAAAGATCTGTTATAGATGTTCTTTAAAGTTTTTAAATTTTGCCAATAATGATTTCTTTAATTAGTAGCTAGTAACTTCTATTAGTGTTATTTTCTTCTATCCACTCAATTATTAAGACATCTTGTTCTGCAGTATCATATGTTAATCATGACCAGAATCATTCTTCAACACATCATCAATCAGAGTGATATATATATATATATATATATGGGATATCTTGAAGGTGTTGGTAATTTTTGGATTGAATTTGATATGATCATATTTGCTGATACAGACATCTTAGTGGAACTTTAGGGAAATTAGTTTTATGTTGATATACTCTTTCATCGGCTTTTTTATCTATCTTATCTTTACTAATATTTCTTAACACTGGTCTGGCATGGCAGTAGCGTGGTTTGGCTGAAGGTGCAACTCCAATATGTATATGGTATTGCAACATATATTCTTTCTTTTAAGTACATTTCAAATAACAGGTTTTCCTGTAATTTTTGCAGGGAACTGTTCTGGAAATGTACTTATTAGATTTCAAGTTACAATAAAGTAAAGGTTTTAATGCCTGGAAAATTTGTGGTAGATAGGGCCATCTTAAATGCACTCCAAGTACATGAATTACTAGATAACAGTTATAATTATAACAACTTTGAAAGCCTGTATTAAAGAAAGAAAAAATAACCTTGGCCCAGAGCTGACCACACGGTGAAATTTGGTAAAAGGAAAAGGTTTGTATTAACTTGTTGCTTTCTCTCATGTGATTGTTTATGTGCTAATAAAAATGGTGTGTTAGGAAATGCCATTGTATTCCTTACCTGTTTTGTAGTTTTTTTTTTTGTGTAAAGGTCAAATTTTTCATGGTAATGTATTGTGCAGTGACTGTCTGATGGAAGCCAAGACTTTAATGTGAATTTATTTAATGTTTATTAAGGAAATGTCATGTTACATTTCACAATTTTTTTTTTAATATATGTCTGCAGTGGTTTTGTACATTCCTTTTGTTGTTATATCAGGACAGAGCACGTATTCTACTAGCGCGATATAGTCAACGTTGGGTGAAGGGAGTAGCTCGAGGGTCTCTGTCAATATCAACTGATGCAAGTGACTCCACTAGTCCTCCTTCATTACCTCCTCGCCACAGTTCCTCAAAACAGTGCCTGTGCCAGTATATTGAAGACCACCTCCACTACAAGCCACAAGGTTTGTGCAAGATACTTTGCACCTTCTGTATACTTCCAGATGTAAACTGAAATGCTGGGTTATGGTGACACTCAAATGGGATTTCTTGGAGACTATACTGCAACAAGTGAACCTCAGTAATGAACGTTCCTTCTTAAAAGTATATGTTTTGGAAACGCTAACTGGTGAATTCCACATGTTTATGGAATTTCATTGTTAAGGGCATCCACTCGGGGTAACGGCCGCCACCTGCCAGAACCAAAGTCCTTCGAAAGAAGGCGCCGTCCTAGCCCTTGCAGGGGAGTTTGTGACATAAAACTGAATCATTACTGAGGATTCTTCATTTGTAGACTGCTTAACCCTGGCTATCAAGGCTGTGTCTTTTTCCTTTTTCTAGTCCAAAATTCTACCTGTATTTTTTCTGTAATGGGTTTTGTATAAAAGTATGAGGTTTTCAATATTAAGTTATATACTTAGGTCTTACTGTCTAAATTATTTACTTTAGTAATACTCTGACAGATTACTTAAATTTTAAGTTTGCAGTCAAACTTAAAGAGTATACTTATTGGCTGAGCACTGATGCACAGTGTTGATCATCCATACCGTTTTCTGAAAAATCCTATTCATATGTTTACCAAAAAGAAATACAAATACAAAAAATAAATAATCAGAGAAGAGAAAGGCTGCTAAACTTCATGAAATTGCGAAGTTGTGTTAGATGTTTGAAGACCATTCTCCTGCATGATCAAATGCTTCCACTATAATGATGTTCAATAATTAGCCAAACTATAGAAAGCAGTTTCCTACTCCACAGTACCATTGTAAACAGAACTTAATGATAAGTATTCAGTGCAGTGTTTCATTATATGAAAGTAAATATTGTCATGGATATCATGAAGCTCATGAACACTTAACTAATTTCTGTTTATGTGGTTGAGAATTGCAAGTACATAATTTGGATAGTTTTGGAAGGGTTATGCATTGTTATTAGTTGGCAAGTATTATCTGCAGGAAAGTTTTATTGAAAAAAGAGAAACTGTACTTAGCCTGTCACAGTTATGATAAAAGGGCAGTTTTGTATGTAGTATTTCTTGAATTATTTTGTAAATGTAATATAGTTATTACCTTTCCATTATGTTTCCTCTTTCTATATCTTATTTTCAGTTCCCAGTTCATTTATATTTTTTTCTAGTTAGTTTCTTTCTTCAGCTGTCCACCTCAGCCTTCATTTTCTCTCTCTTCACTTAATTCTTCCTCTTATTCCTGTCCTCCTTATTTTCCTTCTCATAAGCTTTATTCTAGATTTTAATTTCATCTTCCTCCCCACCCCCCTCCTTTTTTATTATTTTCTTGCTTTAATCTTCTCCCATTTCTCTTCTTCTCTCAGTATCCCTCATTCTTTACCCCCCCTCCTGTATTTCATCCATTATTTTAAACATTCTGATTTTCATGAGAACTCCAAAAGACAGCTTTTTGCTCATTACTTGTTGCTTCCCAGATTGCTCAGGTCATATTTATTTGTGTCAGTGCTTCATATCCTTCATCTTGGGCTTGAAATTGAAAAGTGTAACCAGAAAGGAAACTAACAGAAATGTACAGTATTACCATGACTTCATATTATCAACACAAAGGCCTTGCAGCTAAAGACAATTTTTACATTTATACAAGGGATATTGCCTTTTAAAAAGAACTCTGTGAATGAGTTTATTATTTAATTCATATGCTTGAGAATTATTTTTGATATTTAGTGTGAGTAGAAGAAAAGTAAAAGCTTCAATGTTTACTGTGTATTTTATTAGCTCAGAATGTGGAAGTTATATAATAAAATGAATAAATGAAAATAACCATGAACAGTACTCAGGTTCCTTACAAATTCTAAATCATCAACCTGTTGAAAATTTGTATAGCATCTTTTACATGAATTCATTTATGTGTTATATGGAGACTTTTTGTATATGATAGTGATATTTTCCATTCCTTTTAATGTATATTCCATTGTGATTAAAACGGTAGCATTTGTCCTCATAATTTTAATTTTTTTTTTTTACGATTGACCCTTTATGTGATATTACATTCTTATTTTCCTTGAAATGATTTTTTTCTAAGCTGAAATCAAGTCTTCCTTTTTTATCAGTTAATCCTCCTCTTTTGGATCATTTTACCAACATTGGTACATAGATGATTTCATTATTTGCAGAAGGAAAACAAATATAGCACTGATTTTTGTTCTGTATGGCCTGTTTAAAGTAATATGCTTGTATTCTGGTTACATTTCCAGGTATAAGTTCAGGGGAATATGATTTTAAAGCTAGAAAAGGTAATATTATATGAATAATTAAGAAAAGCATGGAGTTTAAAAACAAAAGCCACTCTGTGTGTGGGTGTCTGTGTCTGTGTCTATACATGTGTCTATGTCTGTGATTTGAGGTAAAGACTGAGAAAGCAAGAGAGAGAATGAATATGCATGTTTGCATGAATTTCTTCATGCAAAGAGAAAAAAGAAAAGGATTATGAGATACCAAGATTGTGAATGGTATAAATTTTACAGTATGCTAATATGTTTGTATGACATCATTATAGAGTGCAGTGTTTGAACTCAATTGCTTTTGATGCAATCTTGAACATAGTTTAAAGATATGATATAGCACAGGCTAGTGACAGTTGCTTTTCACAGTATCCAATAATGTTATGGGTTATGTACATATACTGTATAGCACTTTCTGTCCCTGCAGGGTTATTAATTAATGGCATTATTACAGCTTGTTGTTGAATGTGGGCAACGGTGAGAGAAAGGTACTAATTTTAACTCAGCCTGCACTTTCTTAAATGTTGCCACTAGATTACTGCACTTAGGTATATGTCATAGTAAAGTTTGATCATTTCTAAGTTTGCCATTTTGGTTATATTTTATATTCTTTGTTTTCATATTATATTATATTTTCTTTAAAATTAGTTTTTAAAATATTTGAATGATGAGATAAATGAATTC
>NC_061826.1:3032207-3049707 GCF_019202785.1 Penaeus chinensis | reverse complement strand
TGAACATCTTGTTAAGTGCTTGCGCAATGTCCTTGTCCGCCTGCTGGGTGAGGCCCGTTTGGCTTGAATGCGGGCGGGGAGTGTCCGTAGACTCGTGTCGGTCCTTTTTCCCATGTTAACTTATTTTTTTTAAATTCTTTTTTTAGTTTATTTGTGTGGGAGAAGTGGTTTCTCCTTTTTAACTCTCAAGTTTAACTCTCAAATAAAAAATCTATCATCAGATTATTTTTCTTTTCTTTTTTTTTTTTGTATGTGCCTATAAATTATGTCGGTTATCCTCTACACATTTATGCATATGCATATGTTCGCTATAGATAGTCATATAGGCCACTTATCTCCGTTCTGTTTATGTAGTCATATTCTACCATTTGATTGACACCTCAAAATGCGCAGTAAAATCTGAAACACGTGACCGGTCTACGACGTATTTACATGACATTGTTTTTCTGTACCATGACTGTTAGGTAATGTAGGCCATAGGAAATGCTATAGCCTGTGAATAGTAAAATGATGAAACGAAACGCAGTCCCATTAACCGTTCTTTGTACTCACATTACTAATTTGTGTTCGTGTGGTATGTGCTCGGTACAATTTTCCATCCATTTTCCAACCCACGGCGGGCGATTCGGAAATAGAGTTGGAAAGTGAAGAAGACGACAAAAAAACGAAGACTTTTGATTTGTAGACCCTGCATGATTTTAGTTGTTAATTTCTGAAACGGGTTGGGCGCTGCCATGCCCTTTGGTGTCGGCGTGAGCGAGGGCGGCGGGGGTGGAGAGGATGGCGGCTGCAGCGGCGGTGGGGGCGGTGGTGGCGGGGGCGGTGGCGGCGGGGGTGGTGGGGGCGGTGGGGGCGGCAGCGGATTCTCCCACTCTCGTTACGCGATGAATAATTACAGCCCTTGGAATTGAACGGTTTTGCGAAGTGACGACAGCACGCGATCGAAAGTGAGGGCTGGAGAGGAGACGGGAGAGGGGAAAGGGGTGAGGGGAGGGGAGGGGAGGTGAAGAGCCTGCAGCGGGTGCGGAGAGAGGAGGGGGGGCTGATGCTGGCTCGAGGCCTAGAAACTTTGGGAGATGTAAATGCATAAATTAACTGACATTTAGACTTGTTTGCTTTATTTCTTCATTTTTTGTTTTTTTATTTCAGGGAAATGACGCATTTTGCTGTTTGTGATTTAGGAGATTCTCTATAATTACCTCGCTGAATGCCATAACGTAATGCCCGACAATATATAAATGTATGATATTCAAAATGAAATTATCATATTTCTCTTCCTTGCTGACAAAGAAAAAAAATCTCGTTATTATACCAGACGGTCATCTCGCGTATTTACATGCGGGATGTTAATGCTATCCCACGATTAATTACCCACGGGCGTAAATCGGGAAAGAGAAAGCAGAAGGGAGAGATGGGAGAGAGAGAAGGGGGGGGGGGGAGGAGTATAATCTGCATTTGGAGGGAGGGAGAGAGGGAGGACCGTAGGGAAGAAGGAAGGTAGGGAGGGGGGAAGGAGGGAAGGAGAAAAAAAAGAGGAAGAGAATGAAAGAAGAAAGGAAAGGAAGGTAAGGATAGAAGGAGAGAAATGGACAGGCATGCAAACGTTTGTAGAAGTTCAGACGGATTGGCAGACAGACAGACGGTGAGGGGGGGGGGGGAGGGAGCGAGGTGCAGCGGGGGTGAAACTGGTGTAGGAGACAGAAAGTGAAAAGGTCCGTCATGTGGGGCGGCGGTTGTGAGGAGGAAATTTACATGATGTCAGCCTTCGAGTTGGGTAAGAGAAGGACTTTCCTCAGAGCAGTTTGTTTACTTTCGTCTCGTCTGGGTGTCGGTTTTCTGTAATATCTCTGCATCTGTCTCTTTCTCTTTTTTTCTTTTTCTCCTAACTTCCCAGTTCTTTCTTCCTTTCCCTTCTCTCTCTCTATCTATCTATCTGTCCTTCTATTAAATAAATAAATATATATATGTATACATATATGTATATATGTAACATTATGTATATTATATATATATGTATATTTATATATACATTATATATATAGATAGATAGATAGATTAAACACACACACACACACACACACACATACACACACACACACACACACACACACACACACGTTTGTGTGTGTGTTTTTTCTTTGTTTCAACTCACTTTATTGTCCTGTTTTAATCCCGCACTACAATTTATATTTTAAAAGTGAAAGAGACAAGGAAAAAATAAAAAACGACCGTTATACGAAATAAAGGCAGAATATAAGATAATTAAGGATGGCCGATGGAAAGTAAGCTTAAAGAGAGAGAAAGGGAGAGGCAAAGAGGATGACAAGGGGGGGGGGGGAGGTAGGTAAGAGAAAGCAAGCATAACAAAGTGCTTTTCCTGCACGTGTGACTGCATGTGTGTGGCTAGACGGCGAGCTCGTGTTGACACGCGCCAGGTAGCGTCGTGGCGTTTATCACTGTTGTAACAAAGGGAATAATGACTAGCAAGTTAACCCCTCTCCCCCCTGCCCCCTTCTATGTATGTGTTCGTGAATGTGTCTGCCTGATTCAGCCTGCATGCCGCGTCTGTGCCCGCCGTGACTGGCTCGTGTAACAACTGCTCTGCAACAGCTCTTGACATTGCGGTAGAGGATTCTGTTTATCTTTTTCATTTTGATTATTTTCCCTTTTTTTTTTTTAATTCAAACGCGAGAGACAAAATTCTCGATACAGTTGAACGATTTCGTAGAACGCCTACTGCGCTGTAACCTAATATTGTATCACGGGCTGAAATATACTGTTGCTATTTAGCTACGTGCATAAGTCGATTCTGCGGGTATCATGTTGGCGAGATGTGTTTTTTTATAATATTTACTTTTTCCCCCACTTGACAACAGCGGGCGGGGACGAGGGGGTGAAGGTTATTCGTCACAGAGAAACGTCCGCTCGACTGCGATTCTGTCCTTGGATCCGCTTGAGTTCGCCCGCAACGCATCAGCGCAGGCCGCCACAATGCAGCTTCTAATACACTAACGTGATTGGTCCTGGTTATGTAAGGCGCCCGTGAATTACGCTGGCATTGTGGACTGTCGTTGGACCATTGGGGTGCTGCTTGGTCTTGGGAGATGGGGGCGCTCTCGGAGGACGATTGGTACTTAAGACTTTTTTTTTATCAGGGCTTGGAGTCACTTAAGAAAATCCAGTCACACAAAGGCTAAATGGACGTCTTAAAATGTGCCCGTAGATTTGCCAAGACATTTGAATATCGCATGCCTGATTTTTTTTTATAACAGTACTTCAGTTTTTTTTTTTTTTTTTTTTTTTTAATGCTACAGTAAGCTGAAGTTTGAATAGTTATAGTTTATTACAAGTTTGGGGAAGCTGCGATTAGTTATGTAAGTTTACATTTTGGTCGGTGCGTTTGATATGAGGAAATGCGAGGTAGTGGTAATCGAGTTTCGGATTAGGGATATATATTATTGATGATATGTATGGTCTCTGTGAAGTAGCCGAATTGTAGAGACGATGGATTGACTAAAAAGAAAATAAATCGAAGAAATTTGATGCTCAAAAGAAACATTAATTCCAGGTTTAATCTCAGTATAGAGAAAAACTCTATACTGAAAATTCTTATCCCTACAGGTTCCACTACTTTGACAATTTGCTACTTGTTTATTACACAAAGAATAGTATGCTTGCATAAAAATCAAAAGAAAGTTTACCGGAAACAGGGGGGCATTATCTAGGGCAGTTTTTTTTTGGTCAGTAGTATAGCACTACCGGTGCCCCATGTCCGATAATGAAAATGTAGATTAAACACTGTATATGTGAAGGTGCGCAAGCACGCACAGCCCACGCACACACCATATAGATACGCGCACTCTATACACTCACACACACACACGCACACGCACACGCACACGCACACGCACACGCACACGCACACGCACACGCACACACACACACACACACACACACACACACACACACACACACACAAACACGCACACACACACACACGCACACACACACACACACACGCACACACACACACACGCACACACACACACACACACACACACACACACACACACACACACACACACACACACACACACACACACACACACACACACACACACACACACACACACACACACTCACACGACACACACACTCACACACACACACACTCACACGCGTACACACACACTCACACGCGTACACACACACTCACACGCGTACACACCCACACACGCGCGTACACACACACGCGCGCACAAACATAGACACGCGTACGCGTACACACACACGCGCGTACGCGTACACACACACACGCACGCGTACACACACACACACACGCACACACACACACACACACACACACACACACACACACACACACACACACACACACACACACACACAGTTGTCTATGTAATTTTGAAAATCTATATACAGTATATGTACTATCTGCACACACACCAATACAAGGGAAGGGCATTAGGAAAGTGTCGAGTCCCCGGGCTGGCAACACGCGTTCTCAGCCGTAATGTTTTTTTTCCCAGAGGTCGCGTAGATCCGCCTCATAGTAAGAGGACCGGAGGAGGAGGAGGAGGAGGACACATCCCTTCACCCCCGCCCCCCTTTCCTCGTTCCTAGGGATATTTTTAAGTGTCAGCGTTATGGGAAAACCGGTTTGTCCCTATCTTGCCCCCCGCTGCTCGCTCTCCCTGCAGTGACCGCTGGTGAAAGTAATTTACTCGGTCTTGCTCGCTCGTCATTTGTTTTCATTTATTTGAAGATGCGTTCAGTTTTGCTCTTTGGGTTTTCGCATTATTTTGGTTCAGATTTACACTCTTCTAAAAAAATGGCGTGAGACCTGATGCGAGATCCATTTGTTTGTTATTATTTTGGAGGGTAATAGTTCCCTGTAACGGGGTCGGTCCCACCCAGTCTTGTCCCTCTTGAACGGAAGGTAGAAAGTTTCGTGCGTGCTCCAAGGTCAGTCATTGTCCCCTTAATTACCAAATTTTCCCGGACGCACACCAGCCTAACGCGGGTGTGATGCAGGATATGGCCCCCGGTCGCTGGGCCATATGACGTCACGGAGGAAGTGTGACGTTGCGGGTCGATTTGTGACGTCGTGGGTAGTGATGACGGTGCAGTGACGTTGTTATGACATGCATCCGTTAGCATTTAAGTGTACAAGTTTAACTCGGCGTCTAAATGCGTACGCGACGGAGTGATATTAAGCCGAAACATTTTTGATTAAACGGATGTTGCGAAAGACGTGGCTGCCCGCCCCCCTCCTTGTGCTGCTCCTCGGCCGCCCATGAAGCACTAGACTCGGCTCAGATTTCAGTCCTCGCATGCATGTGTCTGCACACAAACCCGTCCTTTAAAAAAATAAGTGAAAATATGTACTGATAATTCCGACAGTGATATTTTTCATGGTTTGGGCTCTTAACAATATAGGGTCGAATTCCCTTAAGACCAGTAATGCTTGCTTGTAGGATTTGAGGAAAAAAAGTCCGTAAAGTTTTGAAAACTGGAATGGGTTTCTCCATTTACAGTGTTCTTACAAAGAAATGAATTACCCTCTGCCTGTGCTCGCTCATACATACGCTCTTGTTCAAGGTCGAAATGACAGTGAATTGAACGACAGACAAAAACAGCCGTGACAATAGCAACTATTGTAAGGGAATACCGGTTATATAGGCAATCATGATATCATTACACAATTGCTAGAAATTTCTGAGTCTGGTATTATTTTAATTATAGTATTTCACAACATCATCATACGTTGTACTGTATTTTTGTATATCGTCACAGTTGTTGCTTTATGTCACTACTTTCATCAGATAGTAATTTTCCATTGACTTGCCTTAGATGGTAAATATTAGATAGCATTTAAATCGTGATCACACACTCGGAACTGAAATAAATGGAAAGGGAGACATGAGAATGCCTTCGGTTGCTCAATTAGGAGAAAACGATCCCCGGGAAAGGCAGCGGTGGGTGAAACACAAGGGTTTAGAGAGCAGACGTGGGAATGGATGGCTTGGATTTAGGATTGGCGAGTTCTGGGAAAGTGTGTGGGATGGGAGGATTCATGAAATTACGAGGGGCTTGCGGTGACCCCCATGAGGAAGAGCGAGGGTTTGCTGCTCGTAATCGCGAGGTTACTTTTGTCATTAGAATGGTTCTTATTACTTTGGTTATTATATTGTGGTTGCTAATATTATTATGATCATGATTACGAGTGGTAGTAGTAGTAATAGTTATTTTCTTTTTTTTTTTATTATTAGTGTTATGGTCGTTGTCATTGCCGTTCAATTAATCGCTAAATTCGTTTTTTGTTACCATTTACATTAATGTAGTAGATAATTTAGTTTTTTTTTTTTTTTTTTTTTTTTGCAAGCGAATCAGGTTGAATTAAAGATTAAGCTCATAACGTGATTAAAACATCGTCGGCGGTTTTATCAAATAGGTACTCGTGAATTTCTTTTGGCGCTGAAACGAACTTACTTCAGTTTTATCGTCTAATCCGAGACAGCTCCTCCACGGAAGGGTAAGCATGACACGCGCATACTGTTGGTTATTTCAGCTAGGAAGGTCAGTGTGAGTCTGTTGCTGATCCTCTTGTCTCAAAGCGGATTGGAGAGCGTGATTCGGCACTTTTGTGTAATCCTCGCCGCTGTAGTAGCATCTCATGGTCACGTGATCACTTGTACTTTGTTTATATTCTTCGTTTGTCTTTTCTTGGGTACTGGAGTAGGGACGAGCGTGAGGTTAATAATGGTTTGGTCATTTTGCACTGACGTGTCTGCCTTTGGGTGCGCCTAGCTTGAGACCTTTTTTTTTCCCCTCATGCGTCACTATTTTGCCCTGGAGCTTAGCTTTGACGCATTTACTCATATTGTTTTTGAGGGAGACGTCACGACCCGAATGGTGTTTTTCTCGTCTTTTCTAAAACGGTGGCATCCCCTGCCACTGGAGGAGGATTGAGCTCTTTTGCGTCATTAACTGAGCAGTTTATATTTGTTGTTAACGTATTTGTATATAAACACTGTTTGGATATACTGTATATAAAGTATATATGTATATATATTATATATATAATATATAGATTTATATATATATCATATATATGAATGTATAAATATATATATGTATATATATATTTATATATGTAATATATATTTATATATGTAATAAATATGTATATATGTAATATATATGTATATATGTAATATATATGTATATATATATATGATATATATGTATATATACATAGTGTATATGTTTATATATATGTATGCCTATATATATATTTATGAATATATACATATATATACATATATATGTATATGTGTGTATATATATGTATATACTTATATATATACATACATATATACATACATACATACACACATACATACACAGTATATATATACGTGTGTGTATGTATATATAGATATGTATATGTATCACAGTGTATATACACATGTATATGTGTATATATGCGTATATATACATATATATATACACTTGCATAGTATATATGTATATAAATGTGTGTATGTGTGTGTGTGTGTGTAATATATTTATATATACATATATGTACATGTGTATATACATTATACATATACATATACATATATATATACATATACCTATACGTATACGTATACGTATATATATTTATATATATGTATAAATATATGTATTATACATATACTAACAATATATATATATATATATATAATGTGTGTGTATATGTAGTATTTGAGAATGTTTGCGTGTGCTTGCGTGTATGTGTGTGTACTTAGAGGTTATTTGCATCACAGGTACTTGAATGGGCCGGCATAAAAAAATTAATGATTTTTTAACTCATCAGTAGCTTAATGTTGATATTATTATTGGCCAGCATAGCGCCATTACTTAATGGGTAGTGGCATCACCATGAACACCTGTGGACTAGGCCTAGCATTGAAGTCCACCTGACGACGACGAGGCCCGAGATTGGTACCTTGTGCGTGTGGCTCGACCGTTACGTGGGATCGAAGGTGCCACTTATGTCACTCACTCAGTCTGATTGGCACGGACGGGCTGCGCATGTTGTAATGTTATTGCAGATGGTCGTTTCTCCGTAACTGTTTTCTCTCTCTCTCTCTCTCCCTCTTTCCCCTCTCTCTCTCTCTCCGTCTTCCCCCCCCCTCTCTTTTCGTGTATATGTGTGACATATTATCACCAATGGTGTTTTGCTTTTTCTCTATTGTCTAGGGTCAGGTTCTGAATCCATGTCCTTGATTCTTCCCCTTCTATCGTTATTGTTAATATTAATGTTAAGTTTGAATATATATCAATGACTTTTATGTCCATAGATGATGACATTTTTCTTTTCTTTTTTCCTTCAGGTAAGACAAGTCCGGAACAACAGACGCGTATCACAATGGGTAGTCGATGTAGTACTACAGGTAAGGGAAGTAAAACAATGTGTGTGTGTGTGTGTGTGTGTGTGTGTGTGTGTGTGTGTGTGTGTGTGTGTGTGTGTGTGTGTGTGTTGATCTGCTACATACGTGCGCGATGGTATACGCACCCCTGGCGAGGAGGCGTTCACCCGCCCACCTCCCATATATGGCAGTCTCTGAATATGCAAGATATGCTTTTGTCTGCGGGTGTACGTTCCGATCTGATTTTAATGTGGGCTCTGGCCGGAGAAGGCGCCGCGCAACCGGTGTACTGCGGTCAGGGCATCCCTTACGTCGGACCTGAGGCTGCGGGCAGGGGAGCCAACTCGCGGTTTAAAATGATGATTCAATAAAGGTCTGATTTCATTCGTCGCTGTGTGGTGCTTGAATGAATATATGTTTTATGTACCCATTATGTTCATGTTTCCTTAAGGTATAAGGAACGTTCAAACAGATCCATATGAATATTGAGCATGCCCCCTTCTCTCCATCGCGCACACCTTTAGCAGGAAATGGCAAGCAGCCCAGCAGCGCGGCGTCTCCAGCCTGCCTTACTTTCATTTACTTTTTGCCGCCACAAAATCCGTGTAGATTGTTGTGGGTTGGGTGCGGGGGGAGCGATGGAGCAAAAAGCGCTTGGTTTTGTAAGTTTTGATGACAATGGTCGCCGGGTGTGTCCCCCGGGCGTGCCTGACACTTGTCACTGATGGGTGCATTTTGGCGGAACTTTAGTCTTTCAGGGTGGTTGGTAATAGACAGGTGGCAAGCGCAGATGGCATGCGCAGATGGTGCTGATGAGGGGTGAGCGACCATTCCAAGACAGCGCGAGAAGGTCGACAAAAAAGAAAAAGCGTGGTGATCAGCTCCTCGACTTGGGGTTCGCGCGTAGAGTGTGGAATCTTGCTTTCGTTGTCAGAATCCTTTTAGATTAGTCTCATACAGAAACTGCAGCTATCATGTAGACTATAAGAAATTGGTCTTTCATACGGTACAGCAGTCGCCTCATTATTGTTTATGGAATAGATATGTAGCCCTCAGAGTCAGTGCACCCATCATGCACCTCGGCTGTTCGGCACCAAGTGTAAGGCGTATAGGCCTATGCGTGATTTAAGTGACACGCCATGGTCGCCTTGTGCGGGCCGTGTGCAATTATCTCGGCATCTAACCGCCAGAAGCAAGGGTCGTAGAGATGACGCTCCTTCCTGGAAGAAGTTTCAGGCCCGTGTGGAAAAGCCCGGTTTAAATGGGGTTATATAACTATGTGCATATTTATGATTCATATGGTTGGTATCGACTCTGTTTAATGTGTTAGCTCAGTGCATATATGGATTTAGTGCTCTGAATCCAGTGCGCTGTGCAATTAGGAATCTCGAGGAAAAGATGCGGTAGTACGATTTGTGTCCCTTCCGCCATTGAAGCAGGTTATTATGCAGGTGCACGTTATTTTCTCGGGGATGTGTCATTTGCTCTTTAGAGAGGCATGTTATTTTCTCGTCGTAGAGGACGTAGCGGACGTAAGACTTCAGCTGCAGTGATATTTTCTACGTCTAACTAAAATATGGAATATACGTCATTAGCATCGCACTATGAGACAGTTGTGCAGCATGTGGGTCGCCCAGTGCCAGTCAGGGGTCCAATGCGTAAACATGTAAGGAGAAAGAGAGGTAGAGAGGGGGGAGAGTAAGTTAGAGATAAGGGGAAAGTGAGTCGGGAATGAGACTAAGAGAGAGAGGGATTAGGTTGCGGAGAGTGACTGTGAGGGGGAAAGACAGAGAGAGAGAGAGAGAGAGAGAGAGAGAGAGAGAGAGAGAGAGAGAGAGAGAGAGAGAGAGAGAGAGAGAGAGAGAGAGAGAGAGAGAGAGAGAGGGGGATGAAAGGGAGAGAGGGGGGAGAAAGGGAGAGGGAGAGAGAGAGGGGGGTAGAAATAGAGAGAGTGAGGGGGGAGACAGGGAGAGAGGTAGAGGATGTAAGAAGGCATAAGATAAGGAAGGTAGAGGGGGAAAGGAGGAAAGGAGGGACAGAGTGAGTGAGTAAGTAAGTAAGTAAGTGAGTGAGTGAGTGAGTGTGAGAGTGAGTGAGAGAGTGGGGGAGAGCTGTGTTTAAACTCGAAAGAGCGAGGTGGACGCCGTGCGCGAAGGCCTCTGCCTGACATCACGGCGCCACCAGCTTGACAAACACTTCTCATCGGAGCAGCATTCTTGGAATTCGCCTCGCTGCTATGTCCACTCCCGTCTCTTGATGTGCGGAGAAATCGTCGAATTTAACTTCACTCGCGTTTAGGGAATTCGAATGATTTGCGTTTTGCAGTAAATTATTAGGGGGGAAAAAAATGCTTGGAGTATTCAGCCGACATTCATTTCCCTACACAAGACCTTGTGCATTTGGCTTTACTTGCATCGTCTCGGAAGTTTTTGTTGTCATGTGCGTCGTCTAATGGGACTTGCGTCATAGCTAAAGATAGCTCAGCTTTCCTTCTGACACCAACTTTAGCAATTTTTGTTTTACTGCATTTACCCAGATTTTATTTTATGAGTGTTTACAATTGCTGTAACTTTTGAGCTTGCTTCAAATAAGTGTTTATTCAAACGTTACCAAACTTTCGTGTCATAAAGTATGCCACCAGTATGACAGTTTCGATACCTTCCCTCAATATCACATAAGTAGTCTTGATTTTGTCCTAGATTTCTTCTATCCTTACACGTGTCATATTTCTTTCAGTATTCATTGCTTCTGTTGTGTTTTCCTTGCCTTAACATTGGGTTAAGGGTTTCATGTTCAAATTACTTATTTGCTTTGCATGCCTTCCCTCGTTGATTTGTTAGTTTGTAGGCAGAATCGATGTTTTTGTTCAGCCTTCCTGTTTTACTTCTTTTCGACGTCACTTCCCCTGTCCTTAAACGGTTCCCAGACCATTTCAATTCCACTAATATATGAACTGTATTATTCCCCAGTTCAGCCTTTCTTGTTTGTTTTTTATCGTGCTGATCAAGGTGGGTGTTATCCGAGATCTCGTTCCCGGGCACCTTGTTTAGATTTTTCGGTAAGAAATAGGGCTACGACGTATGTGCGGGCGTGTGTCACGTTAAGTCGCACGCTTAATAATTACTTCAGTAGGTCGTAAACTACCCCCCTACTGTCCTCCCTACCCCCCCCCCCCTACGCTGCGTAGCTCACCCCACCCACCCATCATTGCTTCAGGTAAACAAACAACTCTCCTTGTGCCAAAATTGCCCCCGCGCTGAGAACTGGCTCACGTGTTTCCGGCGCTACTGTTGTTTGGCCTGGCACGGTGCTTCTTCAGGCTCCAATTTGGCGTTCAGATGCTCTTGAGGAATCACAGCGGAAGCTTTAAGGTAAATTTGCCATTCTCCAGAGCATTTTGTAGACTGATTCCGTCTTTATCCCTTCAACCTCTGTACTGTTTTGGTCTGCCGTGCGGAACCTAGTGCCGGCTGCCGGCTCTTTACCCTTATTGGTTGTTGAGCTGTTCGCAGTCGTTGTCCCATTGCCTTTCGTTTATCGCTATGTCGACATATCTGTTTTCATAATGTCTCCTTTTTGGAGGTTGTATTTCAACAAGTTTTGTTATCAATAATCAATTTCCTCGCATACATTCATGTTAATAGTGTGTCTGGCTTTGACCTTTTTTCGGGTGGAACTATGCGCATGACGTGTTTCTTTTCTTTTCTTCACTTTTTATTTCTTCCTTAATTTTACTTTTTTATTTCCAGTCTTTTTTCTTCATTGCATCCATATTTTCATCCATTCCTTTCAGTTCTTCTTTTCTTTCTTGCTTCTTCCCCTTCTCTACCTTCGCTTCCTACATTTTTTATTCCCCTGTTTTTCTTAACTTTCTTTGCTTTTTAACCTCTATTTTTCTTCTCTCCTTCGGTTTTCTTTCTTTGCTCACGCCTTTTATCCCAATTTTTCTTCCCTCCTTCATTTTTTCTTCCTTTCCATCTTCCTTCTCTTCCTTTCCTTACATTCTTACTTTTTTCCTTTCCTTACGCCTTTTTAGCTCCTTTCTTCAGCCATTTTACTTCCTTTCTCTCCTCTCCTTATTCATCTTTTCTTTTTTTCACTTTCTCTCTTTCTTTCCTTCATTTCTTCCTTTCCAGTCTCCATATTTTTCCTTTCGTTCCTTACTTTTGCTTTCTCTCCTTCCTTGCTTTCTCATTTTTTCTTCCGTTCCCTCCGTCATTCCTCATCGTTTCTTCCTTTCCTTCCTTCCTTGCCTTAATCTTTTTTCTCGGTTTCCTTCCTTTCTCGTTGTTTCCTTTCGTTTTTTTTCCTTCTTTTCTTACCATCCGCCAGTCTTTCATTCCTTCTTCCGTTCCTCAACCTTGTTTTTTTCCCCCATTTACCCCACCTTTTCTCTTTCCTTCCTTCCTTAACTGCTTTATTTCATTTCCTTCCTTCCCTCCTTCGCACCGGTTTTGGGCACGTCAGCAGCGTAAAAATGGGCGATTTTTTTTTTTTTTTTTCCTCCTTTCGCAAGGGTAAATATATTTTTAAGTTCTGAAAGTGATCTGCTTACTCACTGTCAATGCCGTTATTATTACTACTGCTGTTATACTGCTATTGTTATTATTTTCATGAGTATTAGTGTCATATTATTGTTATTGTTATTATTATTGTTATTGTTATTATTTATATTTATATTTTATTGTCGTTTTATTATCATTGTTGTTATTGTAGTTATAATTATTATTATGATTATTGCTATTATTATTATTATTATTATTATTATTATTATTATTATTATTATTGTTATTATTATTGGTCTTATTATTTTGTTCGTTATTATTGTTAATTTTATATTAGTAGTAGTACTGTAGTAGTAGTACTATTGCTATTAAAATTAATATTGAGATTATTATTATTATTGTTATCATTATTATTATTAATGTTGTATTTTATTATTATTATTATTATTATTATTATTATTATTATTGTTATCATTATTATTATTGTTGTTATAATTCTTTTATTCATTATTTTATCGTTATGAATATTACTGATATTGTAGTTATTATCATCATCATCATCATTATTAGCATTACCATTTTTGTTATTATAGTTATTGTGATATTATGAGGATTATTATTGCTGTTATTAATTATTGTTATTATTATTATTATTATTATTATTATTATTATTATTATTATTAGCATTAGCATTTTATTATAGTTGTTATTGATTTTATAGTTATTATATTATGATTATTATTGTTGTTGTTATTAATTATTATCATTATTATCATTATTATCATTATTATTACTGTTATTATTATTATCATCATTATCATCATTATCATTATCATTATTATTACTGTTATTATTATTATCATTATCATTATTATTATCATTATCTTCATTGATTATAAAATCAAATGTTTTTGTGTTTGTCTGCGTGTCTGCTTTTAAGCTTTTACCTCAAGAACGGAAATGTAACATAACTTGAATTCTTTTATAGTTAGTTGATTGAGACATGCCCTGGAATTTAAAAAATATATATTCTGACGGTGGAAAGTTAAGATTGGAGTATAAATCAGGATTGAAGCCATTTTCGTGTTCCTTATATTGGCGAGTAATTATAGTCTAGTTTGTTCGAAACCAGTTAACCATGCTTTCGTTTATTTCTCGTAGGCTATATGTTCATACCAGTTCTACGGATCGTCTCTCCTATTTTATTTCCATAGTTATAGATTATAATGAACGAATAAAAAATGTGCCCTGGCGATATTGTCACTGTCCTGCCAAATGAACAGTTGTAGGTGCTTTTGAACAACAGCTGTTTCTCCTCAGAGTATTAAAGAAAATAGGCTCTATAATTTGTTATTAGTTATTCGGTTGCCATTTATGAGTTTGGAAGGTTAGGTAATCGTACGAAAATAAGATGACATTACTGAGCAAGTGTACATGGGAAGGTCGGTCTCTCGATGTGTATGCTTTTGAGTGGAATCTGAACGCGTGACGTGACGTTACGATATATCAAGGCTCGGCACCGGTTACGTTGGTAACGGTGAAATCGCCACGTATGATGATGGATAGCACGAGGCTCTCGAACAACCTCAAGGCTCGTACGTCTGGACGCTGCCGTTAATGCCGGATAGTTGTCGTACAGACAGAACGTGATTATGGCAAAAAGCTTTCCTTTAAAAAAAAGTCCTCCGAATGTTTTCTGATTTGTGGAGATGTACTTTTGGTATCACGTTGTTTAGTTCTGATTTTAAGATGTGTTTTATTTGTCCAAGAATCCCTCGTCATCACTAGAATTCCATTCCAATATGGAACATTCTTGCTACCAAATGCTATGAAATCCTATTGTGGAACCTGTTTTTCTTTCTTTTTTTCTTTAAAAGAATAAGCATTGTTTTGTGAATTCAGAAGGTAGTTATAATTTAAGGCAGACTTTGCTCACTATGACAAGGCTTCTGGGATATACAGTATAGTATTACAGTTTCTTAGACTTTAATACCAGAATTTATGTTTAATGAAATTTTGACTTTAAGGCAGGTTTGTTGGCCCTTTTACTGGGACCTAGCAGTTGTTTTTTCCCGCTCGTTGTTGTTGCAATTGTGAAGGAGCTATCTGGGTGAAAGTCTGGGAGCGACGGATGTGAGAGACCTACTCCAGCAATGGCGGCTGCTGAGACTTTATTCATTCACAGTTGGCTGTGCTCGGCGGGGTCTTAGGCGATGACAGTGTAGTTAATTTTTGTGGTTATTCTGGGGTGCTGTGTTTGGTGTTATCACGGCCGTCTTCCTGTGCGTTTAGTTATAAGGAAGTGAGATATCGGTCACTGTGTTTTCCGTGTTCAGTTTTGAGTCTCTCACGCTAAGTCTTTTGTAACAATGGCGGTGGTTGGCGGTGCTGTGTTGGCAACAATAGTATTTGTGGTTGCTTTAGTGATAGATGTCTGTGCATGACAGACATTGCAAGGCATTCGTCGTCTCTCGACGCGAATAAGGATGCAGTTGATCCCTAGCTACCATTTGATATCCATTGAAGCCTAGCTGGCTGTAAGATCCATGCCATACGCCAAACAGATTGTAAGGTACGCACAAGGCCTAACAGATGACCCCCGTGGGACCGCACGGAAGCCTCACTAGGGCGGCGAGGCGGCGTAGCGGCGGCGACACCAAAGACGGCGGAATCGTGACCCCGGCCGCGGTAATTTCGATGAGCGAGGAGAGTGATCCTGCTAGCGGTAGACCGAGTTAGCTCGGCCGCCCGTTACCCCCGCCCGGCCTCCAGCCTCCTCTCTGCTCTTTCCCCTCCTCGCCTTCGGCAGCCCACACAACACCTCTCCTGGGTGGGGCCTACAGGGCGTGTAGGCCTACCGCTCTTGATGACGATGTAGCCTGCTCGTGTTCGCCCTCCTTGGCACTCTCATTTTGTCCTCACAGGCCTTGCTCACTTTTCTTGCACTGCGAAAACAAAAACAGTAACTCATTCAAGAACCCAGCTCGATTACGCACAAAGGCCTCTCCGGCGTGACCTCGAGCGTGATACCTGGCTGAGTAAGATGGGTAACTAATTACTTCCGCGGCACAGGATCTGCCGGCAGGAAGCTGGATCCTGTTCAGGGCGGTAATGACGTTCTTAAGAGCTTCTTTCGGAGGAGATGAGATTGTGATGTGTCTGGGGTCGAGAATTGCATCCTGTTGTGTAGTAGACGGAGTAGAATGGTACTGATATATGTATTATTAGTTCAAGAAATATAACAAAAACATAATATACTGGTTTTAAAAAAATGTGATATACTAAACATCGATTATTGATCGTCTATGTACGAGGGATTCGTGTGGAAGATAGTAAAATTCATTTGCTAATTGTATGTTTGAGATTGCCGTAAAACTTTCTTAAACAGATATGCATTGCAAAATATTACTATGGTGGAGTAAAGGTCCCGCCGACGCTAGATGAGTGCATTTGTGCACTGAAAGGAAAGCCATTCAGTACGCGGTCTGAATAGGCCATGGAGACGATTAAAGGCTTTGGAAGTAAGAGGCAAGAGCAAGTAGTACGTACAAATTCAGAAAAAGTATTTTTAAGCGGAGATAGGGAAAGGGAGGGTATAAGAAGCACGGGTGGTTGTGCGTTAAAAGAAAAAAAATGAAGTCATAAGAAAAATAAAAACGGATGAGGAAAACTTTCAAATGTTTATTATATGTGCTAGAGAAATGTAGACGTGATAGTTACAGTGAGAGTCGGTTGAAGAGTGAAAAAAACAGTATCTGTAGGGCGTACGATAGAACCCATAACTAAGTGAGAGGGTGGATACAAAAGAAAAGATGAAAGAGGTTATAACAATAAGATTTCGGAGACAGGTACGGCTAAAAGAAGGAGACAGGTACACCTGGGGTGGGGGGAGACAGGTAGACTGCGGGATGGTGGTTGAGGTCGCCAGTATGTGGCTGGAACCCGTGGAAGGAGGGCGCGGGGCTCTCACCTCCTCACTCAGTTGAGGAGTTCAGAAGCTCGGTCGCTCTGTAAGTCCCTCTTCGTGTTACAACCTGCGAGGCTCCTTAGAAGTGCGGTGGTTATTTCCCGCTGTGTGAATTCAAGTCAGATGAAAGAGAGGAGACGTGAAGGCGCGGATGCAAGAATTGCTCTTAGCGCACGTAGCCAAGCGCGAGTGAGTGTAGTCGTCGGAAAATGTTAGTCATCCCTGGAACCAGCTGTGTTTACTGACGTCACTTACCAGGGTGCTCAAGGACTTCTTCGGTGACGATTTATCACGATCCGCCTTACGTGAAGTGTGATGAAGCAGGACACTTCATTTCGATGCAGGAATGCTGAAGAGATGAGTGGAAAATCGAGTCGTGGATGTGGAGTAGTATGAAAAGTGGTGTCCTGCAAACGAGGATGTTGTGAGTGGTGATGTTGTGCCCAGCCGAGTGCACTGGACGAGGAGTGGTGTGGCGCATGGGTATTGTCCTAGCAACATGGCAGTGGAACGGGTTGTGGTGTGGCGAGGTGGCGAGGGGCACAGGGTGTGGGGGGGGGAGGTGGAGGCGAAGGGGGTTACAGGACAAC
>NC_061826.1:3024707-3027207 GCF_019202785.1 Penaeus chinensis | reverse complement strand
ATTTTTTTGTCTGTAGTGTAATTTTGTTTGTTGCTTGTTCGCTTGCCCTGGAGGTGCGCCGCCTCAGCTTCAATTATCCCTCAAACTACTGAGTTACGTGATCTCGCCGCGTGATAGAATGATTTATACTGACATTTAGCTGAACTTTATCACGTGTCGCGTGGGCATGTCCTCCCCGGGCTGGCGGGTCGCTTCTCGGAGGAAATGCCAGTTATTCGTGGGGCTGATCTTGCATTTCTTATTTCGTGTTGCATGGTTGCGATTCTCACGAGGCTGTGTGCTTTATTTTTTTTCTGTTTTCTTGTGCGTGCGTGTGCGATTTGCAGGATTTCGTTCGCTATCCCTCCCAAAATAGACATGATGTTTTAGCTCTCAATGCAGTCATTAAACGTTAGGAATGAAGTCATAGCTATGTGTAATTATGTTCAGAGATTTAAACAAATAAATATAGTGTAAACATCGGTACTTTTTAGTGCGTACGCTACTCCAGGTGCATTATAGTGAGATACTTCGGATGCCCTGTAGTGTGGCAATTTTTTTCTTACAATTAACTGGTTCATTCTGTTCGTCATTTAATTTCAGACTAATCGCTCCCCGCCCACTTTTTTTCACCGCCCCCGCCTTTCGCTCGACTCCAGTCACCACTTTCTTTGTTCATTTTCTTTCTTTCTCTGTCTCTCCCACCCACCCTCCCTCCCTCCTTCCCTCCCTCCCTCCTCTCCCCCTCTCCCTCTCCCCCACTACACCTCTCCCCCTCTCACTCACCCCCTCCCTCCCTCCCTCTCCCTCTCTCTCTCCTCACTCACTCACTCACACCCCCTCACTCTCTCTTTATTTCTCCACTCTATCGCATTCTCTGTGTTCATTGTTCCCGATTCTATCCTTTAGTTACAACGACAAATTTGGGAATTCGCAAGCTAATTAGAATCATGTTTAATGCATTAGATATGATAAAGCGTCATTATGAATATTGGTTTGCGTTCGTGGAGAGCGATTATTGCTGATAAACGTGTTAGCCGAGGCAACCGGGGATGTAAAATAGGGTTTGTATAATCAAATTGGCTTCGGATATCCAATTTTGATGCGTTGCGACACGGCCGAAGCGAGACGGGGCGGGGCGCTGGGTGAATTTCGTGCTGTTGCATCGTTTTGGCATAATGTTCCCGTTTTGAGGGAGGTTTCGTCAACAGGGAGATTAAAACGCCGATGGGGGGGGGGGAGGTAGTGATGTCGGGTTGTATGGGGGAGGGGATGGGGTGGGCTATGAGGTTAGGGAGGGGATGTCAAGGTGGGAGGGACGGAGGTGATGTTGGGGTGGAGTTGGGGTTCGGGAAGTGATGTCGAGGAGGGGTTGGGGTGGGCTACGGAGGTGATGTCGAGGTTGGGGGGGGGGGGGGGGTGCACGTAGGCGGTGTTCGAGGTTGGAGGAAGACCGTGACAGCGGAAGTCTTTCTGATGCGATGGCGGTGTCACGACGCTTGTATTTTTGTCCTGATTTCTTTTCTTTCTCTCTTTCTTTCTCCTTTCTTCTTCTGCAGTATGTTTCTATCCCCTCCCCTGCCCTCTAGTTTCTCTCTCTCTCTCTTTCTCCATCTCCCTCTCCTCTCCTCTCCCTCTCTCTCTCTCTCTCTCTCTCTCTCTCTCTCTCTCTCTCTCTCTCTCTCTCTCTCTCTCTCTCTCTCTCTCTCTCTTTCTCCATCTTCCTCTCCTCTCCTCTCCCCTTCCCTCTCTTCACCTCCTCCTTCTCCCCCCTCCCTCCCTTCCCCTTCCCTTCCTCCATTTCCTCCTCCTCCTCCTCCTCCTCCTCCTCCTCCTCTTCCTCCCTTTCCTCCTCTTCCTCCTCCTCCTCCTACCTTTCCTCCTCTTCCTCCTCCCTTTCTTTTTGCTCCTCCCTCTCCCCCTCCTACTCCTCCTCCCTCTCCTTCCCCTCCCTCCTCTCCCTCCTCTACTCTACCTTTCCCCTTGCCTTTGTCTTTGCGTGCATGCGTACTTGTAGAGTCTCTGAAGGCGACTCTGCAAGTACGTATGCTTGCGTGGGCGGGAAAGCGGACGTGCTGTTAGTGGAACGTGCATGAAACGAATGCAATGTTGACTTTAGTGTCGGGGCGCAATTTCTCTTCGTGGTCGGCGAGGCAGTGTTGGGGGTGGGAGGGCGGAGAGGGCGGAGGTCGGAGGAGGGGAGAGGTCGGAGATCGGGGGAAGGGGGAAAGAGGGATCAGTAGGGAGTGATTAAGAGTTGCAAGTCATCGGCCTAGCGGAATGCGCGGTGGTTTATCCGGCTTTTGTCGTCTGCCTCTCAGCTTCATTTTCTTGGTTGGTTCCCCCGAGCGTCGTGTGGAAGCGGGAGTACACACGAGGAGGGTACGAGAGGGATGCGGGCTGGAGAGTCGGCGTTAACAAGCTTGCCAACACGCCACAAAGACCTAACAACTTCCTCAATCTCCGCTGAACACGAGCAGGCCGGGGTCGCATACAACTCAGAAACTCGGCTGCTGCTTCC
>NC_061826.1:3017207-3019707 GCF_019202785.1 Penaeus chinensis | reverse complement strand
GTCGCGAAAAGTATTGTTGTGAAAGGAGGCGGGGTCATAGTGACTGATAGAAGAATTGGTTTCGATCGCGTACCCTTGTTAAGGTCAGACAGTGGTTGGTGTATTATTAGTTCGTACGTGATTAATGCTACGGAGAGAAAATAAGAAAAGACTCGAAAGTGCTTTGTTGCGAGGAAGACCGATTGTTCGTTTGAGCAAGTGAAAGTTGTGCAGTGAGAATACGTGTTGTGTATGAACGCAGCACCACAATAGTTTCATTCATTTTGGCGTTTCCCCCAATGACATGAATAACTGGCCCTCATTGCCGAGAGACGATGGCGACATGTCCCACCTATTTCAGAGCCAATATGTGCTTGGCCGTGTCCTCGGCGCTGGGTCGGTGCGTCCTGGCCGGCGACCCCTGCCTGGCGCTCAAAGTCGAGCCTAAGCCATCTGCGTCCAAGGGGAGAGACGACCAGGTAAAGCCTAATTGCTGTTTCCGCATGGGCTGTGTAGTCGAGATCAGCATCTGTGGCGTAGAATCAACGGGCACCCAGTAGTGATTAGCCAATGTCGTGCTCTGTGTTGCAATCTGTTTCGCTAATGTAGCTGTATGCAACAAAGGCCGTTTTTTATTGTCAAGCAGTAATACTTGTAAGACGTGCCTACGTCTTCACACAGGTCACGAGCGCAAAAAGGAGTAAAAATAAGAATGTGCCTCAAGAGATCTCCAGGAATTTACTTGAAACGTTTAATATTGAGTGTTATTAGTTTGTTCATGTTTTCCACTTGGACTGATTAGTATTGTTTTGGAACTTTAGTTTTTATTTTTGTTTTCGCATTTATTTTGACATTTCGCGAAGCCATTGCATAGAGATAGGTGCCGGGTCCATTATCTACGTGTGGGAATGCAGCCATTTACACAAAAAATATAATTAATCCAGCATCTCGCTTGTGATGATGTGAGGTTCATTGGCATTTTCATTTTTTTTTAAATAGTTTCATTCACTGTTTGTTTTCCTCCTCCTCCTCCTCCTCTCCCCCTCCCCCTCCTCCCTCCCCCTCCCCCTCCTCCCCCTCCTCTTTCTCCTCTTTCTCCTCCTCCTTCTCCTCGTCTCCCCTCCTCTTCCTCCTCTTCCACCTCCTCCTCCTCCTCCTCCTCCTCCTCCTCCTCCTCCTCCTCCTCCTCCTCCTCCTTCTCCTCCTCTTTCTTCCTCATCCTCACCCCCCTCATCCTACTCCCATTCTTCTTCCTCATACTCTCATTTTCCCTCCTCCTACTCTCATTCTTCTTCTGCCTCCTCTTCCTCCTCTGCCTCCATTTTCTTATTTACCTTTATTTTTCTTCACCTTTTCTTAACCCTCTTCTTGCCGCCCCTTTTTTTTTTTTTTGCAACAGAAGTAAACTTTTAATGTGGATAATCTGTATAACCTGGAGGACAGACGCCCAAGGTATATGATACGGGTAGGCAGCAGGTGTGTCGGCTGTGCTATGGCAAGAGGAGACGCAGAAAAAACAAACGAAAAAAGAAACACATCGCTTCTGAACTGCGCGACGTAGTATGAAAATATTTTCCTTTTTTTCGTGACAAGGATTAAGTTGATTGTAAGAGGGTTTAGGGGGCTCGTGAGGGAAGTGGATGGGGACGACGGGAAAGTTTTATTGTTTTTTTCTTTCTTTTTCTTTCTTTTTTTCCTTTATTCATAGGAAACGAAGTTGCTGTTTTTTCCCCGTTTTCAAAGGATATTTATTGGTAGTGAGTTTGCGAAGCCTGTCCATTTTTTCTCCCTTTCATTGTAATCTTTATCGGGAGCAGAGATTGCGAATTTTCACGGGGGAAATATTTGCATAAAGGCTTTGAATTCGGATGAGAGTTAAAATGAAATGTGGACTTTTATCGCCATGTGTGTGAAAACGTGTGTGTGTGTGTGTGTGTGAGAGAGAGAGAGAGAGAGAGAGAGAGAGAGAGAGAGAGAGAGAGAGAGAGAGAGAGAGAGAGAGAGAGAGAGAGAGAGAGAGAGAGAGAGAGAGAGGTGTGAGATGGCAAGAGGAAGGGTGGGGGGGAGATATGACGAAAGAGAAGAGAGCATCCAAGTGAAGGCAGTTTACCTCAGCGTGACGGGTTGCCTGATACGCGTCTCAGCATGAGAGAGAGAGAGAGAAAGAAGGAAACGTGAAATCGAGGTAAAAGCCGTAATTGCGATCATCTTCCACGTTGTTTATAAAGAACGTAGGTTCGGCAGCGGCTTGTGCGGGCGGCCGGCCATGCCTCTCGGGCGTCTCAGCGGTGAGTCGTGGGCGTCCTCGGAGCCTGAAGAGGTGACGGAGCAAATAAACACGAGTCACCGGCATTCGGCATGGCTGACGTCGTGACGCTGGTGATGTATTGGCGGTGATGCGAGGGGAATGACGCAAGCTTGAGAGGGGGGCCGACGTCAGCAGGTGTGGGTGGGGTAGAGGCTGGGTTGTGGTGTGGGGGGTCACATGAACGAAAACTTAATGTCGCGGGTACCCCCAAAG
>NC_061826.1:3004707-3012207 GCF_019202785.1 Penaeus chinensis | reverse complement strand
GTGCATGGCCCTTGTGCTGTGCCCCCCATCTGTGGTCTTTTATTTAACTGTAATATCCAGTTCTTGATGGTAGTTATTTTATTGTACTTATTTATTTGTTTGTTTATTTATTTGTTTGTTTATTTATTTATTTATTTATTTATTTATTTATTTATTTACGACTCCAGTGATTTAAGATGCTATTATACAAGCATATTCGTGTCAAGTAACGTCATTCATTCATTCATTCGTTCGTTCGTTCGTTCGTTGTTTCGTATTCCTTTACCAGCCTCTTAACCCTTGTTCTATTGAGTTTTCCCTTTGCACGTGTATATTTTACTTTGCGATAGTAGAAGCAAGAAGAGAAAGTGTGAACAACGATGCTTCAGAACAGTTAAGTATACGAAGAATACGGTATTCAAGCTGTGCTGTGGCCAAAAGGGTTAGTAACGGGTTAGGATAGTTTTTTAGAATTTTTATTTTTTCACGGTCGGGTCTAGTGGACTGGCAAACACAGACAAAGAGACATACAAGGACAGACACATCCAGAATTAAAAAAACGTAATTTCCTTCCCATTCGCCCAAGAAATACGTCCGGAAAAAGCACGAAGCCGCCGCGAGAGACCGAATCCGAGAGAAAGTTGTAGGTGTAGAAGAATATAGTTCTCTCGTCACTTTCTCGTCGTTAAGTTGTTTCTTAATGGAGGACCTATTTTGTCGTATAGGATGTGGGTCCTTTGCTGTAGTTCGTTTTTTTTTCTTAGATAGTTTGCCGTGCTTGTTTATATTCTGTCCTGCTTGTTGGTATTTTGTTCTGTGATTTATAGGTCACTTTATCAGCTGTCGAAAGGTCTGTTTTGAGGTTTAGAGCTGGTGTGTGTGTGTGTGTGTGTGTGTGTGTGTGTGTGTGTGTGTGTGTGTGTGTGTGTGTGTGTGTGTGTGTGTGTGTGTGTGTGTGTGTGTGTGTGTGTGTGTGTGTGTGTGTGTGTGTGTGTATGTGTGTGTGTGTGTGTGTGTGTGTGTGTGTGTGTGTGTGTGTGTGTGTGTGTGTGTGTGTGTGTGTGTGTGTGTGTGTGTGTGTGTGTTAATGGAGGAGATAAGAAGATAAATATGGAAAAGGTATTTTAATCATATTGAAATTGAAATGTACAGAGAGAGAAATCAATGTTACTAAACTAATAGTAATAATGATAACACTAATGATATTACTACTAATAGCTATGATGATAATGATAATAATAATGATAATAATAATAATAATAATAATAATAATAATAATAATAATAATGATAATAACAACAATAACAATAACCCCCAGGCGACCGCAGTGGATCTTGTTTACCCTCGTAAGGTATCTAGAAATTTCAAAATGAGGTTGCTTATGCGAGAGATAAGAAAAAAAAAGACAAGCATCTCACGTCCACACGCAATTCAACCTTACTTCAAGACTGATGAAACGTGGACCTTGAAACCTTGACGGAGAAAGTCCCGCGGCAGACGTAAAGGGCCCCGAGTGTCCGCTTCACATTCCGAGTTAAAAGTGAAAACTGCGTGTCCCGTCTGACGCAACTTAGCCCCCCCACTCCTCACTTCACCCCCCCCCCTCCCCACTCGTCACGTCACTCTCATTCTCCTCACTTCTCACTCCCAAACTCACCCTCATTCTCCTCACTTCTCACTCCCAAACTCACCCTCATTCTCCTCACTTCTCACTCCCAAACTCACCCTCATTCTCCTCACTTCTCACTCCCAAACTCACCCTCATTCTCCTCACTTCTCACTCCCAAACTCACCCTCATTCTCCTCACTTCTCACTCCCAAACTCACCCTCATTCTCCTCACTTCTCACTCCCAAACTCACCCTCATTCTCCTCACTTCTCACTCCCAAACTCACCCTCATTCTCCTCACTTCTCACTCCCAAACTCACCCTCATTCTCCTCACTTCTCACTCCCAAACTCACCCTCATTCTCCTCACTTCTCACTCCCAAACTCACCCTCATTCTCCTCACTTCTCACTCCCAAACTCACCCTCATTCTCCTCACTTCTCACTCCCAAACTCACCCTCATTCTCCTCACTTCTCACTCCCAAACTCACCCTCATTCTCCTCACTTCTCACTCCCAAACTCACCCTCATTCTCCTCACTTCTCACTCCCAAACTCACCCTCATTCTCCTCACTTCTCACTCCCAAACTCACCCTCATTCTCCTCACTTCTCACTCCCAAACTCACCCTCATTCTCCTCACTTCTCACTCCCAAACTCACCCTCATTCTCCTCACTTCTCACTCCCAAACTCACCCTCATTCTCCTCACTTCTCACTCCCAAACTCACCCTCATTCTCCTCACTTCTCACTCCCAAACTCACCCTCATTCTCCTCACTTCTCACTCCCAAACTCACCCTCATTCTCCTCACTTCTCACTCCCAAACTCACCCTCATTCTCCTCACTTCTCACTCCCAAACTCACCCTCATTCTCCTCACTTCTCACTCCCAAACTCACCCTCATTCTCCTCACTTCTCACTCCCAAACTCACCCTCATTCTCCTCACTTCTCACTCCCAAACTCACCCTCATTCTCCTCACTTCTCACTCCCAAACTCACCCTCATTCTCCTCACTTCTCACTCCCAAACTCACCCTCATTCTCCTCACTTCTCACTCCCAAACTCACCCTCATTCTCCTCACTTCTCACTCCCAAACTCACCCTCATTCTCCTCACTTCTCACTCCCAAACTCACCCTCATTCTCCTCACTTCTCACTCCCAAACTCACCCTCATTCTCCTCACTTCTCACTCCCAAACTCACCCTCATTCTCCTCACTTCTCACTCCCAAACTCACCCTCATTCTCCTCACTTCTCACTCCCAAACTCACCCTCATTCTCCTCACTTCTCACTCCCAAACTCACCCTCATTCTCCTCACTTCTCACTCCCAAACTCACCCTCATTCTCCTCACTTCTCACTCCCAAACTCACCCTCATTCTCCTCACTTCTCACTCCCAAACTCACCCTCATTCTCCTCACTTCTCACTCCCAAACTCACCCTCATTCTCCTCACTTCTCACTCCCAAACTCACCCTCATTCTCCTCACTTCTCACTCCCAAACTCACCCTCATTCTCCTCACTTCTCACTCCCAAACTCACCCTCATTCTCCTCACTTCTCACTCCCAAACTCACCCTCATTCTCCTCACTTCTCACTCCCAAACTCACCCTCATTCTCCTCACTTCTCACTCCCAAACTCACCCTCATTCTCCTCACTTCTCACTCCCAAACTCACCCTCATTCTCCTCACTTCTCACTCCCAAACTCACCCTCATTCTCCTCACTTCTCACTCCCAAACTCACCCTCATTCTCCTCACTTCTCACTCCCAAACTCACCCTCATTCTCCTCACTTCTCACTCCCAAACTCACCCTCATTCTCCTCACTTCTCACTCCAAACTCACCCTCATTCTCCTCACTTCTCACTCCCAAACTCACCCTCATTCTCCTCACTTCTCACTCCCAAACTCACCCTCATTCTCCTCACTTCTCACTCCCAAACTCACCCTCATTCTCCTCACTTCTCACTCCCAAACTCACCCTCATTCTCCTCACTTCTCACTCCCAAACTCACCCTCATTCTCCTCACTTCTCACTCCAAACTCACCCTCATTCTCCTCACTTCTCACTCCAAACTCACCCTCATTCTCCTCACTTCTCACTCCCAAACTCACCCTCATTCTCCTCACTTCTCACTCCCAAACTCACCCTCATTCTCCTCACTTCTCACTCCCAAACTCACCCTCATTCTCCTCACTTCTCACTCCCAAACTCACCCTCATTCTCCTCACTTCTCACTCCAAACTCACCCTCATTCTCCTCACTTCTCCCTCCCAAACTCACCCTCATTCTCCTCACTTCTCACTTCCAAACTCACCCTCATTCTCCTCACTTCTCACTCCCAAACTCACCCTCATTCTCCTCACTTCTCACTCCCAAACTCACCCTCATTCTCCTCACTTCTCACTCCCAACTCACCCTCATTCTCCTCACTTCTCACTCCCAAACTCACCCTCATTCTCCTCACTTCTCACTCCCAAACTCACCCTCATTCTCCTCACTTCTCACTCCCAAACTCACCCTCATTCTCCTCACTTCTCACTCCCAAACTCACCCTCATTCTCCTCACTTCTCACTCCCAAACTCACCCTCATTCTCCTCACTTCTCACTCCCAAACTCACCCTCATTCTCCTCACTTCTCACTCCCAAACTCACCCTCATTCTCCTCACTTCTCACTCCCAAACTCACCCTCATTCTCCTCACTTCTCACTCCCAAACTCACCCTCATTCTCCTCACTTCTCACTCCCAAACTCACCCTCATTCTCCTCACTTCTCACTCCCAAACTCACCCTCATTCTCCTCACTTCTCACTCCCAAACTCACCCTCATTCTCCTCACTTCTCACTCCCAAACTCACCCTCATTCTCCTCACTTCTCACTCCCAAACTCACCCTCATTCTCCTCACTTCTCACTCCCAAACTCACCCTCATTCTCCTCACTTCTCACTCCCAAACTCACCCTCATTCTCCTCACTTCTCACTCCCAAACTCACCCTCATTCTCCTCACTTCTCACTCCCAAACTCACCCTCATTCTCCTCACTTCTCACTCCCAAACTCACCCTCATTCTCCTCACTTCTCACTCCCAAACTCACCCTCATTCTCCTCACTTCTCACTCCCAAACTCACCCTCATTCTCCTCACTTCTCACTCCCAAACTCACCCTCATTCTCCTCACTTCTCACTCCCAAACTCACCCTCATTCTCCTCACTTCTCACTCCCAAACTCACCCTCATTCTCCTCACTTCTCACTCCCAAACTCACCCTCATTCTCCTCACTTCTCACTCCCAAACTCACCCTCATTCTCCTCACTTCTCACTCCCAAACTCACCCTCATTCTCCTCACTTCTCACTCCCAAACTCACCCTCATTCTCCTCACTTCTCACTCCCAAACTCACCCTCATTCTCCTCACTTCTCACTCCCAAACTCACCCTCATTCTCCTCACTTCTCACTCCCAAACTCACCCTCATTCTCCTCACTTCTCACTCCCAAACTCACCCTCATTCTCCTCACTTCTCACTCCCAAACTCACCCTCATTCTCCTCACTTCTCACTCCCAAACTCACCCTCATTCTCCTCACTTCTCACTCCCAAACTCACCCTCATTCTCCTCACTTCTCACTCCCAAACTCACCCTCATTCTCCTCACTTCTCACTCCCAAACTCACCCTCATTCTCCTCACTTCTCACTCCCAAACTCACCCTCATTCTCCTCACTTCTCACTCCCAAACTCACCCTCATTCTCCTCACTTCTCACTCCCAAACTCACCCTCATTCTCCTCACTTCTCACTCCCAAACTCACCCTCATTCTCCTCTCTCCACCCCCCACTGCTCACGTGGCCCTTATTCTCCTCACCTTACCTCCCACTCCTTACCTTCTCTCTCTACACCTCTCTCTTCCCCCCTCCTCCTTCTCTTACCCTCCCCCCTCCCCTTCCCCTTCCCATTTCCTCCTGCTCCTTCTCCTCCTCATAGGGAGGGAAGGGAAATGAAAGCAAGTGGAAGAGGAAAATAGAAAAAAAAATAACAAGGGGAAGAAAAAAGAAGCATTAAAAATAGGAAAGTAAAAGAGAAAGGAATACACGAAAGAGGAATAAGAAGGAGGCGAAAAACCAGCCTACCGGGCCTCTGTTGCATATGGAAGAGAGAAAGGGAAAGGTGAATGTTGCGTTGAGTCTAGCAACTGCAAGCTTGTTTTAGGCCGCCCGGTGTCTTGGTCATGTATAATGCAGTCGCGGGGATCGAGTAATGGTTACTCGTCTGACGGCCCGTTGCTGGAAATTTAGAAGCGATGACTCGCCGTTTTGTTGTAAATTAGATGCCAGAGTAGTTTTATAATTGCCTTGTGGATCATGGTCTCTGCTGCCGTTATGATTGTAATTGCTTCACAAATGAAGTCGTCATTATCGTCCCCGCTGCCCCGTTATTAGCGCTGTATTGCTTGCATCGTTATTGTAATGTGATATTTGCGGTTGTCGTATTACCATTAGAATTATTATGTAATTATCTTCAGTCGTGGTTATTATTATCATATGATTATTTTCATGACATTATTATCATTAATCATCATAAATCATCCGTCATCATCATGTTTATTAAGACACGGTGTCGATGGTGCAAAACATGAATTTGATATCGAAGGAAATATTAAATCAAATCCTATAGAAAATGTCAAAAGAAGTCTTTCCAAACTCGGTGAAAGAAAACTCACGTTGTGATACGAGAAAGATCAGATGTTCATATCCCCGCAGATGGCCGGGCGTAGAGAGCGTCCGTCCAGACTGTCTGCAGGTGAATGTTAACTACACTCCACGACTAGGAAAGATTTCGTTCGCTTCTCCTTCTCGGAAACAGGGAATGAGTACCTTCGCACGGGGCGGCGGCGGCGGCGGCTGCGAGACGAGAAAGTAAGAAGAGGGGTTGTACGTCCGGGCGTTCTCTCGTCTGGCTCTCGTCGCGTTGTCCAGGGAGCGGTTTCGTCTGGTCGCCGTCCGTGGTGGCTGAGGTTTAGGGGTGGTCGTCTTGCAAGAAGATGGTCGTCTTGCGTTGAGACATGCTGTGGGGGTAACTTCTGAAAGCGATTTGGTGTGCGGGTGTATATGGCGAGGTGGTGGGTTGCGTTGTCGTCTTGGATGCGTTGCCAATGATGTCTTGGGTATATATTAGGGTTTTGTTGCATTTCTAGTATTTTGGGCCACTTACGCAAGCAATTTACACTGATATGCTTGGTGATGTGTCTGAGGAATATATTTGTAATATTTGTCCGCAAATTTTAAGAATATTACAAGTAGTCTTCTGTGCTTATAGACTGTAAAACTAAGTGCTAACTCATCATTCTTAATGATCTCCATTCATGCTGGATACAACAAAAAGCACGCATGGAAAAGGTGTCACGAAAGTGCAACATATATTGCAAATAGAAAAACATGGAAATACATTTTTATCTTGCGTGCAAAGCCTAGATAAATGGTTCTTAAATCCACGAGAAGCAGACCTTGTGTGTGTGTGTGTGTGTGTGTGTGTGTGTGTGTGTGTGTGTGTGTGTGTGTGTGTGTGTGTGTGAGAGAGAGAGAGAGAGAGAGAGAGAGAGAGAGAGAGAGAGAGAGAGAGAGAGAGAGAGAGAGAGAGAGAGAGAGGGAGAGGGAGAGGGAGAGGGAGAGGGAGAGGGAGAGAGTGTGAGAGAGAGGGATGGAGGGAGGGAGGGAGAGGAGGGGGAAATAAGAAAAATAAAAAATGGGGTTAAAACGAAAGAGGAGAGACGAAAGAGGAGGAGGAAAGGGAAAGGAAAGTAGAAATAGGAATGGCGAAGGGGGGGAGGACGGGAAGAGAAACGGATAGGCCGAAGAGGCCACGCATGGATGAATGGGAAGCTGCCAGTAAAACATCGGAATGTATGA
>NC_061826.1:2999707-3002207 GCF_019202785.1 Penaeus chinensis | reverse complement strand
CTGGACGACGGATGCCCGGAGAGGAAGTAGGCTGGAGGGTTCATCTGGTTGGCGTTGCTGAAAGCTATCGTGTTTTAGTATGTATTAAACACATGTAGGCACACAAATACACATACATACATACATGCATGCATGCATACGGACATATATACATACATATGTACGTACATACGCACGTGCGCACATACCTAAAGACATACCTACTACAAACATATATGTATATATATATATGTTTATGTATACATATACATATACATATATATAAATACACACTTATAAACATATACATATATATAATTATATATATAATGTAAATGTATATATATACATACACATACATATACATATATAAATACACACACATGTATATATACACATACATATGTATATTTATACACATATATGTGTATATATATTTATATGTATATGTATACACACACACACACACATTCAGGCATTAAGTGTACGTATTTATGATTGTATGTTTATATGTTTGAATATAAACGTAGATGAACAGGCCCGGTACCAAACAAAATTAAGAAACCACATTATTCCCGGGCAAGGGAGGGTCTGGTATAGGCATGTTCGGTATGTAGGTAGGGGAGTCAAGGGCACAGGCATTAACAGACGGAACACATGTTGGTGAAATACGTGGTACGCCGATGGGGAAGGGAATGATAAAGTGGAGAGCGCAGATGAGCCTGGTTGTGTGTACAAGTGATAAGTGCGCACGAAAAATGCTCGAAGTTAAAGGGGCTGGTGGAATTCCACGAACATCGTGATGCAACCAGGATGATTCTGCAAAGACTCGTGTTAATATTATCAACAAGTTGAGGGTCATTCACAAAATTTAAGAGTTTGATGCTGGCGTCTGTGGCGTGGATGTGGCGTGAGGCCCACGTGAGCACAGCCTCGAACCTGTTGTCGTTGAGGCAGACGGGGTGGTGATGATGAACCTGTGGAGGGGCGCTTCCGGGGATGGCGGGCCCTGTGGTGCCTCTCTCGCTTCCGGATTTTTCTCGCTTCCTTCGTCAGGGGCGTAGTCGGGGATGGAGTAGAAAGTTTGAAACGTTTATGCCTGGAGAGTGATCGGCCATGAGGAGTGTGAAAAACGTTGCAGGACAGACTGCCGTGAGTCACAGGGAGGCATAGCGTCATGCGTATTGACCGCATGGCGTCATGTGTGTATTGACCCGCTGATGGTGGGGAGGACACACGAGCCCGAGGCCGTGGCGTGTCTTCTGACGGTATAGGAGGTGGTGTGCTACTGTGAGCTGGAAGATTCACGGTGGAGTATCCAGATCAAGTACGGTGATAGCCATGCAGGGCGGGAGCAGTGCCAGCAACGACGCTGTGTTCGTGCTGCAGTGTCTTTTTCGGATTGCCTTAATGGAGCGGCGGTGTCGGGTGGTGTGACTCACCTAAACGTTTTCTCGAATCGCTGGATCAGGCGGTGCATTGTCATGTAAAGTTTGCAGTAGTCTATCAAGATGTTTAATTGCAATCTCCGAAGCGATATCCGAGTCGTATCCAATTAGGTATACAATAGCCTCTGTAAAGATGAAATAAAAATATATTCGTTAATCGTTTCTTGTTTCCTTCGTTAAGTCGTGGAGCATTTCCGGGGCTGCCACGTAGCGCCAATTTCAGCACCACTTTTTGTTTTCTTTTTTTATTAGTTAGCTGTTCTTGTTGTTTTTCTCCTTTAACTGTACATTTTCAGTGCGTTGATTTTCTATTTCCTCATATGCATATTGGAAATCCCCATGGCGTTGCTCGGGCATTGTGTTTTTTTGTTTTTTTTGGTCATTGTGGTGAAGATTATGAGATGGGTTTGGTGCAAGTGTAATGGCCACAACTGAATTTCGTCGTTATATGAGAAGAGGAGTCCATAGGTAGTTGCTCGTGTAGTGTACACCTCCATAATTCATTCTCTCTCTTTCTCTCTCTTCTCTCTCTCTCTCTCTCTCTCTCTCTCTCTCTCTCTCTCTCTCTCTCTCTCTCTCTCTCTCTCTCTCTCTCTCTCTCTCTCTCTCTCTTTCTCTCTCACTCTTTCTCTCTCTCTTTCTCTCTCACTCTTTCTCTCTCTCTCTTTCTCTCTCTCTTTCTCACTCTCTCTTTCTCACTCTCTCTTTCTCACTCTCTCTTTCTCTCTCTCTCTTTCTCTCTCTCTCTTTCTCTCTCTCTCTCTCTCTCTCTCTCTCTCTCTCTCTCTCTCTCTCTCTCTCTCTCTCTCTCTCTCTCTCTCTCTCTCTCTCTCTTTCTTTTACCATTCAACATTCCATTCCCTTCTCATTTCGTCCCATCTTTCACTTCAGATAATAATAATTGTAATTTTATTCAATTGTTGAATCACTCTCATCACCAAATATCTTGCTCACGTCCTTCTTCTTCCCAACCTCTCTCCACGTTTGTCTCCCTCCCTCCCTCCCTCCATGTTTGTCTCCCTCCCTCCCTCCCAACGTTTCTCCCTCCCACCCTCCTTTATTTCTCCCTCCCT
>NC_061826.1:2987207-2994707 GCF_019202785.1 Penaeus chinensis | reverse complement strand
TGAGAGTAATGAAAGACCGATAGATAAAGGAGACGCGGTGAAAGGCGCCCGGCAGCGGCAATCTCCCAGCGCTGCCGTGTTATCAAAGTCTTCATTCCAGGTTTCATCTACGTGTTCCGCCATTAGCATGCATGGGCGGGTCGCTCGGCTTAATTGCGGGAAAGTAAACACTGAACGGTGGGAGTTAGAATTCATCTCAAATTGTATCGTCTTCTTTTTTTTTATCTTCTGATTCTTCTTTTTTTGCTTTGGATTCAACTGCCTTTTAGTATCGGTATAAGGTGATATTTCGGGTGAAATTAATTAATTTTGAAGGCTGGGAAGAATTTTGAGAACCTTCTCCCAGCCGTAACTTGATAAAAGAGAGCAATCACGGCTTTCCTCATTATGCTAGCGGAAAGTAGATCGCGGATTCATTGTTATTCGGCCCGCGATGGATGGGCGTTTAAGCGCCTTTCGGAGGAAGCGGAGCGCGGGGTTCCCAGGTCGACGCTCCCCCGCAATCGGTGCCTGAGTGCCGCCCTTCGCCCTTGCGTCACGTGCGTCACGGGGAGGGGGGAGGGGAGTACGCGGAGGGTATGGCTTGATTGCGAGGAAGGGAGGGGGGGAGGGGGTAGAAGGGGAAATGGTGGTGGGGGTGAAATGGTTGTGGAGAAAGGGGGGGTGATGGTGGTGCAGGTGGTGGGGGCAGGTGTTGGAGGAGGAGGAGGAAGAAGAGATAGAGAAGAAAGAGGAAATGAGGGAATAGGAGGAGGAGGAGGAAGAGAAAAAAAGAGGAAGACGAAAAGGAGATGATAGGGAAGAACGAAGAGGTGGTGGAGCAGAAGGAAGAAGAAGAGAAGGCGACGGAGGCGATGATGGTGGTTAAGAGGGTGCCAGGCAGGGATTTACAACAGGAGGCATCTTCACCCGTTCGACCAATGACAGTGCCTTTCAGGTGTCACTAGGGTCAACAGGGGTATTGTCATCAAATAGGACGTGTGGTGGGGCCGGGGGGGGGGGGGGCGGTAGACAAGAGCTATAGGGAGAGAAAATGTTTAGTGAGGTGCGTGGAGAGGGTGAGAACTGGGAGACAGGAGATACATGTAACGTAATGATAAATGGGATAAACAAAGATCATGTTACTCTTATAAACGAGAAGTTGACATTAGAAAATTAAAATGAACTGCAATGAAGCATTGGAGTTGCAAGGTAAGGTAACACGTTACGTAAAGCTCTTGGCCATTGTATTTGTTCTGAAGGCTCGAGACTAGGCCGTCGAAGTCATAACACTTGCGGAAAGACATTGGTCATTTACATTGGCGAGAGAGAGGAGCAGCTGAGGGGCGGCAGGGAAGAGGGAGAGGGCTGAGGGCATCCCCCCCCCAACCCCACCCACTTCACCGCATCTAGGGAAACATCGGCTCGAGGCGTCATCCACGCGTCCGTGATTTGCATGTGGCGTTATTGCCTCATATGTCATGTGGCGTCAGACTCCCCAAGTAACACGCACGTATTTCCTCATCGTTCGGTACTCTTGTCTATATACGTCTTTTAAGAATTTCCCAAGAGTTTCAGATAAAGTGCTAGATCATATCGATTACTGGAATATGAATTGTCGTTACGACCTTCTATTTATGATGTTAACTCAGGCAAGGAAACGTTTTTACCCTAGGAAATAGATATGTTACAAAGGATTCTTTTTCAAGTCACTTTTGATGGGATTAAATTCATTTATTTCGCTATTTTATTGCGACCATGATGACGTTGCGTCAGTATGACGAGGTTTCGTCGCAGTACTCTGAATCATAAGTGAGTGAAATTATAGGAGTTTGAGGTAGTATAACAACGCGGCGTAATGTCAGGATTGCCAGGACGGACACAGTGTGGCCCTCACGATAACGTCCATAAACATCTAGAAAGTGGATTTAAAGTGCCATTTCGACTTAATGTTTTGTGGCCCCTTACTCCATGCATTGAGAACGATAAGCGATGACACGTGAGAGCGCGCGGGAACTGGGCCCTGGGGCCAGGAATTAGGACCCCCGCGCCGTCCATTCCCTCCATCTTGGGCCTCGGCCTCTGCTCGAAGGAGGGCGAGGCCGTTCTCACGCGGGATTGGCGGAAGGGGTTTCTGACGTGACTGCGGGCGGAGAATCTGGAGACGTTTTCCCCTTCTGACACTCCGTTGGCAGCACCATTCCGTTGCGAAAGAAATTATTGACCTCGAGAATTGTAGAAGGAGCTGTAACTTACGTGGCCCGTTCCCCTCTCTTCCTGCTAACAGGAGAGGTGCCCCGTGCTTGAGCCGCTCACCGCAAGGGTGATTCCCAAGAGGCTGTAAAGGCTTCTTAGTATCCTCGTTATGTCTTGGCAGATTTGCATACTTGCTCGCCGCGCGCGTCGTTGTGCTCCGGCGCGGAAGTCGGTCGTCTTGCGATGAGGTACTCTCAAGGAGTCGTGTGTTAGGCGTAATTTGTATTTTCTTATGTTTTTAAGATTTATTGATTTATTTTTTAAATATATTTGTTTTTTGTCTTTTTGTTTGATGTCGAAACACGTGCGAATAGATTGAGTATAGATTGTGGGTAGAAAAGAAGACCGAGTTACATATTTCTTCCCTGATATCATTATTAAGGTCTTTCGTGTTATGATAATGATGATTATAAATGTTGTTTTTGTTATTATTATTTGGTTGGTAGTTCCTTTTACTTAGGGTAGTGGTAGTAGTACAGGATAAGCAGCAATCACAGCAGAAACAAAAACAAAAGTAAAGCCGGTATTATTTTTATGAATAGTGGAAATATTGCTGCTATTACTATTAACAGTAAAGTTGACCACAACCATTTATAACACATTATGCTCATTGCGGTTATTATCAGTGATACGTGTTTCTGTAAATAGAGTTACCTGATCTGCAAAAGGACCTGCCATGTAACTTAACGTAGTCCATCAGAAATGACATAAATGGACGTTGTGAAGGTCTGTGGAGGGGAAGGGGAGGTCGCGTAATATTAGCAGGCAGAAACAGGAGAAGTGAGCAGAGCGTTGGAGAGGTTGGGGGAGGGAGCAAGGGGGAGAGGGAGGGAGGGGGGGAGTTGGAGATCGAGCGTGGGAATGATAAAGCCGATATGTTTTATCTTCAGGAGGCGCCAAGACTCTGTACTTTATCGTTCAGCGCGTGTCGGCACTTAACCTCTGTGGGAATTTAAATGTAGTAATAAGGTTTCCTGCGATTTTCCGCTATTCGAAGGCGGGACCTTTTTCCTCGGGACCCTCTACGTTGAATGCTTTTTGCGACGATTTTGTTCTTATCATTAGCGAAATAGCGCCGCTCACATCCCCTCACAGCCAGAGTAGGTGGCCAGCCGTGCAGATTCTAAAAAAAAGTGTGAGAGAAGACATTGAAAAACAATGTCTGGTACATTTAGTATGGAATGCGTACACTTGTTTCTCTGTACTAAAAAAAAAAAAAAGCTTTCATCTCTTGATCACCGAAACTACAGCATCCCTTCGGTACTTCTCCATTACCGGGTCTAGGAGAGAGAGAGAGAGAGAGAGAGAGAGAGAGAGAGAGAGAGAGAGAGAGAGAGAGAGAGAGAGAGAGAGAATGAAGATCTCCCGCCAATTCTTCTTTGTTGCGAACGCGTCAGAGATGCTGGGGAGATAAGCGCTCGTCGCCGTCGGTAATTGCAAGATTCGGGGAGAGATTATCGCTCGTCGTCGGTACGTTTTTGCCAGTCCTGCGTGGGGGGGGGGGGATGAAGGGGTAGAGGAGGAAGAAGAAAAGAAAAAAGAGAAGAAGAAGAAGAAGAAGAAGAAGAAGAAGAAGAAGAAGAAGAAGAAGAAGAAGAAGAAGAAGAAGAAGAAGAAGAAGAAGAAGAAGAAGAAGAAGAAGAAGAAGAAGAAGAAGAAGAAGAAGAAGAAAGGTGAGGAGGAGGAGCAGCGGGTACGAACTGTTGTGCAACCGCCGACGAAAGTGATGATTGTAGGGAGCGAGTCGGATCACGGATTGCCGATTGTCTTGGAGATCGTGTGAATGAAGGACGAGGCTGTTGGGAATTCGGCGTTCGGAGGCTCTGATTGCATAAGGCTTTCGAATGCCGGTATTTGTTCGGGTAAAGAGAATGACGCTTTGCTGTATATGTAGGCATTGGTTTGCGGCGAGATGAACTTCAGATCGGCATTACAGCGCTTGTGAAAGAAAAGTGATGATAATTGCCGTGTCATTTCAGTAGAACGTGCAGATACAGGTGGTGAAATTTTGTTCAGCGTTCAACGTCCCGTACAGAAATTCTTGTGATATGGAGCGTTGAGGAGGCCCGGACAGCGGATCGGAGAGGAAAAACAAACGGTCGCGGGCTCAACCGTGGCGAAAGGGTTGTTATGATGTGTTCTCCGGGCGTGTCTTGCGGGTCGTGAAACAACGTTGGGCGCGGAGAGGGCCGTCGTGGGCACTTCCCCTCGACGCCCTCCCCCTGCTCCCTCTCGGATCCTCTCTCATACGTATACGCGCGCACACACACACACACACACACACACACACACACACACACACACACACACACACACACACACACACTCTCTCTCTCTCTCTCTCTCTCTCTCTCTCTCTCTCTCTCTCTCTCTCTCTCTCTCTCTCTCTCACTCACTCACTCACTCACTCTCTCTCTCTCTCTCTCTCTCTCTCTCTCTCTCTCTCTCTCTCTCTCTCTCTCTCTCTCTCTCTCTCTTATATCAAACAACGTATATGTGTGTGTGTGTGTGTGTGTGTGTGTGTGTGTGTGTGTGTGTGTGTGTGTGTGTGTGTGTGTGTGTGTGTGTGTGTGTGTCTGTATGCCTATGCGCCTGTATTTTTATGTATACAGCCTGTGTATGTGTATATATATATATATATATATATATATTCATATATATATATATATATATATATGTATATTCATATATTCATATAACCGTATAATTTTACAAGAACGCAAGATTGCAGACGAGATGATTATAGATGACTGTTCAAACTGTTGTCCGTTTCTGTTCGAAGGGGCTTTGCGGATGTGTTTATGTCCGTATATGTGTATATTTACGTACGGAATGATTTACGACTTGGTCTTAGCTTTGCAGGTATGAGGGAGATCATTACAGATAACAGTAATTACTCCGGCGGAAGTAATTACAGCGAATACCAAGTTTGTGTTGAGCCAGGATTTATGTGTAGCGTGTATGGTCAGGGGCAGTCACGGGAACGTTCCGCTCGGCATGCCTCCCGCCGCGGCAGGTGGGCGGCAGAGGCGGAGCAACAGGCCGGGTGTGAGGGCGGCCCGTAGCACCTTCAAGCCTTTTCCGGAAGTTAGATTAGCTTAGGCCGTATCTTCTTAAATTGGCTTGTCTTTTTGGCCTATCTGATGATGTTTTTTGTGTAATATTAGGAGTTGGTTGATTTTGTTTGTTTGTTTATCGTTTGATGGTATCGTGTTTCTGTGCTGTTGATTGTACTTTTGGCTATATTTCACTTCGTAGTTATAACAAGTGCCATTATATTGTGCATCGCTATCATTTTCGATATAACCTTTGTCTTCGTCCTTTGTCTTCGTAATTTTATTTTAAATGTCTTTGTCCTTTTCTCACTCATCCATTTACAAATTCTTACATATAGTATAATGTATGCTGAACGAACTATAATTAAAACATCGAAGGGAAGAATTGTAAAACACACGAAATGCCAGACAGACAGACATACAGCCAAGTGAGTGGCAGTGAGAGACTTATCACACTGACTCTCATATATGTATATGTATGTATTTATATGTGTACACATACATGCATGTTCATATATACATGTATACATAAAAACCTGTGTGTGTGTGTGTGTGTGTGTGTGTGTGTGTGTGTGTGTGTGTGTGTGTGTGTGTGTGTGTGTGTGTGTGTGTGTGTGTGTGTGTGTGTGTGTGTGTGTGTGTGTCGCGTACGCACGCACGCGCGCACACACACACACACACACACACACACACACACACACACACACACACACACACACACACACATTCATACTAACACATGCACATACACATACACTTTATGTATGCATATCTGTTCCTGAAACATGTTCGGTTTCAGCGCACGCCAAAAAGAATGATTTGTGAATGCTCAAATTACAGTCAAGTTGTCCATTATCATGTTTGATGAGGTGGAGTCGGTAGTTAAATGAAAAGCCCGTTTACATAGGGACGAGTTTTGTGGTTTGCGTTTTTTTTTTTTTTTTTTTTTTTTTTTAATGAATTTCGTGTTTTTTAAATATTTACTTTGGACATTTGTGTTTTCAGATAACTTGTTTGAGATAGCCATTGCGATTTATATGGGCTTTATTGAAAAACAAAATAAACAAGTGCAAATAAACGTATGTACGATTAAAAAAAGGCACCCAGGGACTAAAAGATAAGCGTGGATTTGGATTGTCGAACAGAATAACAAACCAACAAGCGTACGTGTGTGTTTCTGTGGCCGAAAGACTAGGGTCGTCGGCGTATTGTGTATAGTGAGGGAGGCGGCCCGGCGTGGAGGCAGGCTATAGTGCGGTTCCGGCAACAGCATGGAGGTGGTGGCTGCCCTCACTATCAGCCTCACTATCGCCGCCAGCTGGATCTTCAACGTAGGACCGACGCCAGCGCCAAGATGAGGTTCACGCGGGACGAGGTGAGTAGTGAGGCGGGCTGTGAGGGGAAGTTGCGAGGCGGGTCCTGTGACGCGAATTCAGGCGCTGTACCTGTTGTGGTGGAGCGAGGCGCGATATGTGGGCGAGGGTAGGCAAAATTTAAGGGTAGAGATTATTCAGATCGTGGTCCACACTGTGTTGATAAGGGTGGCAGTATGAGGGAACAAATCGCAGTTGTTTTTTTATTTAATATCCCAAGGACAATGTTCTGTTCCGCAATTGTAAACATGGCTTGGCTATGTAAGATAACGCTGCATTAGTGTGAATAGCCCAAAATGAGAGATGAGAGTGATGCACAGTCTGGAACTGAGACATCAAACGTCATTGCGTTTTTTTCCCTTTCTTCATCTACGCTAACTCTTATTTTCGGGGGTTTTCATTTGCCCTTTTCTTACCTACACTCTCATTTTCATTTCCCGTTACTCCGTTCGGATAAGTGAATGGCGGACAAGGGGGCTGACTTTACCGCACCGTGACGGGTTTTACCGGTGAGTTCCTCCCGCGGCGGTTCGTCATCTCGCACGTGATCGATTCCGGGCGTGAGGACTCGGTGGATGATGCGGGCGTCCCGGCGTGCGCCTGCACTTGAGGGCGAATAGGGGGGCCTCCGCTTCCATTGTATGCGGCGTCCCAGACTCTGGGTTTGTCTCTCATTCCCCTGTCCTTTTTGTCTTTCTGTTTTCTTGTCCAGTTTTTCCCTCTTCTGTTGACGTAGACTTGTTCTCTTTCTCTCTCTCTCTCTCTCTCTCTCTCTCTCTCTCTCTCTCTCTCTCTCTCTCTCTCTCTCTCTCTCTCTCTCTCTCTCTCTCTCTTTC
>NC_061826.1:2977207-2984707 GCF_019202785.1 Penaeus chinensis | reverse complement strand
TTTTTTTTTTTTTTTTTTTTTTTTTTTTTTTTTTTTTTTTTTTTTTTTTTTTTTTTTTTTTTTTTTTTTTTTTTTTTTTTTTTTTTTTTTTTTTTTTTTTTTTTTTTTTTTTTTTTTTTTTTTTTTTTTTTTTTTTTTTTTTTTTTTTTTTTTTTTTTTTTTTTTTTTTTTTTTTTTTTTTTTTTTTTTTTTTTTTTTTTTTTTTTTTTTTTTTTTTTTTTTTTTTTTTTTTTTTTTTTTTTTTTTTTTTTTTTTTTTTTTTTTTTTTTTTTTTTTTTTTTTTTTTTTTTTTTTTTTTTTTTTTTTTTTTTTTTTTTTTTTTTTTTTTTTTTTTTTTTTTTTTTTTTTTTTTTTTTTTTTTTTTTTTTTTTTTTTTTTTTTTTTTTTTTTTTTTTTTTTTTTTTTTTTTTTTTTTTTTTTTTTTTTTTTTTTTTTTTTTTTTTTTTTTTTTTTTTTTTTTTTTTTTTTTTTTTTTTTTTTTTTTTTTTTTTTTTTTTTTTTTTTTTTTTTTTTTTTTTTTTTTTTTTTTTTTTTTTTTTTTTTTTTTTTTTTTTTTTTTTTTTTTTTTTTTTTTTTTTTTTTTTTTTTTTTTTTTTTTTTTTTTTTTTTTTTTTTTTTTTTTTTTTTTTTTTTTTTTTTTTTTTTTTTTTTTTTTTTTTTTTTTTTTTTTTTTTTTTTTTTTTTTTTTTTTTTTTTTTTTTTTTTTTTTTTTTTTTTTTTTTTTTTTTTTTTTTTTTTTTTTTTTTTTTTTTTTTTTTTTTTTTTTTTTTTTTTTTTTTTTTTTTTTTTTTTTTTTTTTTTTTTTTTTTTTTTTTTTTTTTTTTTTTTTTTTTTTTTTTTTTTTTTTTTTTTTTTCTGATCACCCTCCCTCCATCCCGTTACCCTCTTCTTCTCCCCTTTTCCCCCTCCCCTTCCCCCATCCGATTCCCTCTCCCCCCCTTCTCATACCCCTCCCCTCCTAGATGATTCGTCAATTGCCCGGTAAAAGTAATATCCATCGTGGATCGGATTGTTGCGCAGGAGCGTCGCATCAGAGTGTGTGTGTGTGTATGTGTGTGTTGTGTGTGTGTGTGTGTGTGTGTGTGTATGTATGTATGTATCTATGTGTGTGTGTATGTGTATGCGTATGTGTGAATGTGGCGTGTGTGGTGTGTGTGGTATCGCGGAAATGGTAGATAAAGCAGGATGGGGGTGTGTGGGTGTGTGTGTGTTTATGCAAGGGTTTGTATTTAGTGCGTTGCTATGATGTAATGTGATCTGCTTGCTGGCGCAGTCGACTCAAAATGATCTGCGATGGAATTTATTTATTTTACTCATATTAAGAATAATTCTTCGGACTATATAGTAATTATGTAGAATAATTTTTCGGATAATATAGTAAATTATATCTGTATAGCTTGCACCGAAGGGCGTCGCGTTTCTGTAGGGAGCTCCTCTGTATTACAGTGTACTACAAATAGCCCGCAAGATTTGCAGTTCCTTTGAATCCGTGTGTGTGTGTGTGTGTGTTGGGGTTGGGATTGGGGTGTGGTGGGGGGAGCTGCTGCCGGTTCCTTCGTACCGGATGCTTGGGAGGCGGGGGAGGGGGTCACTTTATCTCCATCCCGAGGGGCATTCTCGGGATCAGTCAATGATTGGATAGTTTAAGCAGAATCATTCAGGACGGGGAGAAGGAAGAGGCACTGATACGGTCGTAGTATTGGGTTTATCATTTTTAAAACCGATTACTTGTTTTACTTTTTGCAAGTAACGTTTCGCTTGTAACAGCTGTCGTTGCTTCTGTTCAAAACAACGCGCCTGTTTTTAGACCTTTTTTACGGTCAAGAATTAACTTCATTTAACTTTAATCGAACAAGCAGTCTACTTGGTATACATGCACGTAACTTTATTCTGATATTGTACCGTTCGCCCACGACTCGCGCGCCGTCTAAATCCCGCAGTCGGGGAAATACCGGCCTCGTTTCCCGGGCTGCTACAAATTCCCGCCGATAATTGTGTTCGCGCTTTGTCGCTGCGCCGCGTTTATTTTTAGGCGCTTCGGGAGTCGCGCTTGGTCGGTCGGTCGGTCGGTCTGTCGGTCGGTCGTGGGGGGGGGGGGGGGGGGGGGGGGGTGAACACATTATGTGGGGGGATTAGAGTGGGCGGGCGTGCGGGTATTTAGAAATTAAATTATTGTTGTTGTCTGTTTGTTTGTTTGTTTTTGGTTGTCGGTGACCTGCACCCCATATAATGTTTATAGCACACGATTGGTAGGGATCCCGCGCTTGGGAGTAGCGTACACGCCACTTTAATGTCGGTCTTTTAATGAGTGCCAATAGAAGTCTAGAAGTAATGAGAGACGAGGAGCGAGGAGCGGGAGGAGCGAGGAGCGAGGAGCGAGGAGCGGGAGGAGCGAGGATACCTACCTGTCGGCCGCACCTGGGGGCTCGTCATTACCTCCCAGGGTCACTGCGTCACGACTCCACCTGTTGCCTTGAAGATGTCTGCCCCCTCGCTCCCTTCTCCCTCTCTCATCTTCCCGTCCCTTGTCTTGTCTCCTTATTTTATTCCCTCTCTCCGTCTCCTCCCCTCTCTCCTTACTTTATTCCTTCTCCCCCGTCCTTCCCCTCTCTCCGTGAGCGCTTCTCCTGTCTCCTCAGTTTTTCTTCCCCTTCTCCTTTCCTCTCACTCCCTTCTTTCGCTTCCTGCTTCTCGTTCTCGTCCGTATCAGGTCTTAGTCTCTCTCTCTCTCTCTCTCTCTCTCTCTCTCTCTCTCTCTCTCTCTCTCTCTCTCTCTCTCTCTCTCTCTCTCTCTCTCTCTCTCTCTCTCTCTCTCTTCACACACACACACACACACACACACACACACACACACACACACACACACACGTCTCCTCTATGTATGGTATACATAGGCCTACATAATTTGCTTTGGCACCTGCTTTGCGATGGCCCTTTGAAATATTTCAAGTTATTTGGTCCTTATTACAGTTTTGTCTTTCATCGTTATCTTTTTCCTTTTTCTCTCCCTCGTCTTTTTTTTTTCTTCTTCTTATTTCTTCTTCTTCTCTATCCTATACTAATACACTTTCTTATCCATATAGTTCCTTCCCCGTGTCTCGTTTCTGTTACTTTTCATACTCTTTCGTTTCCATCTTCTTTATGGTTAAATTCACTCTTTTCTTTTTCTTATTCCACATGCCGTTGAGTAGCCCTTGCGAAAGGTATGGAAAATGCTGACCCAGGTTCATATTTTCGGTAGAATAAATGTATTTATGGCCATGTTCTTTTTTTTTAAATATTTTGAACTTTTACTTCGAAATCACAGTCTCCACTTCCTTGAAATTAACATTCCTTTGATGGAAGGATATGTGTATATATATATTTTTTTAAACCGACAGACGCGTAGTAGGTTATAGAAAACGTCGTCTTTGAGGGGGGGGGGGGGGATGTATCAGGCTCCATTTCTTCCCGTAAAATTATCATATATGCGAGCTCGGCCAGAGACGGCGGCGGCGGAATATCTCGTGCGTCTGAAACCTCCATTAGTGCGCCTTGTGATGCAGATAAGTTTCCACGCAAATATTCGGGTGCACTTTCGGCGATATTTATCTTTTTTATATGTTTACTTTTATGGGTGTTCAGGGGAAATTGCGACGTAAACTTTTCGTAAGAGAGGGGTAAGTATAGATTGACTTAGGGAAAAAGGGGAGGGGGAGGGGGAAGGGGAGGAAGGAAGAGGGAGAGGGAAATGGGAAAGGGGAAGGAAGAGGGAAAGGGAAAGGGGAAGAGAAGGAGAGGTAGAGGACGAAGGAGGATGAGTGGGGAAGGAGAGGCAGAAGGGGGGGGGAGAGAGGTAGGGGCAGGGGGAGGGACAAAAAGGGGAAGGGAGAATGAAAGAAAGAAAGAAAGAGAAAAGAGACGGAGACATAGACATAGATAGTAAGGAGGGAAGGAAAGGAGAGAAACAAAAGACAAAACCGAGAGCGGGGACGTGTGCCCATGCACATATGACTGTGTATGTGTTAAGCGTGCGGTCAGGCAGCCTGCTTGTTTCCCCCGGGAAAACCCACACGACCGGGGGGGGGGGGGGGGGGGTAATGGCATATCGTACGAGATTCCAGCGCGTTTATGGGAGTCGCCGGAACATGGCCAGACATTTCCCACGGCGCTCGGCGATTATTATTACTTGCATTCACCTTGAACTTCTTTTCCGAAGGCGACGGGTTGTCGAGCAGGAATTCTCGCCGGTCGAAGGGGGTTGGAGTCTGTTCCTCCGGCTTATTTCGTTGATTTTTGCACTTTTCCTTTGAAGCTTTACTTTAATTTTGTTATACCTCTTCCATTTACCTTTACTGTATGCCTCTTAAACCTTTTTATTTATTTTTTCTAACATTCCTTTTCTTTGGACTGTTTTCTCTGCCATTGGAGGGATGATGTGGTAGCCGGAGGGTAACATTTTGCAAATTCCCCTTTTGTGTACTGCGTAGTCGTCAACTTTTGATTGGCATGTGCGCACTTCGTGTTTGCACTGCCCTATTTTGTCCGTGGGGTTTTTGCTAGTCTTTGTTCACTTTCCAAGAAAATGATTGACTGATTTGATTTGCTACTGCTTAGTAATGCTGATTGAGGATTCGGTTTTATTGTTTTATCTTTTCTTCCCGTCTTTACTTAGTTATATGTATATGTGTGTGTGTGTGTGTGTGTATATATATATATATATATATATTTATATATATATAGGCACAAAGAGAATTTTCCTTAGAAGGACACTTAAGCACTCACTCTTTTACTTACTAGACTTCTTATCACCCATGCCCTCCTCACTCGCCCTCTGCCCCCACCCTCCCCCTTCCCCCTGCCCCCTCCCATCCGAATATACCTTATGCAAACAAATTAGGCCTTTGTTTTGCAGCCATTAAGCCTTTGCAGAGCAGCATGTTACAGAGTGATTTATGACGCCGCAGAAGTGTAAATGTGGCCGAATGTTTTTCTGTGACCTTTGACAAGTGTACCTGATAAAGTGGTTAATATTAGACGAAAGGACAGTGTGATATTTTCGTTTGTACTTTTGTAGTTTTTTTTGCAGTGTTTGCCTTTGTGTTGTTGTTTTTTGGTTTTGTTTTTTGCGTTTTTACGTTTGTACTTTTTTAAATAATTTTGCCTGCACTTTGTTTATAAAATGTTTTCGATTGTGCTTTTGCAATTTCGTATTTTCGTATTTCGTATATTCGTTTCTGTTTATGTTTTTTTAAGATAATTTTATTTGTACTCATGTGTTTTAGCGATGTTTTCGTTTGTAATTTAGTATTTTTGTCACATTTTCGTTTGAAATTTAATATTTTTGAAACGGTTTCGTTTGTAATGTTTTTGTTTGTAGTTCGTGGTCGTAGAGAAGGCTTAGGTGTATGATAGTGAAACACTTGTAACTGAGAATGTGTGTGTGAATGGAGACGTGTCTGTAGCTGTATGTAAATATGTAAATATGCGCGCGCGCGTGCGTGTGTATGTGTGTGTGTGTATGTATGTGTGTATGTTAGTATGTATGTATGTATAAATATGTATGATACGCACGCGCCTGACACGCTCACAACATAAGCTACACGAAGAAAATAAATCAGTGCGATGGCCTGCCTGATCTTACGATTAAAAAGTAGGACACAGTATGGCGACGAGCTTAAAACAAAGTGGCATTATAAGAAGTCGCGACTTAATCAGGCTGCAAATTATTTGCGCAGTTGCGAAGAATTTAGGAACAAATTATGCATGTCTTTTGTTTCTTCATATGCTAATTTTAGCATAGAAATTTGATAGATATTATGGAGGATGTATATACAAAAGATTAAAAATTGTTTAAAGAGAGTGTATGGATGCGTATTTATGTGTTCTTTTGACCGGATACCTTTAGCTTATCAAGGAGGGATAATTCCGTGGGAGAATTGGAGCGAAGAAAGGAGACGGCGTGGGTAGCCCCCCCCCCCCCTCTCTCTCTCTCTCTCTCTCTCTCTCTCTCTCTCTCTCTCTCTCTCTCTCTCTCTCTCTCTCTCTCTCTCTCTCTCTCTCTCTCTCTCCCCCTCCCTCCCTCCTTCCCTCCCTCTCTCCTTCCCTCCCTCCCTCTCTCCCTCCCTCCCTCCCTCCCTCCCTCCCTCCCTCCCTCCCTCCCTCCCTCCTTCCCTCCTTCCCTCCTTCCCTCGGTGTTCGGTGCGTCCTTGTTTGAGGGTTTCTTTCTTTATTGTTGTTTAAAATTAACGAGTATGCTTGCGTTTGTACGTAAGTGTACATGTAAATACATACCTATATATATATATATACGCAATTGAATGCACACGTACGCAAATAGATGCATAAATACACACCTACATACACACCCATATACGCACATGCTATGTATACATATAAATAAATGCACACACACACACACACACACACACACACACACACACACACACACACACACACACACACACACACACACACACACACACACACACATACACACATACACACACACACACACACACACACACACACACACACACACACACACACACACACACACACACACACACACATACACACATACACACATACGCACACACACGCACACACACACACACACACACACACACACACACACACACACACACACACACACACACACACACACACACACACACACATATGAACACGCGCTCACGGCCACGCAAACACACTTCCACAAGCGTCCGAGTGCTTGCATCTCAAAAACAAGAGTGAAAGGCGGGAGGCAATTCTCGAAAACAGTGAAGCGGTGTGCAAGAGCTTCTTTTAGGTAGTGTAGGCGACAGAGGCAGGCTCGTGTTTTCAGAAGCTTGGCGGAGAAGAGGGGAAAGAAAAGCGTAGGATGAGAAGCAGGAGGGAGAGAAAGCAGAGAGGGGAATAGTAAACGAAGAGGAGGAAGAGGAGGACAAGTGGGGAGGACGAGGAAGGAAGACGAGGGATGTACAACTGGGGATCTTTCCTTGATATTTTTTTATTGGCTTTGCCTGTCGAACTCAAGTGTGTTTCTTGGTGCTCCCCTCCCTCCCCTTCTTCCCCTTCCCCTTCTTCTCCCTCCCCCTTTTCCCCCTCCCCTTCTTCCCCCTCCCACTTTTTCCCCTCCCCTTCTTCCCCCTCCCCCTTCTTGCCCCTCCCCCTTTCCCCCTCCCCTTCTTCCCTCTCCCCTTCTTCCCCCTCCCCTTCTTCCCCCTCCCCTTCTTCCCCCTCCCCTTCTTCCCCCTCCCCTTCTTCCCCCTCCCCCTTCTTGCCCCTCCCCCTTTTCCTCCCTCCCTACACCTCGCATACCTACGCTTTGTGCACCATGCCCCCCCCCCTCCTCTGGACTCTGTTGTGCATGCAGACTGCGTGCAAATGTAACTATTTCTTGCTATGTTGCCCCCGGATCGAGTTGTGAGTGTAATGAGGGACACTCGAGAATTTAGGATTAAAATCGTTGCTGGGTTTGCAAGCCGCCTCTCTTGCCTCATGCAACGCATTGCCTGT
>NC_061826.1:2962207-2969707 GCF_019202785.1 Penaeus chinensis | reverse complement strand
TCAAGCGTCAGATGGTGCACATTACCGGCTGGAGGTTTGGCTCAGTCAACTACAAGGTGAGTGATCGGAATCCTTTGGCCCTCTGCCCCTTTTTGAGGCTGTGTTTTGGCCCTTTTGTTGTTTATCCGACGAGGGTTTGGCTCCAGTGGTGCCTCTTTTTGACTAATGAGTGGACGCTTTTTTTGACCCGGGAAGGGAGGGAGGGTTCATTTAGAGAACGGACTTGTGTTGCACCCAGATTGCTTGTGTGATTTTCAAAGTTGGTAAAATTTCCACTTTTCTTTCTCTTCGACATTTTGTTTTATTTTTTTGTTTTGAATGACGACACTGATACGCCATGCGTGTAACCGCGAGGGAGGCAACCACAACAGCTGCCCAGGCGAATACAACAAACTTGAACACGTCAAGTTGCCCAGAGCACTGCAGCGAGTAAAGGCATGGATTAGCGGGCGGTAGCGGATCGCCGCGTTTAGCATGGTAATCGGGGGAAAGGGAAGCCGGCGCGAGAGTTTACGAGCGAAAAGGCGCGTTATGGCTGGCGCGCGTCACGGCCGTCGTAAGTCCGCGTTTGTAAACTTTGCGTCCTGCTCCTCCCACGCCACCCGTGTCGTGCCAGCGGTCTCCATCCGCGGATAAACAGCGGCATTGTCTGCAGTAAACAAGCACGAGTCGGTGACAGTCTAGGGAGGGAGGAGGGCGAGGACGGATAGGAGGGAGGAGGAGAGGAAGGAAGGAGGGGTGGCATGTCCAGGGGGTATGGGCCATTTTGGCGCCATTGGGGCTCCTCTCTCTTTGCTCCTGTCGCGTTTATTTCTCGCCTCCATTTATGCCTTACCTTCAATATGTCGTTTTTGGCACCTGTCCACCACCTCCTCTGCCTCCTCTCCCCTCCTCAACCCCTACCACCTCCTCATTTCCCACCCCTCCTGTTCCTCATCCCCAACCTCTACCCTTCTCCCTCCCACTTCCCACTCCCCCTCTCTAGCCCCCATCCCGTACTGCCAGTGTCTCTTACTTCGCCTTGATTTAACACGGATTTGGTTTCGACAACGTCCCATAGACTCCTTGCTTTACACTCCTGGCCATTCTGACCAACATTACGTAATATGATGTTTGCCAATTCTACCGCCACCGCCACGTTCATTTGCTTTTATTGGCGCCGGGAAGGGGAAGAATATTTGACTTATCTTAGATTCGACAATTCACGTCAATCACGAGAATCTCCTTCGGGTAATTCATCTTCCATTTCACTTGCGGAGAGGATCGTTAGGGCGGCCTTCGCGTCCCCTCGGTGCCCTCGCTCTTGCTCCACCCTCACTCACTCGTTTCTCTGCCCCTTCTCTCCTTCCGACATCTTTATATCGCTTTCTTCATCGTCCTCTGTGCGTCCCGTTACTCCGCTTCTCTTTCTTCTCCTAACGCCTCGTACCTCCTTCGTGCCCTTCCCGGTCTCGTGACATTTTGGTAAATCGTAATGTGTAATCTGAATAAAACCGTTTGATGCTGTCCTCATAAAAGTCCTTTTACCTTCTTTCGGAATGAGCTGGGGGGGAGGGGGCGTGGGGGGGGGGTAATACGCCGTATAGCGAACAAGGAAAAAAGGGGAAAGAGAAAAAGAGAATAACGCTCGTATTTGCCTTCTTGACTCCCCTCCCCCCACCGCCCACGCTGGTCCCTTCCCTCGCCCATGGCATTGATCAATAGAGTTTGCAATGTGGAGTTAAGTGGGAGAGGGGGCGAGGGGGGGGGGTGAGGGTCATTTGTGTCACTCCCCTCGGCCGTCGGAAGCGAGATCCCTTATCGACCCGAAGGTGGAACAAGCACTGCAGGCGCTCCACGTAGAGGGGGGGGCGGGGGGGGGGGGGTAAAGGGGGAAAGGGGGTTCAAGGGCGGTAATGGCTATTCCAAGAAACCCGCCGATAAGATTAGATATGATTGGAAGCGTGGGGTAGCGGGGAGGGAGGGGGGAGAGGGGGAGGCGGGGGCGTTCCAAAGGTTTATAGATATTGTTTGCAGATGGATTCGGTTGTCAGCGGACGGAAGCGATAAGATGAAAGGACTTGATGAGAGGACTTGATGCACTTGTCGGATGGATGGATGGATTTTGGGGATGAGTCATAAAAAAAAAATGATCGATAAAGTTTACATGAGGAAAGAGGTAGGAGGAGGGAACGCACACAAATATTGGAATATTGGTATAACATACGCGAAGAGAAATGTTTGAATTGGCCTTTCTTGGTGACTCATGCCCTGTGTGTTACCGCGCGACCATTTCACGGTTGTGTGATCTCGGTGGAAGGCCTCGTTATTGGTTCCTTGTGGGCGAGTTGCTGCCGCTCTTAGTTTCTTGTGTCTGCTTGTCTCTTTGTTGGCGTGTATGTTTGCCTCTCATTTCTTTCAGTTCTTTCTCTCTCCCTCTCCTCTTCTCTGTCTCTAACTTACTCTTTTTCTCTCTGTCTCTTTAATCCCCTCTCTCTCTCTCTCTCTCTCTCTCTCTCTCTCTCTCTCTCTCTCTCTCTCTCTCTCTCTCTCTCTCTCTCTCTCTCTCTCTCTCTCTCTCTCTCTCTCTCTCTCTCTCTCCTCTCCTCTCCTCTCTCTCTCCTCTCTCTGTCCTCTCTCTCTCTTCTCTCTCTCTCTCCTCCTCTCTCTCTCTGTCTCTCTCTCTCTCTCTCTCTCTCTCTCTCTCTCTCTCTCTCTCTCTCTCTCTCTCTCTCTCTCTCTCTCTCTCTCTCTCTCTCTCTCTCTCTCTCCTCTCTCTCTCTCTCTCTCTCTCTCTCTCTCTCTCTCTCTCTCTCTCTCTCTCTCTCTCTCTCTCTGTCTCTCTCTGTCTCTCTCTCTCTCTGTCTCTCTCTCTCTCTCTCTCTCTCTCTCTCTCTCTCTCTCTCTCTCTCTCTCTCTCTCTCTCTCTCTCTCTCTCTCTCTCTCTCTCTCTCTGTCTCTCTCTCTCTGTCTCTCTCTCTCTCTGTCTCTCTCTCTCTGTCTCTCTCTCTCTCTCTCTCTCTCTCTCTCTCTCTCTCTCTCTCTCTCTCTCTCTCTCTCTCTCTCTCTCTCTCTCCCCTCCCTCCCTCCTTCCCTCCCACCCTCTCTTTCTACTCTCTTATCGCACTTATCCCTTCTTTCTTTCCTTCTTGGGAAAGAGACTTCTCTCTCTCCTTTTCCCCATCTCTATCTTTCGTACTCCTTTTCTTTTTCCTACTCTTGTTATCTTTGTTCCCTTCCTTGGGAAAGAGGGGGGGGGGACTCAACCGACAGTCACGGGCAAGACAAATGCACTTTCTCGTATACTCTCAGGCGTTGCCTCCCGTCTCCATTGTCGAGGCCGCCCGGGTCATCGCGGGTGAGGATCAGGCGCCGTCTCCGCGTGGCCCCGTGGCGTTCGCGGAGTCTACCTGGGGAATGGGGAATTGTTGTTCAGGTAGCGGTCTCGACCTTGTCCCGGTAACGCCAGACACGAATAAACGAGGGCATTCTTGCGTATTTTTTTCTGTTTATGGGGCCCGGGTCCATTGGTTGTTGTTGTTGTTGTTGTTTCTTTCTTTCTCTCGTTCGTTTACTGCGCGTGCGTCTTCCTCGAGGCCACGGCAGCTTCGTGTCGGCCTCAAATAGATCTGGTCGGACGTCATGATAAATAGGCGTCGTTTATAATTAGCGTGGCAGTGTCTGAATCCGTGCTTGCTATGCACGGGGCGCGGCTTCGTTGCGCATCGCTGCTTTGTTGTTTATTAGGGCGCATGGCTTACGCTGGGTTTGAAGACTGATTAATGGAGATGTGTTTTATCAACTGAAAGTTCCAGACACGTGCTTTGTTTCGAACTCACTTCCTGGTCATTTTTTAGAGAACGACTTCTTCACATACGATATGCAAAGGAGATTAAGTGGCGAGCATTAATCTTGGTGATTTGCATCCATGGCCTCGTTATACACTGCAGATGCGTTGCCAGGCTGATTCTCCCTTTGCTCTCTTTTGGCTTCCGTGTAAAAAGTTTTAGATATATACTTTTTTCCCCTTTTCTTTTTTTCCCGCATTTCTTTTATATCCGCCGTAGATTGTTGTCGTTTAGGTCGTTGTTGTATCAGTACGAGCCACGTCTTACAACACGGTCGTTGCTGCTGCAGTTGGCCGGCGTTGCTCGCGCCCCCAGCCTCACCAGCGAAAGCCAGCTGTCACAACAGGTGGCGGCGAAGGCTGACGTTCGCCGCGATGGTGACACAGTGCTGCGTGTCAGCCTGGGTCAGCAGCGACCCGCCTGTAGTAAAACTTCTGCGTGACGACAGCGGTTGATCTAATCAGCGCGAGTGTCAGCTACGAGTGGCTTGTGACGTGGTGGTGGGTTGGGGGGAGGGTTGAATAGGAACATTTTCACTCCTAAATAGATTGTTTTGGTGAAAGCTGACGTCGGTGAGTTAGAGTGCATGCCATTTCGTAAGCCACAATGTCATGTTTGTACCCATAGTTAGGAGTAAACTGAAACGAATCACATTTCAGTAGTACTGTACACCCTCATCTGCCCAAAAACACATCTGTGCCGACCACGCCCCAACCACGCCCACCCAATTCATTCCCTTCCTCGCTTCTTCGCTCTCTGTACTTTCCTTCCTTCCATCTCCCCCTCGGTCTGTGTGGCGTCCTCACTGCCCCCTTCCTGTCCTCCTCTCAGCCCACTTCCACTCCCCCTGCCGGTGCCTGACACAGGTGGGACCACAGCATCGATAGAGAGCTGGGGAGGGCGAGGGCGGGGGTAGGGGTGGGGGCCGTGTACATGGGCAACAAAAACAAGATCATATACAGGGGCGGGAGTCATGTTGCAGGCCCCCCCCCCCTCCCCCACTGCCGCCCCTCCCATGCTGCGGCCGTCGGAGGCTCCTGCTAACGGCTGGCTCTCTCCTTTCCTCTGTGTTTATATCTTTTTGTGTTTCTTTATTTGTATCGATGTTGATTTGCATTTCTCCCTCCCCCCCTCTCTCTCTCGCCCCTCCCCTCTCTCTCCTCTCCCCCCCTCCCTCTCCTCTCCCTTCTCTCCCCCTCCCCCCCTCATCCTCCCCCCTTTCCCCTCTCATTTTCCTTTCCCCCTCCCTCCCCTTTTGCCTTTCCCTTCCCTTCCCCACCCCCCCTCCTTTTTCCCCCTCTCTCTCCCCTCTCTCTCCCCTTCCCCCCCCCCCTTCCCTTTTTCCCCCCTTTTTATTTTCCCCCCTCCTCCTCTTCTCTTTCCCCTCCCCCTCTCCCTTTCCCCCCCTCCCCCCTCCTCCCCCTTCCCCCCTCCTCTCTCTCCTCTTCTCCTCTCCTCCCTCCCCTCTCTCATTCCCCCCTTTTCCCTTTCATTTTCCTCCCTCCCCCTCCTCCCCCTTTTTCTTTTTAATCCCCGGTTTTTTTTAAACGAATTTTTTCTTTTTTTTCCACTTTTTCGGTTTTTCTCCCCCTCCATCCGCCCCTCCTTTTTTTCTCCTTTTCCCCTTTTTTTCCCCTTTTTCTCCCCTTTTTCCCTCCTCCAACCTCCCCCTTCTCTCTCCCCTCTCTCATCTCTCTCCTCCCCTCTCTCCTCCCTTTTTCTCTCTTCTCCCTCACCCCTATTTCCCTCTCCCCCCATCCTCTCCCTCCTCCCCCTCAACTCTCTTTCTCCCTCTCTCTTCCCCCTCTCCCTCCCCCCTCTCCTCTCTCCTCTCTTCTCTCTCCTCTCCCTCCTCTTTTTCCTCATCTCTCTCACTCCTCCCCTCTCTCCCCCCCCCTCCCTCTCCTCTCTCTCCCTCCTCTCTCCTCTCCTCTCTCCTCTCCCCTCCCCCCCTCTCTCCCCCTTCCCTTCCCCCCCCTCTCCTCCCCCTCCCCCTTTTCCCCTCTCCCCTCTCTTTCCCCCCCTCCCTCTCTCTCCCCTCCTCCCCCTCTCCACTTCTCCATCCCTCTCTCCAACTCTCCTTCCCCTCTCTCTCCTCCTCTTCTCTCTCTCTCCCCCCTCTCCTTCCCCTCTCTCTCCCTTTTACCTCTCCTCCCTTTTCCTTTTCCCCTCTCCCCTCTCCTCCTCCCCCCTCCCTCTCATCCCCCTCTCTTTTTCTTCTCCCCTCTCCCTCCTCCTCTCTTCTCCTCCCTCCCCTTTTCCCCTCTCTCCCCTCTTCTCTCCTCTCTCTCCTCTAATTTTCCCCCTCCCCTCCTCCCCCCCTCTTCTCCCCCCCTCTCCTCTTTTCTCTCTCTCTCCTCCTCCCCTTCTCTCCCCCCTCCCCCCCTCCTTCTCTCCCTCTCCCCCCCCCCTCCTCTCTTTTTCCCTCCCATCCCTCCCTCCTTTTCTCTTTTCCCCTTCCTCTCTCCCTCTCTCTTCCCTACTCCCTTCTCCCTCTCCCCTCTCTCTCATCTCCTTCCTCCTTTCCCCCTCCCCTCCCTCACCTCCTCTCCCTCCTCCTCTCTCTATCTCTCCTCTCTCCTCCCTTTTCCTCACTCCCCCCCCTCACCCCCTTTTCCCCTCATCCCCCTCCCTCCTCCCTCTCCCCCTCACCTCCCCTCTTTTCTCTCTCCCCCTCCCTCTCCTCCTCTCTTCCCCCTCGCCTCTCTCTTTTCCTCTCTCTCTCACCTCTCTCCTCCCTCCCTCTTTCCTCCCTCCTCTCTCCCCATCCTCTCCCCCCCCCCTCCTTTTTCCCTCTCCCCCTCCCTCCTCTCCCCCCCTTTTCTCTCCCCTCCTCCCCCTCTCTCACTCCCCCCTCTCCCCCCTCCTCCCCCCCTCCCCCCTCTCACTCCTCTCCTCTCCCTCTCTCCTCTCCCCCCTCTCCCCCTTCCTCTCTCTCCTCTCTCCCCTCTCCCCTCCTCCCCTCTTCCTCCTCTCCCCCTCTCTCCTCCTCCCCCTCCCCCCCCCATTTTCTCTTCCTCTCTCCTCCTTTTCATCTCCCTCTCCTTTTCCCCATTCCTTTTCTCTCCCCTCCCCCACTTCTTCTTCCCCCTCAAATCTCTCCCCTCCTCCTCCTCCTCTCTCCTCTCTCTCTCCCCCTCTCCCCCCCCTCCCCCCTCCTCTCCCCTCCCCCCTCTCCTCTCCGGGCCTTTTCCCCCTCTCCCTCTTCCCCCCTCTTCCCCCCTTTTCCCCCTCCCCTCCATTTTCCTCCTCCCTCCCTCTCTCTCCCCCTCCCCCCTCCCCCCTCCTCCCCTCTTTTCAAAATCTCTCTTTTCTCTTCCTCCTTTTCCCCCCTCGCTCTCCTCTCCCCTCCCCCCTCTCACCCTCTCTCTCTCCCCCTCCCCCCTCCTCCCCTCCCTTCTCCCCCTCCCTCTCCCCTTTTCCTCACTCTCCCTCCCCCCTCCCCCCCAACCTTTTCCCCCCCCTCTCCCTTTTCCCTCTCCTCTCCCACCCCCTCCCCCTCTTCCCCCTTCTCCCTCCCCCCCTCCCCTCTCTCCCTCCTCTCCTTCTCGCCCTCCTCCCTCTCTCTCCCTCCCTCTCCCTCCCCTCCCTCTCTCCTCTCCCCTCCTCTCCCTCCCTCCTCACCTCTCCCCTCTCTCCCCCCCCCCCCCCCCCCCCCCCCCCCCCCCCCCCC
>NC_061826.1:2944707-2959707 GCF_019202785.1 Penaeus chinensis | reverse complement strand
ATGATTTGTTTATATCATTCCCCGAGAAAATAGAGAAGTTACACTTTTTTCACAGTAGCATGTGAAATACCCATACCAGAAAATCTTTTTAATGAGAGATATTTTTTTACCCACAATTTATCACATTAAAAGATGATGTGGTGTGTTTGGGTGTTTATTTGTGTTTGTGTTTGGAGGGGGGGGGGGGACATATCCTTCAGTGTTCGTGCAGGAGACAGCCACGCAGCGGCTGATGTGGCTACACTTACGTCATGCCCGCCACGCAGAGGAGGGGGTCGTTACCAGCCTCAGTGACGTGGTGACATAAAGGTGACAGCCATGACAGCCACGACTTGGCTTTCGTAACAAGGACAGCGCCGCCGTGCCTTTGTCCTTCGTGCAGTGCAGGTGAGCGAGGCGGTTCGCTCAGCCCTCGGCGGGGAGGCAGGGAGGGGGGCGGGCGTTGTGGTGCGACTGTATAATTATTCCCTTCGCATGTCTTGCAGTTTACCGGTTGATTGCCGTCTCTATCTGGCAGGCGATGGCGATGCGCGTCTGCAGTATGGGAGCCGAAAGTGTGCGAAGAATGCTCGGAACTTAATTGTACTTTTTGTATTATTTCGGATCCAAGATAGTTCCTGTTAACCATGAATAGATCAGAATGAAAGATACTTAAATCAGGTCTCTGTATCATAGGCTTTTGTGTTTTGAATGCAGAGAAGGAAAGTGAAGTAAAGATCGGGAAAGACACAGAGAAAGAGAAAGAGAGAAAGACAGAGAGAAAGAGAAAGAAAAAGAGAGAGAGAGAGAGAGAGTGGGAGAGGAGAGGGAGAGGGAGAGGGAATGTGCGCCTGAAAGCCCCCATAACCTGTCGGCAACGAAACATTTCAAGGTGGACAAGTACCAGGATGGTGACCGCGACCAGGGGACCCAGCTACGGATAGGTGACGGGGAAGGGTCGTGACAGTGAAGTGATGCTAACGTAGTGATGAGCCCAAGTAGTAGTGGTACTATAGTATGAGGTAGAATAGGAATGTGCATTATGTGTAGGCATCATCATCATCACCATCATCATCAGTCATCATCATCATCGTCATCATCACCATCATCATCCTCTTCATCATCAATCATAAGTCATAAGTTATCATCAACATCGTCATCGCCATCGCCTCTTTCTCTACCCTTGCGTTTGCCATTGATACAGCCAAAAAGATACCCCGCCCCTGCCGGTGCAGCAGGGCGAGTCGTAGCATCTTGGGTGGCTGAGCAGGTGGCAGGTATGAGCGGTAGGCTCCCCTCCACGCCTTGATCTCTGACCCTTGACCCTGCCACCCCTGGAAGAGGCGGAGGAAAGAAAGAGGAGGGAGAGTCACTGAATGATATTAGACCTTTGGGTATCTGAGAACGAGACATGTCCGTACAGATTGATAGGCCATCGTTAGCATTTGTTACTTTTTCTATTGTGCGAAAGTGTTTATTATTGTTATTATAATTATTATTATTATTATTATTAATATTATTATTATTATTATTATTATTATTATTATTATCATTATTATTATCATTTTTTAAAATATATCTACCTGAAGTTCCTGGGAAATAGAAAGGGTGGGGGGAGTGTAGAAGAAGGGCTCACATGTGTTCTCACTATCACGGTGTCTATCGACCTCTGGCAGAAACTCTTTCCCGGATACAACCTGTTCCCATAGTTTAATAAGGAATGCATGAGAGAGTGCAGGGTTCAGTCATCTGTTGCAGCTTCTTGATATCGTTAAGACAGTGCATTTTAAGGATGAAAGAATTTGAGTGCCTGTAAATATATGTTATAGATTATATATTTTTTCTCTCTCTTTCCAGGCGCCGACTTGGCGACTATGGGGCGAAGAAAAAACAGAAGACGCCATCTATACCGTGTACCTGAAGAAGGTTCGCTACCATCATCCTTCCAGGAGTATAACGCAAGTATGTTGAACGCTACCTGTTTCGGATTTATCGTCAAAATATGAAGTATTTTTCTATCAGAAAAATATATTATATATATATTTTTTTATACGTTTGTTGCTTTATCATTTTTATACTGTGCTTCATTTTTTTTTACATCAGTACAGCTCAAGAATTCAACAAATATTCGTTACTTAATACCACACAATTCGCATATAACTAACGAAGAACCTCCCCCTTTCTCCTCCAAGGAATCTGACGATGACGAGATCTCCCACCTGGAATGGGAGACCGTCCGGGTTCGGTTCCTCAAGGCGGGAACCCTGGAGAAGCTTATCGAGTCCCTGGCATCTGATTCCGGCGAGTTGGAGTCGACTTTCGTGAACGTCTTTCTTGCGACCTACCGCACCTTCGCCTCCACCAAACAAGTCCTAAACTTAATTCTCGACCGCTACCTCGCCCTTAACTCAAGTAGTAATAAGATAAAAATACCACCACATCTCCGGGAAGATCATAAAAAGTGAGATTGAGTTTTAATCCATATGATTTTTTTTTTTTCTATTGCACTTTCTTTGTATTAGGGATCCAAATAGAGAATGATTAACTCATATAGCTAAATTTATTGTATAATTCAGTGGACATAGAATACATTACCACAGCAGCCATCCTTCAATTATCCCCGCACTTCCCAGGGCTTTGAGATTAACCCTGCAAGTATGGCTGGATGCCTACCCAGAGGACTTCCGGGACCCCCCCAAGTTCACGTGTCTGCAGCAGCTGCGGGAGTTCACGAGGGCCAACCTCCCGGACTCCGACCTCAACATCAAAGTCGGATACAAGCTCGAGAAGATGAGAAAAGAAGAAGAGACGAAAGGTGAGGTCTTATCCGTTAGAGAATGTTCAGATGCAGATTTCATGAGATTGATTAATGCCCCCTGATTAGCATGAGAAAGTTAATTGTAATAGTTAAGATTATTTCTCAGTGATAATAGTTTCTGCATTTGATTTATTTCTGCTTACTGAAACATATTATTTTCCCTAGGTTCTCCCATGTTGGAAAGGATATTGTCATGTGAAGAGATGAGAATCCATTGTTCCTCGCCCATGAAAAATGGACACCACCAGCCTTATGAATTCCTTGATATCTCAGAAGAAACTTTTGCCCAGCAGCTAACAAGAATGGACACTGTAAGTTGTTGTGAAAAGAAGTGATTTATTGATATTTGTTGATTTTGGATTTTACCCAGTGCCTGTGATTTCTTGTTTTGGGTTTGAGATCTGCTTTCTGTTTTTTAATGTTAAAGTGAATCATAAATCATATATCTTCCACAGGTTCTCTTCAAGGGCGTTGTGGCCCATCAGTGCCTCGGTTCAGTCTGGTCAAGGAGGGACCGTGGGCGAGGGGACTCTGCAGCAACAGTGACAGCTACAGTAGACCAGTTTAATGCAGTCAGCTTCCGTGTGCAGTCTACCATCCTTGTGGACACTGAACTTAAGCCTTCTCAGCGTGCCAGACTCATAGTCAAGTGGATTGATATTGCTCAAGTATGAAAGTGAAATAATTACTTCCAGTGTTCTTTACTGCCGCTGAATGTTATAAATGAATTACACCCTCCTTGTAGTATGCACTATATCAATTGCTGAATCGAGTTTAATGTTAAGCTCCTGAAAATTGTAACTGAAACAGCATGAAGTGAGACCATGCTTGTTTATGCCCAATGTAAAAGTACCATATCTTTCTACATCATATTTTTCTGTTCTCTGTTAGGGAGCATGTAACAGGAATCTATGCTCGTCTTTATGCCACAAAAATATTTTCTTGACATATATGAATAAGTTTAGGAGTGATCAGCTGTAATTGAATTGATGATTTATGTGTGCTTTCTTTTGAAAATTACCAAGCTAGATATTTCTTTAAATTAAATATAGCTTATAGATTAATATCTTCAAAGTATGCGGAAAAATACTGACCACCAGTCAATTTCCTTATAAATTCAGCATAATAAACAAAATTTTATTTAACAGAATTTGAATTTGTTAGACTGGCAGCTCTTTCTAATAAATCTCTACTTTTCAGGAGTTGAGGATGCTGAAGAACTTCTCTTCCCTGAAGGCCATCATTTCAGGATTGCAATCAAATCCTATATACAGATTGAAGAAGACATGGGGTGCTGTCATAAAGGATAAGGTATAATATCTCTTTCTGTAAATTGAAAGATAGTAGACTATGTTGATTGACTTGATTGAAGTTTTGACCTGCAGATGTCATTGTATACCCAAAAAAGTGGAATAGAAGGCTTGGAATATTGTTTTTGTATAGAATATTGTGACTGCCAATAGTTTTTATACAAATAGATAAGATGAATGGAATTGTAGAGTGGAGTTTTTATTTTATTTCAGTATAAAGATCTCATTTACTCAAAGTCCCTGGGGTTTAAATTTCTTTGGTTTTCCCTTAGGCTGAGCTCTTTGAGGAATTGGCAAGAATCTTCAGTGAAGAAAATAATCAGCTGAACCAGCGAGAGTTACTCATGAAGGAGGGAACTGCCAAACATGCAGAGACTGCTCATGCTAATGACAGACATCTTCCAAAGGCACTAGAGAAATTGGCAATTAACCCATTGGTGAGTAATAGATAATAAGGATATTTATTTTCCTTCCTCTGTTTTCTATATGTTCTTGCCTGCATATGTCATTTTGGTTTAAGATATTGCATAAATGATATTCAGAAATATGAAATGTACTAACTAGTATAAATTCACAAAATTATAGGACACATGAAATTTGATCAGTCAAGATATTTGATTAAAAGATACTGGGTGCCTAGTACTAAATAATCTTTTTTGATTTCAGGCTGTGAGTTATGGAACCATTCCATATCTTGGTACATTCCTGACGGATCTCACAATGATTGACACAGCTATTCCAGATACTGTGTCTAATGGCCTCATTAACTTTGACAAGAAGCGTAAAGAATTTGAGGTTCTTGCTCAGGTTAGTATTTCACAGGCTGGTACATTTGTTCAGACAAATGAAGAAGAGAAAAAATGGGTTAAAATCTGTGAAATAGATTTAAACATAAAATCAACTCTTGTATAATACCACTAATAGTTTGTATACATTTATTGTGGATGATGTATTAATTCAGTTTTTGGGCCACACAGATACGTCTGCTACAAGGGGCAGCTAATGCATACCAGATGGTAAGGGATGAGATGTTTGAGAGATGGTGGGACTCAGTATTGGTTTTAGATGACAAGGAGGCTTGGAGGCTGTCTTGTCAGATTGAACCCCAAGGATCTTCAGCTCCATCATCAACTAGAGAGAGTAGAATGCGGAAAAGAGCACAGTAAGTATTAAATGTTCCCATTTTGTATTTTCTGTTGAGCTTTAAATTCAATCATTCTTAATATATGATTTTTATGGTCTTCACAATTTTTGTTTGATTGACATGGAGTTTATGGGCTTATAGGGCCAGTACCCCATAAACAATTATTTTTTTTCTTCTGGTCATTGCCATAAGTGTGACTTTGACATACTGTTAATGATAGTAACAGAAAAAGTGGATTGGGTTGGATAATTAAGTGTCTGTAAAGTAGCTGCTTCTTTTAGAAACAAGATATTCATTGGATGAGTGTGAATGCATGGTGGAATCTTTGGTACCTTCCTTTCTGAAGGAATATTGGCCAACTTCACAGTTGCTAGTTCTTCATTTTTATGATTTAAGATATTAATGTTTTGTCTGTAGGAGATAGAAATATTCAGTATTTTTTTTTTTTTCTTTTCTTTTCTTTCTCTTTTCTCCTTTTCTTTCTTCCTTATGTTAAATGCTTGATATTTTTACAGATTTAGTCACAGGAAGAATGACAGCATAGCAAGTACTTCTAGTGGATCATCTAGTAGTCAGTTCTTCTTTGATAATGATTCAATCAACAGCCCAACAAGTCACAATGACACATGTTCTCTTGAGAGAAAGGTATTTAGAATGTGCATTCTTGTTATATTAATTATTTGCATCTAGAAGTTCTTGGTGATTCATCAGTAAATGTATGAATTATTCAGAATATTATTTTATATAATTTGTATGATAAGTTCTCTCACTTTGTACATTGTTTCACTTTACAATATTTAACATTGCTGTTTGCCCTCAGATGTCAACTTCTTCAAGCAGCTCGTCCCTACCTTCCCTTGATGTTTCTGTTCACTCTGGTGGCACTTCCACATCTGGTCGAACACCAGATCGTACCTCAAGCAACTCGCAGCAGCAGCAGTCAACGCAATCTCCTTATATTACTCCAGACTTTTACATTATTAGAGTTTCAATTGAGAGTAGTGCCCATGAAATTGAAGGTAGATAAGTTTCACTGCTGAGAGTCATAGTACTTGAAAAGAAAAGTGTGTTATTTTGTTTGCTTTGTTTTTCCAGTGAAATATTTTTGTCTGTAAAATACTTAAATACAATTCTTTTCATTCCAGGTGTTAATCTCTACAAAAGCATAATGCTGAGCAACTCAGAACGTACGGTGTCAGTAATTCGAAAAGCCATGGAAAAGCATGGATTTGAAGGCAATCCAGAGGACTATACTCTTGCACAATTCCTACCTGATGGTGGTAAGTTTAATGATGTGGTAGATATGTACATTTCATGCATTGGCCAGAAAATGTTATAATTCCTGACTGTTTTTCAAATAGAAAAAAAATGCTTAAAAAAGAAAATGTAGATATAAGAAAGTGTAATTGTTACTTTTAGTGTGATATGCTAGTTGATAATTGCATTAGAAAATTATGTTTGAAAATTAGCATAAGGAAAAGATTGGTAAAGTGTTTGTAATATGTATGATTTCTATTTTTTCTTCCACAGAAATGCTACTTCCTGCCTCTGCTAATGTATACTACGCCATCAACACTCAGTATGACTTGAACTTTGTTCTTAGACGGCGAAGACATGGTGATGAAAACACAATAATCAGAAAGAATCCTGTTAAAGATCACAAAATGAGGAAAAAGCTCCTGATGGCTTAGTTTAAGGATCTCTTAACTAGTGATGCATCACTTACCAAGTGGTGTCAATCACTCTGCCTGTGGACAGCTACAGCATTGGCACTTAACTTGTGGCTTTTCACTTAGTTTATATCCAATACTTCCATTTTTGGCAACTTTACTTATCAGTCACTCATGACAATTGAGCCATGAGACATGAATATGCGCCACTGATTCTCTGGCCTACTCATTATACAATGTATAAAATGCAAGAGACATTTTACACTAAAATGTTAAAACCTGTGAGGGTGTGCCTAATACACAAATGTGTGCGTGCTTGTGTGTGTGCGTGTGTGTTTGAGTGCATGAATTTAATGAGAAATTCAAACTCTGTCTTACAATGACTGATTTTTATTCAACAATTTATCTTAACTACTGAATCCATTCCCTGTGAAATTTTGATTTCTAATATTCCTGGGTTGTAAAAGTGGAAATTTGTAAAAAATTTCCCAGGGCTGTGAATTTATTCTTGCTTCTCTGGCTGTTATGTGGTCTTATGCATGATAATTTGGGGGGGGGGGGGGGGGGTCTCCAAATTGATAATGATGAAATCATGTTTGATTGTCTTGTATAGACTAAATATTGAGATTTTTTTTTGTAAAACATTGACAATCAGACATGCCATCATATTAAAAAATACTCAAGTATTGTGCATCTACATGTTCATTTGATTTTTTTTATGCTTTGAAGTTTTCACATTTAAGCTTTAATTTTTTATATTTTTGGAATCTGGTGAAAACTTGAGTTATGAGTTACGAATGTACATGTTGACCACAATTTGATTTTTATTTATTACTCTTTCTTAGCACCCTTCTGTAGCACCCTTTTAGAGTAGTCTCGTGGGGCAATGATATTTGTCTTGAATTAGAGACCGAAGCTAATTCATGACAACACCACGTGATAGGGAAAAACATTTCCTATTATCTTAAAAGATAATAGAAAATGGATTACTGTGCACATGACTTGCTATATAGACCTAAGCTTGTCCTAAATTACTTTTTTTTTTCAATAAAAAAAAATAATTTCTCAAGTTTCTGTACTAAAAAAAAAAAAGATGCTTTCCATTGTCAGAATTAAATTTTGGCCTGAAATTCTTGTAGTTTTACTGAGTAAAAATATGCAACTAGTAGATTATCACCACAGTATTGGTGTGTTTATCCAGAAAAGAATTGAGGCCAACTTTAACTTCCTAATAGCCTTGGTCTCTTTGTCACTCAAAGAGTTGTTTTACAGAGTTCAAATTTTATCTTATGATATTGTAAATACTGTGTAGGCTATGTTGTATACTTGTAAAAACACTATATTGTTACCTTTGTAAATAAATTTATTATTTCTTGATGTTATTTATGTTCCCTGTATTATGCTTTAATAAGATAAAATAAAATTGAAATAAAGATGTACTGAAGCATAATAAATATACTCTCTATTGTCTCTAAAAATTACTTGCAAAACTGTTATTATGGATACAATTAAACTGAAACTAGCACAAGTACTAATCAAGAACAACTGTAATTATTTGTCTAAACTTGGGTAACTTTTTGAAATTCAAGCAATATGAAGAACAATGTATTCATTGCTTTTAGTGCCTTCAGTCATTAATAAAACCTATCATCAGATATTTGCTAAGTAGGACTGGAAAACAAGTCCATATAACTAAGCAATGATTTCTTAAAGTGCAAATTACAGATATTAGGTTCAATTCATAAATATACTGAAAACAGATTTGCATGAACGACTGGGTGTACATAGAACATTTGTAGAGATAGAAAGAAAAATGGAATTAAGACACATTAACGCAATGCCGCCGGGGAAAACGAACAAAAAAAAGGGGAAAATGCTGTGCCTATTTTCTATATTTTTTGTGAAATGTCTGCTCATAGATGGCTCTGCTAGTGCTTAGCCATAAAGGAGTCAATTAGTAGACCTTGTGACCGTACCCGATTTGAAATGGCGGGAAAAACGTATTTTTTACCAGTGCTATGAATATCAATGGTGTTATTCTTATTATAAATATTATAATTATTAAAATGTTTTTTAACATTAGTAACAGCAAAATAAGATAACGTAAAATATTTCGTAAATCAAAGAAAAGGGTAAACGGACGAGACAGGCAGTACTTGTAACTGGCTCATTGGTGACTTAGTACAAGTGTAGCCATCTATGTGTAAAAACAATCAAACAAGTACTCACAGTGGGCATAGCATGTGCGTACACGTCATACCCGTTCGCATTGGGTTAAAGATTAAATAAGGCTGAAAAAATATAATCTAATTCTTAATAATATGTATTTGCATAAAACTGAAAATGAATGGCAATAGCACAGGTCTGGAAAATATATAGTATAAATAAAACAATAATGATATTTCCTCTTTTATTTGATATCCACACATGGTAGCAAAAAGTAATAATATATCTTTCCTCTCCTATAAATAAGTCACAGCAATCATTCTCACAAAAGAGACGCTATGTCATAAGTATCTGAATGTTCAACTGCTGAACAATATTTTGCACCTCTGTACCAGAAAAAATACATAACCATTTGGAAACTGGGAATTTCTACCTTGTAATAGTAATTTCTATAGTGCATTCAATCTGGATGTCTAGCCATGCCCCTTCCCACAGTGTAATCATTAGGGGATCATGACTTGCATCATTCATTGGTGCGCAGGACAACGAACAGTTTATCAGAAATCTTGCAGAGGAAGTCAAAAGACATTTCCTAGTAAATGACCTTTGCCCTGCCTATCAAGCCCTGAGAAAGCTGAACTCTAAGCCCTCTTCACAGACAACTGCAATCTGCTCAGCGTGACCAGATAATCTCAGATCCTGTTGGGGTGCGGGTGCTTTGGTCTGAGAATTTTGAGCAGTTGTACCAAGTTAATCCACCAACAATTAACTTGGATGCGGGTAGTGTCGAGATTCCTTTGCCAGACCTACTCATCAGTGATGATCCACCCTCCCTGACTCAAGTCAGGGCAACGATCTCCAAGAGTGGTAAAGCAGCAGGTATCTGCAGCATCCTAGTTGAATTATTAAAGGCTGTTGGAGAACCTATGGCAAGGGGCTGGCATGCTGTCCTGCCTGCCATCTGGCAGACTGGTATCATTCCCCCTAACCTGCTGAGGGGTGTGATCATTCCTCTCTGGAAGGGGAAAGAGGATTGGTGGGACTGCAGCAATCATCGGGGCATTACACTACTCAGTATACTGGGCAAGGTTCTCGCTCACATCCTTCTGAGACATATCAGAGACCACCTACTGAGGCACTAGATGCTGGAGCAATCTGGATTCACTCCTGGTAAGTCCACAATAGGCCATATCCTGGTGCTTCGAGTCACTGTAGAGCCCCAACATGAGTTCAGGCATGGGTTGATTGCTCAAGAAGGTGTTTGATATAGTGCATCACAAGTCACTCTGGGAGATCCTGAGACTGAGAGGAATTCCAACAAGGATTATTGGATTAATAGCAAGCCTGTATATTGGTACTGAGAGTGCTGCAAAGTGTGGTGGGGGCCTGTCATGCTTCTTCCCTGTTAGTTCAGGAGTGAGGCAAGGCTGTGTTCTTGCACCAACACTTTTCAACACTTGCATGACTGGATACTGGGTAGAGCTACTTACAGACCTTGACTTTGCTGATGATGATGCTATTCTTTCTAAGTCTCTGGAAACCCTAGAGGCAGCTCTTGATGCATTTAGCAATGAAGTGAAGCCCCTTGGGCTAGAGGTCTCCTGGATCAAGATAAAGATCCAGGACTTTGGGGGCCTGCTAGGAGATCCTGTTTAGTCAGTACATGCTTGCAGTGAACATCGAGGTCACAGAGAGCTTTATATACCTTGGTAGTACAGTTCATGACTCCAAGCTGTCAGACCAGGAAGTCAGTAGACGGATTGGCCTGGCAGCAGGGGGTAACAGTTTTACTATACAGTAGTGAAACCTGGGCGCCATCTTGAGCTTTGGAATCTCGTCTTGATGCTTTTTGTAACACGTCCTTACACCAGATCATGGGGTACAGTTGGCGGGACCATGTGTCCAACCAACGGTTGCACTGTGAGACTGGTACAGGACCTGTTACTTGAACAACTTAGGCTATACGGGTACCTGGCTCGTTTCCCACAGGATGATCTTGTCCACCAGGTTGTTTCTGTTTGAGACAACTCTGGGTCAAGGAAGCCTGTGGGATGACCTAGGAAGGCATGGCTTGGGCAGATCAATCAAACCTGTAATGAAGAGCTATAAATGGGCCAGGCCTCTGCCTGGTGGCTCGCCATGAGGGACCCTTGTAAGTGGAAATGAGGGGTGTATGCAGCTATGCGCCCCCACTGGTGTTAGCTGATGATGAATCATATGACTGACAGGGATGTTTTACAGTTGGTAGGAATAATATCTGACACCTAATTATAGTGATAGTATTTGCTTCTTCTCAAGTTCAGCTTCTCATCAATTTAAAATTAAGTTTTTGATATTAATCATTTATTAATGGCACATGACTGAAAAGTTTGACTATAATTGGATTTGCTATTTTTGTGGTGGCACTAAGTCACCCACCATTGGGTAAATGCTTAATTACTGATCAGCTGATCAGTAATCATGTTCAGAGGGAAGGGAGCGAATGAAGCCTATACAATTACAAATTCTTTCATTTCAAAAACTACCTTGGTTCTATCACTGATAATGTATGCTAACCATCATAATCTTTTGTCTTAGATGTACTTTATTCTTGATATGATAGCTCTTATTTTATGCCTATGGCCTCTCCTTAGCTTTCATCTATTTTAGAGGCTTATTCACAATTATATAGATGAATACTTGTAATGCAAAATAACTACAGAATTAAATCTGAAGCCGTATGAACATACCAAGCCCACTGTGTGTTTAGTTTATTAATTCTCTGTTCACATAGATGGCTCACCAATTATCCAACTACTAGTACTATCTCACTTTTGGAAATATGTTCTTTTATCTTATATTGCTGGTAGTAATGTCACTAACACTATTTTAATTATAATGTCTCTAATAATAACAGCATCAATATTGATGAAAAATGAAATCAAGTGAGGTCACAAGGTCAACTAACTGACTACTTGGTTGCTAAGCACTTGTGGAGTCATCTATGTGCAGAGACATTTCACAAAACAATACTACAGTGAATACTACATTTTCCCCGTGGCTGTGGATTAAAGTTTTGTTATCATGAAATGTTATCAGGTTAGACATCGAGTGATGGCGTGTGGTGAAAACAATGTCACTATGGCACTAACAAACCATGGCATGACTATATATCCAGACTGAACACACTTTACTTAACAAATACATCTATAAAACAAATTAAGTTACTTTTTTGGCACAGATTACAACCCTGTTAGCTTACGTGAAGGAACCTTGTGAGTATACATACTCATAATCTTTTGATGTTACTCATAAAACAAACAAGAAATGAATGGAGCATTTGAAGTTATATAATATCTATTTAACAGATTACACACTCCTTAATGTGACAGCAATCTAGCTGCTTTACTGAAAATAACCTTCTAAAAAAATAAATATTGATTTTTAAACTAATAACCTTAAAATGCAGCTGTATCAAAAACTGATAAAATCACTCACTATTTCTCTATCCTTTGGTGACACTTTGGTCCATACTAAAGGCAATTATTCTGAGTATTTTGCAACTTGCTAATTTCGTTAACCAAATTCAGATCAAAGGCCCAAGGATTTGTCATACGCATGCTGCCATTTCCACCAAAAAAAAAATGCTTAAAAATATTTAAACCATTATATCTAATCTAATGTTAACAAACAAGAACTATATATATACCAAAATTCTGAAAAACTAAATACATAATAAAGCTAAACATTATCAAAAAATTTCAGTCTGAAATCATAAAAACAAACATTCCTAGAATATAATAGAGAGCCTTTGCAAATAGCAGTTTTTAACAATAATACACCTAATATGTCAAGATTTTCAGATATCTGAACACATATTTCACAGAATGATATATTATTAATGACTAATTTGATTGTGGCAAATGTCCACTGTAATGACATTTTTTTATTGCCTCAAAGAGCGATGACTGGGGCATCCTGAATAATAACATGAACTTTGCTTATTCAAAAGCAAGGTTGAATCTTAGGTGCTTACCGAAAGAAAAGAAAGGAAAAATACTCTTATAAGAAACAGCACTGGTCAACGTCTTCGAAACAATTTCTTATGGAATATGTATATTTGCAAAACACTAAAAATTGCATTCAAGGCAAGCAAAATGGCCTGAGCATATGTATATCTAGATATGGTAAGTACTATATTTTGTTCTTAAGCAACAAAAATATTTAGAGGCATGTGTTATTTAGGTTTAAAGCTATACAGTATCAAAAAATTAAAATCTGTAACTGTTAATAGAAAACTCCATTTGCCTGACTGAGAAGGTAATTCCTGAAGAACTCATGAAAAAAAAAATACATGAATAATGTATATGTAAAATAAAATGCATTGATACATTTTACTTTGTTAAATGTTTATTAATCATGGCTCTTTACCTTACCGAAGTTAATTGTGACTTAACCCTGATGTAGTGACACACATACTACTAAAAAAAATTAATGAAAAAGATTACCAATCATGTAAAAATTGCAACAAAAGCAACACAACAGGGCTAATACAACACTGAAAAGTAATATCAAGAACAAATGATTCTTTAACTTTGAAGGGCACTATATTACATAAATGTATTTACACATCAATGTTACATTTCAGTAGAAAGATGGTAAAAGATGTATGCATAGTGTGTTTCATTCAGGATAAATGTCTTTATGGAAGACATTATAAAGGCAGAATATCACTTAAAATATGCAGCACCTTAATCCATTTCATCTACAAGAATGACATAATGGCAATCATTTGTTAGATCATCAAGTGTTTCTACAATAATATTATCTGTTGGCGGCTCAATGGATTCTTGTTCCCCAACTTCGTATATGACCTGTTCTCCCTGCGGCATTTGTGGCACTAGCAATAATTCATCTTTAGGTTTATTAGGAACATCATTTACTTCAATACTGAGATTTCTTGTTTCCATTAGAGTATGTGCCTCTTTCCCAGGTTGGACATTTAGGTTCAAAGTGTTTTGTGATTGTGAATACGTATGCCTATTTTTGCTTCCTCCTGCATCATATTTTTTTGCAGTTCCATTGCTTACTTTCCGTTTATTGCAGACTGAGGAAGAACCATTGTCTGAGTCTACAATTTTGGTTCCTTGACTCCTCTTTCCTAGAGTTTCATTAGGTGAAAGCTTTGATGAATGGCATGCTGAAGCCAAATCAGTCTCGTTCCTGAAAAAGTGCAACTTGTTATGAAGATGATGAAGAGGAAGGTGAAGAGGAAGAGGAGAAGGAGAAGAAGGAGGAGAAGGAGGAGGAGGAGGAGGAGGAGGAGGAGGAGGAGGAGGAGGAGGAGGAGGAGGAGGAGGAGGAGGAGGAGGAGGAGGAGGAGGAGAAAGAGGAGAAGGAAAACGAGGAAGAGGAGAAGGAAAACGAGCAAGAGGAGGAAAAGGAGGAGGAGGAGGAATAGGAGGATATGAGGAAATGAGGATATGAGGAGGAGGAGGAGGAGGAGGAGGAGGAAGAGGAGGAGGAGGAGAAGAGGAAGAGAAGGAGGAGGAGGAAGAGGAAATGGAGGAAGAGGAAATGGAGGAAGAGGTAGTAGAAGAGGAGAAGGAGAAAAGGAGGAGCAGAAGGAAGAAGAGGAGGAGGAGGAGGAGGAGGAGGAGGAGGAGGAGGAGGAGGAGGAGGAGGAGGAGGAGGCAGAGGAGGAGGAGGAGGAAGTGGAGAAGGAGGAGGAGGAGGAAGTGGAGAAGGAGGAGGAGGAAGAAGAGGAGAAGGAGGAGGAGGAGGAAAAGGGGGAGGATAAGGAAGAGGAGGAAGAAAAAGAGGAAAAAGAGGAAAAAGAGGAAAAGGAGGAGGAAGAGGAGGAGGAAGAGGAGGAAGAAGAGGAGGAGGAGGAGGAGGAGGAGGAGGAGGAGGAGGAGGAGGAGGAGGAGGAGG
>NC_061826.1:2924707-2939707 GCF_019202785.1 Penaeus chinensis | reverse complement strand
GACTTGGATTGGAACCTTAAATAAGTAAAAATATCAGACTTTGAATATCTATGCTAACACAAAATAAAAACAATCAAATATAGAACTTATATGCCAAGTAAATCCAGTAAAGGCTTCTTTTTATTACTACATAAGCAGAGAAAAGCTTTCAGTGACAGAAAAAGTGTTCATCAATTATATTCTGTTCATGACATACTTTTAAACATAATAATACAGAATCTCAACAAGTGAAACTTTACTACTAAACATTTTAGAATTTTAGTGGGCTGTAAATCAGGTTCGCTTAAACCTCAAACATACCTACGATCGGCAACCTGAAGCTCAATGACTTACACCATTTTTTCCAAATTTCCCTACAACAAATTGCACAGTAGGCAATAACCTTCGGTAAATCAGTTTAAGTAGGCATCAATACAAATCCTACTAAAGAAGGAGTAAAATAAGTATATACTGCTGCATCAGAAATAATATAAAGCACAACTATCAATGTAAAAATGAATAATAATAATAATAATAATAATAATAATAATAATAATAATAATAATAATAATAATAATAATAATAATAATAATAATAATAATAATAATAATAAAACCCCTTTCTTACTTGTTGTTATTCATTTCATGGTTACATTTTTCTATCAAATAAATATCTCTATCCATTTCCAATTTATGTAGCTGTGTTAATTCCCAACTAAATAGGAGAAACAAAAACAACAAAAATAAAGAACATTTGAACAAACTCTACAAAATATTATGTATACTCAACAATGACGTTATGAATAACATACACATATAAAACCTGTCCATATGATAGCTACTAATATCACTTTATCATTCGATAAACCCCTACCTTTTTCCTGTGCAGATCACCTCGAGCCTTCCACTCCAGCAAGGTTTTCTCATGTCAAGTTTCATTCGTTTGTTTACATCAATACTACGAACTTATAATGTTATTATTTGTGGATTTGTATTATTCTTTGGTGGTTGTGTTTTTCTGTCGTTAAGATATATCAGTTTTGTTTTTATTTTTCATATTATTTTAGTTCATAATCAATTTCGAAAAAAAACAATATTATCTGTTAAGTTTGTTCGAATATTGCTGTACATTGCAGAACAATATACATAGGCTCGTAGCCACCGTTGAAAAGTGAGTTTGGAAGATCATAATGATAATGAAAATAGTACTATTGATTGTTACTATTGTTATAATCATCATCATCATTAATATGTCTGTTATTATATTATCATCATTATTATTATTACTATTATTACAACTATTATTATTAGTAGTAGTAGTAGTAGTAGTAGTACAACTATTATTATTATTATTATTATTATTATTATCATTATTAGTGTCATTGTATATGTATATTTTTATTATTATTACTATTATGATTGTTATTATTGTTGCTGTTACCATTATTATTATTATTAGTAGTAGTAGTAGTAGTACAACTATTATTATTATTATTATTATTATTATTATCATTATTAGTGTCATTGTATATGTATATTTTTATTATTATTACTATTATGATTGTTATTATTGTTGCTGTTACCATTATCATTATCATTGTCATTATTGCTACTGCTGTTAAAGTTCCATTAAGGGTGCCTGGTACTAGTGGGATATATTATTATCATTGTTGTTGTTATCATTATTTTTTATTATTATCATTATTATTATTATGATTATTATTATTATTATCATTATTATTATCATAATTATTATTATTACCTACACTATTATCATTATTGTTAACATGATTATTATTGTTATCATTACTGTTATCATCATTTTTGTTATAATTACTATTATCATTACTACTACTAACATTATCATTACCACTATTATCATTATAATTACTATTATCATTACTACTACTAACATTATCATTACCACTATTATCATTATCATTACTATCATTATCATTACTACTATTATCATTAACATTACTACCATTACCATTATTATTATCATATCACTATCAATACCATCAATCTTATCACTACTACTACTACTATTGTTATCAATATTATTATCATCATCATTATTATTACAATTATCATTTTAAGTAATGTTATTGTTGAATGAAAAAACACTCTACCGTGTTGATACTATGGTAGAAAAATCCACAATGTAAAACTATGTTTATTGAAACTGAGACCACAGTTTCGAAATCCACGTGGATTCCAGACTTGAGGATGGTATCCAGGTGGATTTTGAAACTTTAGTCTCACTTTCAATAAATCTAGTTTTACATTGTGTTATTATTATTATGATTATTATCATAATCATTGTCATCATTATCACTATTGATACTATTATTATTATCATTATCATTATAATCATCATTATCATTATAATAATAATTATTATTATAACTATTATCATTATTATCAATTTTATCATGTTTATCATTTTTAATACTACTATCACTAATCATCATTATAACTACCATTATTATTATTATTATTATAACTATTATCACCATTGTTATTATCATACTACTATTATCATTATCATTATTATCATTGTAATAACTATTATTGTTATGATAACTGTTATCATTATTATTATTATAATTATTATTATCATCATTATTATTATCGTTATTCCCATTATTATTATTATTATTATTATTGTTATTATTATTATTACTATTATTATTTTGATAACTGTTATCATTATTATTATTATAATTATTATTATCATTATTATTATCGTTATTCCCATTATTATTATTATTATTATTATTATTATTATTATTATTATTATTGTTATTATTATTATTACTATTATTATTATTAATATTGTAAACTATTATTATTATTATCATTAATATTATAAGCTATTATTATTATTATTATTATTATTTTCACTATTATCATTATTATCATTATTATTGCCATTGTTATTATTATCATAATTGTTATTATTATTATTATTGTTATCATTATTATTATTATCATTATTATTATCATTATTATTTCCATTGTTATTATCATAATCATTATTATCATTATTACTATTATTACCATTATTATTATTTTTTATCATTATTATTATTATCGATTTTAGAATTAACATTACAATTATTGTTTCCTCTATTATAATGACAATAATGATAATAATAATTATTATTATTATTATTATTTATATCATTACTGTTATCATTATGATTATCTTCATTATTGTTGTTATCATTATTATTATTATTTTTATCATTATTATTATTATCGATTTTAGAATTAACATTACAATTATTTTTTCCTCTTTTATAATGACAATAATAATACTAATACTAATAATTATTATCAATATCATTATTGTTATCATTATTATTCTCATCATTATAGTTATCATCATTATCATTATTGTGATAATTGCTATTATTATTATCATTCTTATAATCCCAAATCTCATTGTTAATATTAGGATTATTATAATTATTATCATTGTTATTATTGCCATTTTATTATTATTATTATGATCATTATTATCCTCATTACCATTACTAATATCTTTACCATTACTATCATTATCATTATTATCATAATTATCATCATTATTATTATTATTATTATTATCATTATGATAATAATAACACTAATTGATTATAAAAATAATGACAATGAAGATGAATATACCATTATCATTATCGTTATCACCATCAGGTAAACGCCAGAATACATAATCTTACATTGTATACAGCAAGCTACGGAGAATACCGGTCTTGTATTCACAGAAAATATCACATATTCAATCACCTTATGATCACAGAAAAATGGAAGAGCAGTTGAACTGTTCTCTACATTACGACTGCTCTTGTGGGAACTGCCGCTGAGACATCGAGGGTATTCTCAGCTCTCAGCAGTCTCAGCCTGATTCGACACTCTCATATACCACGCTTTCGCCAGCTGAGCGAATTCTTGATTTGACTGGCCGTACAAACACCGGGAAATGTGCAGGCGTTGGGGATATTTGATTGCCTAGCGCTGTATAAATGATATTTGATTAAGCATGTGCACACCAGTCACATCGAATCAATTTCTCTCTATCTTGCTCGCTCGTTCGCTCGTTTTGTCTCTCTTCTCTCTCTCTTTCGCTTTCTATTTCTCTCTCTTCTTTTTCTTTCTCCCTCCCCCCACACACATGTATACATGCACATGCGCACACACACGCATACTCACACACATTTAAATATATTTTGTACATGTATGTGTATTATATGTATATATATATGCATATATGTATATATATGCATATATATGTATATACATATATTTATGAATGTATGTTAGCGTGTGTGCGTGTGTGTTTATATATATATTTATTTACATATACACATATACACACATACACACACATACACATACATGTATGTGTTTATCTATAAAGATGCATTTGTGTGTATATATATTCATATATATGTATATGAATACATATACATGTATATGCATATACATATATGTATATAATATATATATATATATGTATTTATGTGTATATATATACATACACATACATGTGTGTGTATGCATGTATGCAATTAAGACACTATGAATTTATAAGTACAAACTTATATACATATGCAAATAGGTAGACGAACTCATCTCCTACAGGAAGTTGTTTGTACTGCATTTACATGCATCTGGAATACTAAGTAAAATGTTTCAGTATATTGTGTATTTTCTCACAAGAGCCATAATTCACTACGCAACATCTGCTCTGATGATAATTTGTCTCTCTCAGCAAAAAGAGAGAAGAGAGTACCGCGCAACTTCACTTTGAGTGTATCAGCTAATGACATTACCTGATCTGTTATAAAGTTCATAAAATTCATGGACGTTCTTCACCTCTATTATTCCAGTACATTTTTCATTCTGTATTCCGGATGCAAATGGACCTCACCGAACGATGACAGCAGTTTTTGCAAAACAAATGCATTGCCAGCGAAACCCATATTGCCCACTGGACCGTGCAACGACATCATCAATATATAACAGTAATGCAACGCGTTATTGCATTTCATTCTGGTTCGCATTAAAAATCTCTCGGTGAGTGACATACCAGTGCATATCTAATACCCCCCAAATGACTCTTCAGTTGCACTAAAAACTAACCTCGGTTGAAAGCTAAAGGAAAATTATGTTATCCTTTTATTATTATTTTTTTTTTTGTTTGTTCATTTGAGGTACTGTACAGTCATATTTAAATCTATTGTCAATCATGTTTCGAATCCGGTATCGATGACCCGTGGAATGCAATCCTTACTTCGATTAAGAGGGTTTCGAAGCTTCATTCACGATATACAAGATGTTGGAAGCTGGTGCGCCTTTTAAAAGAACAACAGCATATACATCTGCGCGAAATGGCTAGTAAACAGATATGATGAATGGACATACACTGAAGTACGTATGTTCTTATACTCTAAATAATATATTAGGCAAATCCAGTGGCTAATAGCTAAGTAATCCTTTTAGCTAAATCAGTAATTTGGCTGTTTGATTTTGTGTCTGAAGAATATTTTGTGGCAAGGCATTACCCTATTCCTCGTGAAGTTCTTCAAAGAGCAAAAAAGAAAAAAAGCCATAAATGACAACAATTTGACATTAACAACAGATTGATAGTCCTTTTACGCACCCCTTTTCAGTACATCTTAACGACCGAAGACGCGACTGTCAAGGCTCAGTTACTGGTGCAAATTCTCGTTTCCCGTTTCGTATGCTGGCCGTGACACCTTGTATCCTGTCTTATGGTTATTCTCATGTTCTTTATGTTGAACCGAATATCTTTGTATGCTGAGTACCCTCTCCTTTTCTGCGTATTCTACAGGTCTAGTTCACTTCTTCCGATCAATACTCCACAGTGATTTATTAATATTTAATCGCCCTTGTTATTGATCCGTTCCTCAAAGTGATGTAGGCCTGGTGTAAGTACTTGCTCTCTGTTTGAATTATTTACCTTTGTGTGTGTGTGTGTGTGTGTGTGTGTGTGTGTGTGTGTGTGTGTGTGTGTGTGTGTGTGTGTGTGTGTGTGTGTATGTGTGTATGTGCGGGCATACATACACATACCCATGTAGACATATGTACATATGTACTCATATATACTTATGCATACACACATATATATATATGTATCTATATTTGTATATATGTATAAATATGTGTATATATGTATAAATATGTATATATATGTATAACTATGTGTGTATGTATATATATATATATGTATATACACATATACATACATATATAGTATACATGTATATATATGTATACATATACATGTATATACGTATGTATATATGTATACATATAAATGTATATACGTATGTATATATGTATACATATATATGTATATATGTATACATATATATGTATATATGTATACGTATATATGTATATACGTATGTATATGTATATACATACACACACACACAGGCTAATTATCTAGTTGTCAATGTGTTTACCTATATGTACTTATATCTAAATATATTCATACACCTATGTAAATATATATGCATTTAAACATTTGTGTGAGTGTATGAATGTGCCTGTGTATCAGCAGTTTAGCAATATGACTGGAAAAAAACATATCCTGTTTTCAGCTTAAAATTGGCACACCGGAATATTCAAGCTGACGTGGCAAAAGATTTCAAACTCATCTGAATAAGCGATTCAAACCTTTCGAAAGCCGATACTTATCGATCTAAGGGGTGCGTGTCTTTTAAACCCAGTTTTTAAAAGTCTTATTTTCTGTGAGATCTCAAACGTCAGTTCTCGTTTCCAGAAGTGACAGGGTATCCTGCCCTAACCCTTTCCTCATCAACCCCTTAATTTCCATCGCGTATTATGGCACACATCTCCCCTTCTAAAATAGAACCAGCTTTTATATCATTCAGAGTTGTCTGTTGAATGTTGTATAAATTATAACATTTTTTATAACGGTTAGTTGTCTCTTCAATATTTGATAGCATGTGTTAAATATTTCATGACATTCCACAGTTGCTGTATCTTTTAAGAATTTTATAACATTCGCTTGTCTTTAAAATATTTCATAATATTCACATGTCTGTTAAGTATTACATTGCAATGGTTTTCACTCGTTTTGGATTATTTTCAACATTCGTTCACGTTTGGTGTGACCTACTACAATGTATAATCACGGTGTAGGTTAAATGTCCTCCCTTTCGCTTGATTTTCTTCGTTTTAACTTCATCTACATATGCAGTAACCAATATTCGAAATCCAACATTAACATTTAATCATCTGCTAAGTATTTATTGGTTTGTCTTATTTTACTCCTCTTAACATGGCACCATTATTTAAATTTGTTGCGACCAAAAACGTGTTAAAATGTGTTCTCACAGTGTGGAAAATGTCTATGATTCACGGGGGATATCAGTTGCAAGAAACGTGGTTTATATATTTTTTTTTTTCGAGAAAAAAAAATATGTCGACCACAAGAGGCACGGACGAAGTTATTGTTTTTCTTTTATTTTTTCTACTTAGTCTATCTAGTGCTTGGAATTTATTTGTATATAATGTCACTATTAGAATAATGGAAACTTATCTTGATAATGCTGGTGATAATGAAGATAATGATTGTTATAATGACAATATCATGAAGTGATGGTAATAATAATGATAGTATTACAGTACTATTACTACTATTATTTATATTGCTAATACTAGAACTACTGCTACTACTGCCGCTACTGCTGCTACTACTACTGTTGCTGCTACTACTACTACTACTACTATTACTATTATGAATAGTAGTAGTAGTACCACAATTATTACTTCTACTGCTGCTTCTATTATTAGTTCTACTACAACTACTACGACCAGTTCTGCTACTGCTATTATTTCTACTACTACTAATTGTAGTACTCCTACTACTATTACTACTATTAGTAATGCTGTTACATCTATTACTTCTTTTACTACTACTACTACTATTACTACTGATACTACTACGATTAGTGCTGTTCCTATAATTAATTCTACTACCACTAGTGCTGCTACTACTATTACGTCTACTACTGCTGGTACTGATGCTGCTGCTGCTACTACAACTACTACTTCTGGTAATATGCTTGTTAGTAGTAGTAATAAAAGTAATAATAAGAATTAATGCTAATAGTAAATGTAAATATGGCAATTACTATGATCGTGGCTACAATGATGAAAATAATAATAATAATAATAATAATGGTAATAAACATAATAATAACAAGTATAACAATAATGAAAGTGAAAAAAATAGCACACGGAAAAAAAATAGAAAAAAGGAAACATTTATATCGCACTGAACAAAGCACACTTTCACACAACTCGGGTTAGATTATGTTTATACGAGGCCACTTTCAGCGTCGTAAGTGCAAGGTGCTGTGCCGACTGCCAAGCCACTCGCGCCGATTGACTTGTTCTGCAGAAAGATATGTTTGTGCCGTATTTGTGATACTATAAAGCGGAAGTTAAACGGTCGTTTAGCCTTGTACTAACACAATGTCTAGACGCTCATGTACTGCACTGCATCTAACTTGTGTAGGAGTGGAGGCTGGAAATGTGAATATATATAAGAATATATATATATATATATATATATATATATATATATATACATACACATGTCAGGTATATATATACATGTAATATATATACGTATACATATATATATATATATATATATATATATATATACATGTCAGGTATATACATGTAATATATATACATATATCTATATATACATATATATATATATATATATATATATATATATATATGTGTGTGTGTGTGTGTGTGTGTGTGTGTGTGTGTAAGGTATATGCATATAATATATATGTACATGTAAAATCATATATGCATGTATATGTATGTATATATATCTATATATATCTATATATGCATTAATGTGTATATATGTATATATATATATTTATATATATACATATATGCGTGTGTGTGCGCACGTCTAATGGTACATTTGTACTGTACATAACTATTTATTTTGATATGCGTATCCATCCATACCTGTATGTCAATCTGTGCAAGTATGTGTATACATGCACATACACAGACACACACATGCGCATACGCGTATACACATATAAATATCTATATGTATCTGTTTATCTATCTATAACCATATGTATAGAGTGTAGGTGCATGTAATTTTGCGTTGTTTCGTGTGTACCTGTGTGATATGGGATTTTATTAATTGTCCTCGTAGAAGCACGCATAAGTTCATGGAGATTCATTATCCGTCCATAAATAACTCTCGATATTCTTCTAATCACAGGTGAACCCTCAGGATAGAACAGCATCCCTTGCGGACAAAAACTATAACCCTCATCATTACTGTTCCGTAACGAGATAACATGGAAACCGCAGCCGCGCGTGGGGGAAACTCAACCCATAGCCTCGCTTATGCTCATTGTCTACATCCATTTTAATGTAACGACGTGATATATGGGTTTCCCTTTGATCAATCTCATACAAGTTTGTCCTGCGCAAGTTGTCCTGGCGGGGATCCGTGCAGCGCAGCTTGGCTATCCGTGGCCGCGAGGTGTGTGTAGTCGCTCGATACAAGTTAGTTCACTCCAGACGCCTGTGACGAAGGTTTCGCGTTGCGTTAGGTTTCGCGCCCGGGACGCCCTGCTGAGGAATTGTTACGCGAACTACGACTGATTCAAAAAGCTAAGGTATGTTAGATGAACCGGCGTAGGGTTAGAGAGCCGGTAAACCAGCGATGTGAGCTGTCAAGGGTAAAATAACAGCGGGAGCAGGAGAACGTGGTGAGTTTGACAGGCGTGAGTCGCGAAGCCGGTCTTTGTTGTGGCTATGAATGCCGCTGATATTTCGTCATTTAATCCACTTTTCTAACGGCTCTTTGCGTTCCCAACTGAAATATTCTGTCGCTCCATCTTCATTATTCACAAATCGGCAAGACAATAAAGCAGTTAGTCTTAACTAGGACCGAAAAAAAGTAGAAGTAGTACTGCATGATTTCGGCGTTCTGTTCGGAAGTCTTAGCTGGCAACTCACAGCTGGAAGAGGGGCAGGGGGAGGGGGAAGGGGGAGGGTCAGAATCTTAGATTTGACGGCAGAAAGTACGTCTTTGTGGGAGTACTGAAACTATCGGCACATTTTCATGCTTTCCGATCATTCCGTGGGCGGTGCGTTTAACCGCATCACATATAAAATATACATATCTTTATTGATATTCACTGGACTATTTTTTTTTTTTTTAATATGGCCTCAATGATAGTGAAAGCAGTGTTTAACATAACCATTAGAGAAAACATTCTTCTCCCACTATTTTTATTATGTCAGGATTCACCCAAAAACATGCTTTGTTACGTTTCGCCTGTGTATGATAATTTGACAAAAATAGTAATGAAAATAATTGATATAAATAACAGCCCAAAGAATATTTACCACCTTTATATAATTAATCTTCACAAGAGTGAATTGTAAGCAAAAACATTATCCAGAATTATCTACTAAATATAATGGAGAGTAAATTTACTAAGCTTGAAGTACACTCGGTAGGTGGCATTATAATTCAGGTAAGCAACTCTAACTCTGACCATATACGTTAGAGAAAGATTACTTAAGAATGTAAATGAGGATTTTTTTTTTTTCGAGAATACTGTATAGCGTACCATATGGAGGGAAGGGTATTTTCTCTGAATGAAGGGTTGTAAATGTAGTGAATTTAAACAACTTTCAAATTTAAAAAAGAATTGGATAATGATAATTTTAACTATTTTGTAATTAATACTTTGGTTTTAGGAGAACTGAAGTGAAATATTCCTAATGGCAGACATATGGTACAGTCAGTAATTCACTACCAATGAAAACAAGATGTAATTATGCAAACAGAAGGATCGATAAGTACGATTATAAATGGGTAGAGGTGCCAGAGACGTGAACATGTTTCCGGCACCAAGGCCTATTAAAAGATTGCATTGGTAGAGATAAATTGAGCATACAATTACACAATAATCCTGTTGGACGGGTTTAAAACACAGACAAGTATGAAACACTGACACTGCACAAAAAAACGGATGTTCTTCCCAGAGGAACTAGACCGGGTTTTCAGGGTCGTCATGACTTTTATCCGCCCTCGCCTCAGCCAGGTCAGTAAACACGTAGCGACATAATTATACGAAAGTGGCCTAACTCATCTATAAAGAAGTCGTTTTGCTTGTTTGCCGAAGAAGGGGATAACTTCTTTTTTTAATAGTATTCTTTGCATCGCCACCACTTGTTTCCATTTTGGGTAATGCTTATTATGTGGTATGATCTCGCTTACTTATTTACTTATGTGTTTTATGAACAAATTATTATTAGTATTTTTTTTTTTTAGGATAGCTATTCAAATATCTAAAATTGATGGGGTTGTCAGCATATTACCGCCTGTGATGTGTGTGTGTGTAAGGATGATTCATTTTACTTCACGAGGTCAGTCAAAGATACGACTGTTCTCTTTGTCTGTCTCTTACTTTTTTTTTTTTCTCTCTCTCTCTCTCGCCCACTTCTTATTTCCCTTTCCTATCCCATTCCCCTTTCTCCTTCCCCTCCCAACCTTGCATTCCCACTCCTTCTGCCTCGATCCCTCTCTATCCTCCCTTTCCCTCTCCCATTCCTCCCACACCCGCTCCCCCCCCCCTCCCCTTCTCCCACGCCATCCTGTTCCTTCCCCTTCCCTCCCCATTCTCCCTCTCTCTACCCCTCCCCTCCCCATTCCCTCCCCCTCTCCTTTCCCTCGCTCTCGTTCTCTCTCAATCCTGTATCCCTTTCGGCCATAATGATGCTAAGAGGAGGATCCCGGCGGCAAGGCTGTGGCGAGGTTTGTTTGCAGACGAGAGTGACCATCTCGGTAATAGGTTGACACACGTGCATCAAGATCGTTAACGGTATATTGGAGAGGTTCCGTACCCTTGAGCGATAATCATTATGTTTATTTTTATGAATATGGGTGAGTTTATGTGTTATTTTATATGATTTGAGTTTGACTGAAATTAGAGATAATACGATTTTTTATAATGTTTGGCATCGACAGAGTGAAATGTTTGGAAGTGTTTTTTATAATCGGAGATATTCGAGGACATTAAAGACAATATTCAGCTTTTGAAAACATGTTTTAAAATCAGGCTAAACTGTGGTTGCTTACTGAAAGTCGATACCGGATCACCTAAGTCCTTCCACTATCGCAAACATGTGTGACAAGAGGTTTCAGTAAATGCAGAATATCGCTTCGACTTTGATTCATGTGCATAATGTTTAGAAACAATGTAAGAAAAAAAAAACGCTGACCCGGCTGTGTTGGTAAAGCCGGTTGCTAAGGTTAGGACTGGCGTCGTTGCGTTTTTACGAAGCCTTTTTTGGCCGGTGCGTCTCTCGTCACCTGGGGCACTTGGGGCGACTGTTCATTTGGTGGAGACAGTCTTGCAGCCGAGACATGTCCTGAGATACTGCCGTGGGTGCTGATTGCCCTGGCGCGAATATGCACGTGATGAGTGTTATAACTCTTTCTACCGTGGTCTTTTATTGTTAGCATACACTGTTAGACGGCAGTGCAGTTATTGTAACCTCAATCTCTCTTTTTTTTTCTCTTTTTTTAGTCACATCTCCCCAAAGCCCAAGATATCACACCACACCAAATTACATCACATCACACACAACACACAACACACAACACACAACACACAACACACACACATACAACAGACACACACACACACACACACACACACACAACACAACAGACACACACACACACACACACACACACACACACACACACACACACACACACACACACACACACACACACACACACACACACACACACAACACAACACAACAAACACACACACACACACAACACAACAAACACACACACACACAACACAACACAACAGACACACACACACACACACACACACACACACACACACACACACACACACACACACACACACACACACACACACACACAACACAACAAACACACACACACACAACACAACAAACACACACACACACAACACAACAAACACACACGCACAACAAACACACACACACAACAAACACACACACACACACACACACACACACACACACACACAAACGCGTGCGAGCGCACACATATGGACGCTCTTTGTACCATCCCCCTTCCCTCCTCCCGCCTCCCTTTCTACTACAACCGATGCGTCATATCGTGGAGCAGGTCCTTTTATGCGCCATACTCTCAAAATGAAAAATTGGTAAATATGTCACGCAAAGCAATTTCATTATCCTTGCAGTTGGTTTACTTTACCAAAGATCCATGGCGGATGTTGCATATGTTAGTAGACTTTTCTGCGGTAGCTTTTGTAAAGCGAGAACAGCAGTTTATCTGTCCGCTCTTAATTTTTATTTGAGAATTTTGTTTTTAGATGTATTTTTGCGTGACTAGTTTGTAACTAATGTAATTTAATGTGTTCTTCCTTGAACGTTGCACGTATTTGATTTCACGACCGGATTATAATTTATAACATCTGCAAATTCCACTAGGAGTTCGTCGTCTGACAAATACCCTTTAATATGTATAGGATTGCTTCTGATTGTTTCTTGCGTGTTCATCATTTCGGAACAGATGACTAAAACACAGGGATTTGTGGATAAGTCTGATGCTGTATAAGAAAAGGATCTTTTATATTCAAGATTTGTTTTAATTTTTTTTTCTTCTTCTTAGGAGTGTGTTTAATCTGTCGTAGACGTTTGTTGATACTTTGTCGAGAGACCAATTAACTTTTGCTGATATGCTGACCTCCTTGACTTGCCTCACTGTTTACTGACATCCTGACATATAGTGAAACAACCAGAATTATAGTTTCTAATTGTGCCTAATTTCGCCTTTGCACAGTCATTAGTTGTACTTTCGTTCATTTAACTTCAATTTATTATCACTAGGTGTACCGCTCCTCCTCTCTTCTCCCTCTCAACCGCCAAAGTCAGAATTCTTTCTGTGCTTTTTACCTTCTCATTTCGCCCTTCTTTCCCCCCCCACAAACTCCTCCCAGTTTGATCAGGATAAGCCCAATTAAGCCAGCGCGTGTACCTGCCTTAATCATCTCGTCAGGCTGGAAGCTACAAGTTTTCAGATTATCAAGATGCTCTCCTCCCTGCCTGTGCCTTGGGGTCGGGGCGGAGTGACCGAGGACCTACGGCATATATACTTTACTTCTCTTCTTTTCGTTTGTTTTGTGAGTCTGTGAGATTGACGTTTTTAATGTCCGTAATTTCCTGTTTTGAGTGTGTGTTTGTGAGGGGGGGGGGGGTGATTGGAAAAATAAATTGTTTATCCTATTTTTTTTTCTTCTGTCATTCGTATGATGTTTGAAGGGAAACTTTTCACATTTGAGAGATTTTGTTTAATGAATGACAGAGTTAGGAGAGCTCTAGGTAGCTTCGTATCCGGAGAGATCGTGCTGGGAGTAGTGGGTTAAGTCACGACGTTGATTTAAAATATCTAGGAAGTTGTTTTTTCTGCATGATGAGAGAAAGGGGGGTGGAGAGAGGGAGAAGGAAAGGAAGAGGAAGATATAGAGGGAAAGGGAGAAGGGAGAGGGGGAAATAGAGATTGATAGAGAAAGATAGAGATTGATAGAGAAAGATAGAGAGGTAGAGACTGATAGAGAGAGATATAGAGATTGATAGAGAAAGAGAGAGAGGTAGAGACTGATAGAGAGAGATATAGAGATTGATAGAGAGAGAGGTATAGAGATTGATAGAGAGAGAGGTATAGAGATTGATAGAGAGAGAGAGATAGAGATTGATAGAGAGAGATAGATAGAGATTGATAGAGAGAGAGAAATAGAGATTGATAGAGAGAGAGAAATAGAGATTGATAGAGAGAGAGAGAGAGAGAGAGAGAGAGAGAGAGAGAGAGAGAGAGAGAGAGAGAGAGAGAGAGAGAGAGAGAGAGAGAGAGAGA
>NC_061826.1:2907207-2912207 GCF_019202785.1 Penaeus chinensis | reverse complement strand
ATGAAGATTTTCCGAAACGTTGACTAGTCTGAATTTAATTAATTGGTATAAATATAACGGTGTTTAATATCCTTCAGATTTTATAAGTTATCGAAAATTTAAAACTAGAGGCTTGGATGATCCGTTCGACCCCCCAATACACATTCACTGACTCCCTGGCTATTCCTCGACCCCTTGGGGGCGATATCGACCACTTTGAGAACCCCTGGTTTAAACTTTCATCTATAACATAAGCATCGATAAACTCGTATTAATACACACTACCTCATGATAGTAGAGCATTAACGGGAACATATCGATGCTTGTGCTGTAGATGCAAGTTTAAATTAACAAAACAGTAAGCGTATTTAAGAGTAACTGGTCTGAGAACACTCCTGGATGCGTATACCTTTATTTATGCTGTGATTACTACTACTATTACTACAACAACTATTATTATTAGTTGTTGTTTTTTTTTTTTTGTTGTGTCGTTATTTTCCCTTTTTTTCGACGGGGAGGCCTGGCAGGTCTCTGGAACAGAACGTTTCCGTTTCCCGCCTTTAGTTGTATTGCTGTTAATAATGATAAATCCATTGTTTTTCATTATTTACGGAACAAGTTTGTACACAAATGCATTTACAGATCATAGTAACCTTGTTGACTGTCTGTGATTATTTCGAACGTCGCTCATCACTTCTAAACCTATGATTTTCTTCTACAAACTACACTTTTATGTGGGAATTTTAACTTGCCTAGTTACGGTAACTGTTCTAGTTTATATTTAGGTTGAGGAATACGCATGAACAACCATGTATAAGTAAAAATAAGAACTGTCTCAAACGTTCCGAGGCTCCAGCTATCGGAGTCAGGTGAAAAAACTAAAGTTAAAAATGATGATTTTTTTGTTGATGGCAGCAGCCCGCATTGGCTGTTTTTACTCGGTGGAAATTGTATGATTAGCAAACTTTAGCCATAAAGCATAATTATCAATAATAAGAAAATGGTTGAATGTAATAGACAGTTACATTATGTATCACTCATTGCAAGGGCCTGAGGCGAATCATTTATTCGGATGACTTTTTGAAGCATTTTTTTTTTCTTTCTCTCTCATTTTCTTTCTCTCTCTCTCCTTCTTCTCTTCCTCTCTCTCTCTCTCTCCCTCCCTCCCTCCCTCCCTCCTTCCCTCCCTCCCTCCCTCTCTCTCTCTCTCTCTCTCTCTCTCTCTCTCTCTCTCTCTCTCTCTCTCTCTCTCTTTCTTTCTCTCTCTCACTCTCTCATTTCCTTTCTCTCTTTCTTTATCCTTCTCCTTCTCTTCCTCTTTCTCTCCCTCTCCCTCTCCCTCTCCCTCTCCCCCTCCCTCCCTCCCTCCCTCCCTCCCTCCCTCCCTCCCTCCCTCCCTCCCTCCCTCCCTCCCTCTTGCTCTCCCTTTCTCCTTCTCCCTTTTTCTTTCTTTCCACATGTGTATGCAAGAATGGAGACATACAAGGGTTGTATGCTTGTATGTTTGTATGTGTCTTTGTATTATTATGTGTATATGTATCTTCCATTTTCATCCCCCCCCCCTCCGTCCCTCGTCTAACTAATGCCTTCAAGGTTATGAAGGCCTTAATGTTAACCTTGATGTATTTATATCCAAGTTCAGGGTCAGTATCACCATGAGAGCCTTGAGGGAGAGATGCCATGAGGTGTGAGAACAGACACGGGATTTGTTTGTTTGTTTGTGTTGTATTTTGTTACAAGAATCGGTTTTCTTATTCAAATGTGACTTTTTATTGCGGTTTTTGTTGGCATGTTTTTTTGTTTTATTTTTGTTTGTAGCTGTTAATGGTCAGTATATTCATAAACATGTACGTAGACTTATTTGTACTTATATGTTGTATATATATACGTTATATGCGTAGTTCAATACTTATGCGACATGTAAATATGTGAAAATAGAAATGAGACGAAAGGGGGTGAGATGAGGAGAAGGGAGTAGGGGAGGAGGGGGTCCGGCGGAGGAAGACGTCAGTAGGATGTTACGGGAGATCGATGAAGGCCGCGGCCGCGCCTCCTGGCCGTCATGAGGGAGCGCCTTGTTGCAGAGAGGGTAGGCCGCGTTGAGATTGCGCCGGGCGGGGAGGCCGGGCGGGGAGGCCGGGCGGGGAGGCCGGGCGGGGAGGCCGGGCGGGGAGGCCGGGCGGGGAGGCCGGGCGGGGAGGCCGGGCGGGGAGGCCGGGCGGGGAGGCCGGGCGGGGAGGCCGGGCGGGGAGGCCGGGCTCGCGGTCGGTGCCTTTATTCTTGGGCCTCGGGGGGAGAAGGCTCTTGGCTCTGACGCTGGGCGGAGCTGAAGCTTGGACCTTTAGGTGGGTTGGTTTATGACTGCACGCGCACTCATTTGCATTCATACGCGCACGTGCTCGCACACGCAAGTACATGTTCACATACGTAAACACACACACACACGCACGCGTGCACACACACACACACACACTCACACACACACACACACACACACACACACACACACACACACACACACACACACACACACACACACACACACACACACACACACAAACTAGCAACCGATTACATTCCTGCGCGGCTGCGTGGATACTGCGGTCATCCTGTGGTGGAGAAAGGGAAGGGGAAGAGCGAGAGAGAGAAGGAAAGGAGGATAGGAAGAGTGGAGGGGGAGAGGGAGAGGGAGAAGGGGAGGGGAAGGGAGTGGGGGAAGAGGATGCGGAGCCGACAGATGCTGTGGCTTGGAGATGGCAGAGTGATGCAACGGAAGGGAGGGGAAGGCGGGAGGTGAGAAGGAGAGCCAAGGAGGAATAATGGCAGAGAAGAGAGAGAAGTGGAGAGAAAGAGTAATTGGTATAGCGAAAGGGCGTCAAAGAGGAGACACGAGAAGAAAAAGAGAAAGGCAGAGACAAAAGAGAGACGCCGCGAATGGAACACACAAAACTACATAATAAGAGATGGCGCCGAGGCGTAACTCCGTCCTCGCAGACTAACAGGCAATAGACTATGTTACATGTTCCTCCAACAGTGCAGTTTCCAGCTGGGACGAGAAATTGCCGCCTCCAAGGCCAGTTTTCGTGGCTGAATCAAGTGTGTGTGTGTGTGTGTGTGTGTGTGTGTGTGTGTGTGTGTGTGTGTGTGTGTGTGTGTGTGTGTGTGTGTGTGCGTGTGTGCGTGTGTGTGTGTGCGCGTGCGCGCGCGCATGTGTGTGTGTATGTACATACACATTTATGTATATATATAATACATACATACAAACATACATATATATATATACACACACATATATATGTATATACATATATACATTATATATATACATATATATATGTATATACACATATTTATATTTGTGTACTTGTATGTGTATTTGATGTGAGAGTCTATATCATATATATAAATCCCAGCATGTACTATGCATTTTATTGAACTGTTACAAAAAAAATATGTAAGGAACTTTAATAGCCGATTTGTATACATACGGGAAGGGAAATATACACATCCACACACGTACCTCATGTGATGTAGAGCAACATCAGCAGAAGAGGCCGACAGACAGCGCGAGAACGGGAGACGGAAGTGCGGAAGCTGCAATTTACGTCGCGAAGGAAATGCATCATTTGTTCTCCCAGACAGTTAGTTCTTGACGTGGTGCTTGCATTCCGCTGGCGCAGTACAGTTGGTGTGGCTTCCCGTTTTTTTTTGTTTTTTTTGGGGGGGAGGGGGGTTCTCAGTATTAAATATTCTTGTATGTTTCTTATTTATTTTTTCAGTTATTATTGTGATTCTAATTCTAAAGAGGCAGTCACCTACATTCAGGTAAGTAGCTCCGCTGTCGCTCCGTACGTCCTGGGAAATACCTTGTGCTTTTACCAGCGTTCGGTCCGTTACATTAGTAATTAGTGATCGACATCAAATCAAACACAGTGGCATTCATTCGCACAAAAGCGATCCACAATTTCAGAAATAAGTTAAATCCCAATTATCATGAAAGGAAGGGAGGAAGGAAGGGAGGAAAGGAGGAGGGAAGGAAGGAGAGGGATTGATGGCTGTGACGAGATGATGGGCAATGCATGTTCACAGCTTCAGGCAGTCGGGTTGGGAGTTGATGGGGTAGGCTGAAGGGGAGGGGGAGGGCGGGAGGGGGGGGAGGGGAGGGGCGGGAAGGAGGGAAGGAGGGGAGGAGGAGGAAGGAGGAAGGAGGAAGAGGAGGGGGAGGAGGGGGAAGGGAAAAGGGGGGGAAAGGGGGAGGGGGGGGAAGAAGAGAAGGGGGGAAAAGAGAGGAGGAAAGAGAGGAGGAGGAAGGGAGGGGGGAGGAAGAGGGAGGAGGAGGAGGAAAAGGAAGAGGAGGAAGGAGGAGAAAGACGGAGAAGGAAGAGGAAGGGGAGGGGAGGAAAGGAGGAAAGGGGGGGGAGGAGGAGGAGGAGAGAGGGGAGGAGGAGGAGAAGGAAAGAGAGGAGGTAGGGAGGAGGAAAGGGGGAGAGGAGGAGGAGGAGGAGAGGAGGAGAGGGAGGGGGAGGAGGAAGGGAAGGGGGAGGAGGGAAGAGGAGGAGGGGGGAAGGAGAGGGAAGAGGAGGTGGGAAGGGAGGGAAGGGGGAGGGAGGGAAGGAGGAGAGGGGGGAGGGGAAGGGGCGGAAGAGGAGTGGGGAAGGAGGGAGAGAGAGAGGAGGGGAAGGAGAAGGAAGGAGGAGGAGGAGGAAGAAAAAGAGAGGGGAAGGGGGAAGGAGGGGAGGTGGAGGAAGAGGAAGGAGAAGAAAGGGAAGGGGAGGAAGGATGAAGAGAGGAGGAAGGAGGAAAGGGGAAAGGGGGAGGAGGAGGAGGAAGAGAGAGAGGAAAAAGGGGGGAGGTGGAGGAGAGGAGGAGAAGGAAGAGGGGAGGAGGAGGAGGAAGGAAGGGAAGAGGGAGGAGGGAGGAGGAAAGGAGAGAGAAGAGGGGAGGAGGGGGGAGAAGAGAAGAGGGGAGGAGGAAGGGAGGAGAAGGAGGAGGAGGAAGAGGAGGGGAGGAGGGGGAAGGGG
>NC_061826.1:2899707-2902207 GCF_019202785.1 Penaeus chinensis | reverse complement strand
ACTTTTTCCCTTTGATTTTTTTTTCGTTTCATTCCACTATTTTTATTGATGTTTTACACTTCATTCTCGTTCTCGACCTCGTCTTCGTCCTCGTCCTCATCCTCCTTATTTTCTTCTTAGATCTAGTCCTCTTTCCCCTCCTCCTCCTTCTCCTTATTATCATCATCATCGTCCCCTCCTCCTCCTCGTCTTCGTCGGCGTCCTCCTTCTCCTCCTCCTCTTCCTTTTCCTCTTCCTCTTCTTCCTCCTCCTCCTCCTCCTCCTCCTCCTCCTCCTCCTCCTCCTCCTCCTCCTCCTCCTCTTTCCCCTCCTTTCCCTCTTCCTTCCCTCTACTCCTTCCCCCTCCTCCTTCCCCCTCCTTCTCCTCCACCTTCCTCCGCCTCCTCCTCCTTCTTCTTCTTCTTTCTTCTTCTTCTTCTTCTTCTTCTTTCTCTCCCTGTTTTTCCTGTCCTTCCTTCTTCTACCTAACCATCCATCTTGTCACGGCTCACGAACGGTGCATCGCCGAGACGACGGATAATTATTACAGTGTTTTTTTTTTTTATACTTTTTATAATTTTTTTCCCACCCGAAGTCCAGATATGGAACGTAAGAGCGTCTTTGCATGCAGAATTACCGGGGAAATGGGTCTTACGAGATCCACGGCGCGAGGGGAGGCTAGCGAGGCAGGCGAGAGTGCAGGGTTGGGGGTAAGGATGGAGGGGGGGGGGTGCGTAGGATGCAGGAGATGAGGGCGAGGTTCGTGTACGGGAGGGATTTACAGGTCTGATATAAGGGACTGATATAAGGTCTTGGTATAAGATGACCCCTGCTTAGTGTGGGGTTGGTGTAAGGTGACTGTGATGAGGGTGGGATTGGTATAAGGTAGATGCCCCGGGAGTAGGGTGTAGCTGCCGGGATTGATATAAGGTCTAAGGGAAGCACAAGGTGACTAAAAGGGACGAGAGTAAATCAGGTTAGTAAAAGGGAGGAACAACCTTATCCACGTCAGAATCAGATTGGTACGATGGGGCTACCACAGATCTCGGGGTTGGTATGATGTGGCGGCTGAACATGATGAGGTTCCTAGAAGGGACTGATATTAATTAGGGCGCTTGGGAAAGGGGTCGAGACAGAACGGATTCGGAGAGGCGGTTCAGGGCGTGGCCGGTCTCAGAGGTCGAGGGATCAGGGCGACACATGCCAGGAGGTGAAGACTGTCGGCGTGAGAGGATGCTGGTTGGAGTCTGGACGAGTCTGGGGAAGCTGGTTAGGAGAGAGGGCTTGAATTCAGGAGTCTTTTGAGGGGACGAACGTCGATTTGCTGTTTAAGGGAACATATTTTTCCCTTGATTGTTTTTCCTCTATGGTTAGTATTACTTTTCCATTTCATTACAAATGGTTTTTTTATACGTTTTCCGACAGGGATATTTTCGACATCTCTTTGTTCAGTGTATGTTTCTTTGTCCCTTGCATTCTTCTTTTGATCTGCCCGTGTCATACACTAGCTGCTCTCTTCGCCTGAATCGCATTTTTCCCCTTCTTTTATTCTCTCTTTGTCTTGTGCTGTTATTTTACCCCTCCCCCTGTATCTCATTTGCATTCTAAAACTATCTGATTTGAATTCCATTTTTCTTTCGCCTTCCAAATGTTTCGAAAACGAGTGTACATCTAATAACGATTTTCTTTGTTCTTTCTTTGTGATTCTCATTTTCTGTGGCGTCGTTTTCTTTTTTCCCTTTTCATCCTTTTCTGTATCTCCTCTCTTTATTTGATCTTTTCTTCTATTTGGCCTTTTTTTTTTTTTTTTGTTCCTGTGGACACCGTCGCGGACCAGATCGTGCCGGAAGCTTGTTTTATATGAATTATTTCCGTGTTGCGTTGTAGCGAGACACGACAAGAGCAGCAGACTCACCTGACTCATGAATGCCTCAGCAAGACTCACCCGCCTTCCCCTTTCTTCGTGCGTGAAATGTGTTTAAGCGCGCAATTATATTTTAGTGTTATTTCGCTCTAAAAGATATTATGAGAGTAATAAACGAGATATTTGAATGGCTTAGCGCTTTCTTGAGGTCAATGTATTTACGGGTCGTGATAGAAAGAATAAAAAAGGTGCAGTATCATAATATGAAACTGAGCCCGACGGACTTGGAGGATGAAGGCGAGGAAGAGGAGTAAGGAGGAAGAGAAGGAAGGAAAGAAGAAAAAAGAAAAACAGAGGAGAGGGAGAAGAAAGAATCACCCGATCCTGTGGAAACTTTATGACAAGGCACAAGCTCGGAGCCATCGTGTGAGATTTACCTGCCTCTGTACATTGCGTGTATCTCTCGTCGATATTCCTTTGTTTTACGACTTCCAACATTTTCGTCGAGGAAAGCATAAGCCCATCAGACCCCGACAATGACGGAAGATGTTTCCCTTCGACGGAGAAATGAACGACGGGAAGGAGATCGCTCTCTTATCGGCGTATCCCTCTGAGCTTCACAAAGATGGCGATCGGGCGAGGAGGGGTTCGGTTAGT
>NC_061826.1:2889707-2897207 GCF_019202785.1 Penaeus chinensis | reverse complement strand
TATTAAGGTATGGGTTTGTATTTTATCACTGACCTTTTCATCATCATTATCATCGTTTTCATTATCATCATCATCATCATCATTATTATCATTATGGTCGTCATTATAATTTTCATTATTATCATTATGATTATTATTACCATTATGATTAATATCATTATCATTATAATTATCATCATCATCATCATTATTATTATTATCATCATTATTATTATCATCTTCATCATCCTTATCATCATCATTATCATCATCATCATTATCATCATTATTATTATCATCATCATCTTCATTATCATCATTATTATTATCATCATCATCATTGTCATTATTATTATCATCATCATCATCTTCATCTTAATCATCATCTTAATTTGCACTATCATTATCATCATTATTATTATCATAATCTATCATTTTTATCATCAATATCATCATCATCGTCATCACCATCGTCGTCGTCATTAGCATCATCATCCTCATCCTCATCCTCATCATCCTTATCATCCTCATCATTATTATTATCATCATCAATCATTTTTATCATCAATATCTTCATCATCATCATCATCATTATCCTAATCTCACCAGTCATCATTTATCATTATCATCATCACTTATCAGTCACCATCAGTACCACCAAGAATATAATTTTGAATAACATTTCCTTTGTAGTCGTCAGTACGAATATAAAATTGGTGCCATTGTTCTTGCTGTTGTCATTTCGAATATAAAAACTGAAGGTACCATTATTACTGTTAATGTTAATGTTGTGGGTCTTATTAAATTGGATATCAATATAAGCCACGCAATGCTAAAGGCATAATAGTAATTCATGTTAGAAATAACAGCCAAATATAGTCCATTCTGCGGCCACTTCCCTCCCTCCTCTCGGCCGCCGTTCGATCCCTTGTTACATGAGGATTACAGCGTTTCCCTCCTGTTACTTTTTTTTATCCTTCTTCCTTTATTCACTCCTCTCTGCGTCCTCTCATCGCCCCCCCCCCCCCCCCCTCCCCGGTCGGCCCACAGCAACGCCGTCCCTTTTATCTCGCGCTCCTTGCCTCCGTATCGCCGTCTTTTTTACTCCTTATCTGCGGCATCTTCTCGCGCTGTGTTACTCCTCAAAGGGTCTTGGGACGGAGGGAGTTCCCGTCTAATCATCTTGGCCGGGGACGCGCGGGTGCCTTCAAGGGTCGTGGCTCGTGGGGCTTGGCGGGTTCGACGTTCCTGGTTCTCGTGTGTGAAGTTGGTTTGGGTGCTTCGGTTCCCTGGGGTTTGGTTCTTGGTTCGTGATTTCTGGGAGTTGGAACGTGGTGTTTGGTTCCTGGTCGTTGCTTCAAGTTTTATTTGGTCGTTGCTTCGGTGTTTTTTTTATTTTTTATTTTTTATTTTTTTTTTTTTTGCTTCGGTTCCCGGTTCTTGATTCGGTTCCTGGTTTCGGGTAGCTGATTTTTTTTTTTTTTTTTTTGGGGGGGGGGTCGTGGTTCGTCGGCGTTGGTTCTTGTTACCTGTGACTTAACTCTTAGTTCCGTTCGTTTCTGGTATTGAATGGTCCGCGTCGGTTGGTTGCGCGGATTACTCTGCTTCAAGTCCCTCGCGGTCATGGAGTTTAGTGCTGACCGACATGGAGAAATTGTCATGAGCGAGGAAAGTATGCTGATGATAATTCCTTAAAGATTTTTGCTTTATTTATGCACACACACGCACACACACACACACACACACACACACACACACACACACACACACACACACACTCTCTCTCTCTCTCTCTCTCTCTCTCTCTCTCTCTCTCTCTCTCTCTCTCTCACACACACACACACACACACACACACACACACACACACACACACACTCACACACACACTCACACACACTCACACACACACACACACACACACACACACACACACACACACACACACACACACACACACACACACACACACACACACACACACTCTCTCTCACTCTCACACACACTCACACACACACACACACACACACACACACACACACACACACACACACACACACACACACACACACACACACACTCACTCACTCACTCACTAATACACTCCTATATATAAATATATATATATATATATATATATATACTGTGGGAAAGATACCAAGGACGCTGTTAAATTCTAGTTAAGATTGAACTATTTTTGTTCATCGGAAGTAAACATTTAGTATATACATACACACACACACACACACACACACACACACACACACACACACACACACACACACACACACACACACACACACACACATATGTATATATACACACACACACACACACATATATATATATATATATATACACACATATATGTATATATACATATATATATATGTATATATACATATATATATATGTATATTTACATATATATATGTATATATACATATATATGTATATATATACACATATATATGTATATATATACTTACATGCATGTACATATACATACACCCATGCAAACACACACACACACATATGTATGTGTTTATGTGTGTGTGTGTGTATGTATGTGTATGTGTGTGTGTTTTGTGAGTGTTGTGTCCTTTTTTACTTTCGATTAATAAAAACATCAACCCTTAAATCTAACAGCTTCCTAACTATCTTTCCCAGAGTTTCTGTCTAATTTTCCTTTCTCCTTTTCCTTCTTTTCTCTTCCACTTTCGCCATTTATAACGTTTTCCCCTCCCGTGTCTCCAGCCAATGTCCCTGCACTGAATATTGTATTAAAGAGGGATCCCGTCTCGCCACAAAGTCCTCTTCAGGTTTAATCCAGAGTGGAACATAAAGCCTATCTCCTCGGCTGGATGGCTGGCGGGCTACTCTGCAGTTACATTGATTGTAAAAGAGAAACGTTTATCATTATCTGGATGCCATCGAGCTCGTAGGAAGATATTTGCAAAATATGCGGTTCCCCGACGCCGGCGTACCTAAGACTTTTTACGTTTTTTTTTTTTTTTTTTTTACTTTTTTACTTTTTTTTTTTCTTCACTTCTCTGGTTATACAGGTCTTTGGCGAAAATATGCGGTGAGATATTCTGGTATGCTGTTGCTGCCCTCCTTGCGGTGTTATCTGGTGTGGTGTTCGGTTGTTTTGCACTTGTTGAGGGTGGGTTTTGCTATACGGTTGGCGCAGGTATGGCAGTGTAGTGTGGAAGTTCGTAACGTTTGGGAGAGTTTCTGTAGGTTGAACGGGATTGTGTTCTACAGGAAAAAAAAAATGAAGGTGGTGATGCGTTATTGTGAATTGATGGAGAATTGCGTGTAACGACGTTGTTTTCTACGTAGCGAAGACACAAATCAACATTGAAACAGGAATACGCGGTAAAGAAGTCACGTGGAGTTTCGCTTCCGGCTCATACGATCACCTCATGCAGGGCGAGACAGTCACCCTAATTTTTCCTTCACTCGTCTTCCTGTCCATTCTTCCGTGGAGGATAGAACGTAATTAAGGAGGATTAGGTGGTCATTGTGTACATCCGGGTTTTCAACAGAGGGGAAAATCCGAGCGAAAGACTTTTTTTGTCGTAGACTTTGGAATAAATATTTTCCTTTGGAGTGAAAATTGAAAAAATGACGAATGTGAGGACTTGTGAAGAATATAAAAAAAAAAAAAGTTACTGTAGAATAAATGTGATTACTATAACGAATGGGAAATAATGTTGCAGCTCTAATAAAGAAATATATAAGAATAGTACAGTGCTGTGGTATATTCGAAGTATCAAGCACGGGATGTCAACGTTCAAATGCATTTTGAGATCTTAGCATTGTTTATCGACGAGGATAACCGGGAGAGTTTACTTCAACTGTTCACACTAGCGAGGTCATGACTCTCCTCCACCCTTCCCTTTCCGCAGATGAGTTGATTGGTCATTAGGGTGAGGTGACGGTCATTAGAGAGAGCGCCCCCCCTCCCCCTCCCCCTCCCCTAGCCCAGGTGTTGAGCACAAGTGTCGATATTTTCAGTGTAATTAATACGTATTTTAGCTGTGTCAATCCTCTTTCGGTTTCGGTAACGTGTATTGGTTTGGGAACTCGATTTTGTTTGCCACGCTCAGCTGCTCTACGTTTGCTGTTGGATATTATATATATATATATATATATATATATATATATATATATATATTGTGTTGTGTTATAAGACTTTACAAAACGTTTGTAAACTGAATGGTCATCATCCGATTTTTGAGAGGATAGAAAACGAGTGGTTTTGGTTTTGTTGTTATTACCCAACTTCGGACTTGATCTTTGGTTATTCGTATTTGCCTGCTGTTACCTTTCTAAATTTCTTTCTTAGTTCTCAGTTCTCCTTTTGTCTAGACGTAAAGACGATTTTCAGTTAAGTAAATCTATCCAATGTTATTCGCTGAAAAAGAAACAGTCGCAGTCAAATGCGAGCTGGCGAGGGAAAAAAACATCTGTAATGAAGGCGTTCCCCTTTAATACAGAGTTCATTATCATTCATTCAATGAGTACCCGTCGATGCCATTGTGCGTAGATGTTAAAAGGTTACGTACCTCTTTATGCTCTGTGTGTTCTGCGTCACATTCTACTTCCAGACCCACACTTTACCGTGATATTTCTCAAGATATACCTCGAGCTGATATCATCTCGTTGGAGCATGACTATATTTTTTAGATGTTAGACATGCCTTGCGCCTGTTCCTTTTGGTGTTTGACTCCATTTGAATCTATTATTCAGTCTATAACTCCTCCAGCACACGCGTTTTGAAATATAGTTCGCACAATTTAAGTCCGGTAAACTTGTTAAAGAAGCTGTGAAGTCACTGCAAGAAGCCATAGGACGTTCTCAAGAAAACAAGCAAAGAAGAGCCTTGCGTTAGCGCGACTGAGGAGCCTCTTACACTTCATGGCTCTCCGGGGACACAATACGCGACAGCAGAGGTGGTAACGGGATTGCATTATCTGAGAACCTCGGGAATGGTAATTCGAAATTGGAGTGAAGGGAGATTCGCGCCCTTTTGGCTCGAGGCTTCCCAACGCCAATAAAGGTTTTTGTAAAGCAATGGGCATGTTTCGGTACGACCGTGGCTTCGGAGCGATTCGCTTTTTTTCGTAGCAAGTGCTTTTGAATCGCCTTTTATTGTTTTTTTATGAGATCACGGCCGGGAATGTTTACATGGGCATTACATCCGCCATGATGACAGTTTGACGCGTTTAATCTCAGGAAAGACGAAATCATATTCATTAAGGAAGTAAAGGTCTTGACAGCTCGCGTCTTTCCAAGAAACGAGAGATTTATGGTGAGATTATATCAGTCTTATATTAACTGCTTTTCGCGGTTTTACACAGACAGTGATATCCCTCATAGCATGGAATGAAACGTTATTTTTTGCATTTACCAAAATTTGATGAAATACTGAATCCTATTTCCTTATAGGGTTATATGCCATGTGAGTGTGATGCACGACAAACTGACGATGAAGCGATATTATTATTATTATTATTTACGCAGTTAAATGTCCTAGTTTTGTTTTTAAAAGGTATACGATTCATAAACCGAAAATGAAGGCATTTCGTCGAGTTACCCAGAACATGCAGTTAGAGAATGGGACTCTACCCATTTTCTGTATTCGAAGGTCTCGTTTCTTTGAATGTGTTTTTTCCTCATTGGAGGTAGGTTTTAAGTAATTTGATTTTAGTCATTTGTTAAGTTAAACGAAGGCTTCCACATTGAAAACTTAGATGACAGAAGCCTAGTGAAAGTCGTAAATTCAGCAGTATTTAATAACGTATGTCATGCACCATGCACAACTTCGAATTTTGGAATCTATTATTATGCTCTTATTGCCAGTGTTTTGACTATTTTTTCAGTTACCACAAGCCATTGTATCCAAACAAAAAGTAATGGAACGACATGTCTGACTTCCTGTCTCCATAACATATTTAGGCTTTGGCCCATAATCGATGTGACTAGCGCATGAGCCTCACAACCTTGCATCACACACCCCACACACACACACACCTCTCTCTCCTGAGTAGTCCTCTCCCACAACTTACCCGAGAGCCAGTACTGGTGCAGTAGCTGTAGCTGTGCGGTTCCTCCGAAGCCTCTTCAAGGACATTCCACGTGTTCCAAACCACTTCTTCAAGGAGTTGTCTCGTCTTTCCCACGTCATCGGCTGGCTTCATCCTGCTACCCGGTCATGGGGGCGTTTTAATTGCAGGTAAATCGGCCTGGTTCCAGGTGGATAAGTGAGAAGTGATCCCCGTGCGGTTTGGGCGAAAACGGGTTGGAAGGAAATGAGGAGGATTTTTACTTGCGTGATTTTTTTTTGAATATGCACATAATAACGGGAATCAGTGGAGGAAGTGAGATTGTACGTGACACACGATCCCGGTCTCGCATTAGTGCTTCAACCGATCGAGCGCATTTATTCAGCATTGAAGTTGTGCCATTTCTAACACATGGGTTGCTAGTTTGTGAAAAAAAGGAATGAATATGTAAGATCTGTGCGTTGGTAATTTAAGTTATTTATAATGAACGTTATCGAGTGTATTTTTTCTAATCAATTATGCCTTTCTTTTCAGGTAATTTCTGATAACTCGCAGACGTACAAAGCTCAGTAGCAAGATTCAGCCTTCAGGAGCAGCTGGGAGGTTAATATCAACGTTGGAGATGGTAAGGGTATTATATGTCAGAAAGGAGTGTAGAATAGAAGATATAATTAAAAGAATGTATGTTAGCGATAGGAAGGGGGAAGGAGAATGAGAGTTAGAGTGAGTGAAAATTAAAGAGTAAATAGGCATATAAGTCTGCTGGAGCCTTTGGATGATGATAAGATTTTATTTTATAAACATAGGGGACGTAGATATTTTATCATGGGAATATCTTCCGTGAAGATTTAGCATATCCCTAAAAAAAATAATATCAGGAGTAAGATTAGGATTAAAACGGAAGAGAGAGAGAGAGAGAGAGAGAGAGAGAGAGAGAGAGAGAGAGAGAGAGAGAGAGAGAGAGAGAGAGAGAGAGAGAGAGATAGAGAGAGAGAGAAAGAAAGAGAAAGTGAGAGAGGGATAAAGTGAGTGAGTGAGTTAGATGGAAGTAAAGAATAAAGATCGGGGAAGAGGGTATTGCAAATGAAGGAAGAGGGCAAGAAGAGAAGAAAGAAAAGTCAAAGGATATTGCATGCCAAATACAAACAAGGCGAGGGAATAGGAGAGGTAAAGAGAGGATGGCGCAAGAGAGCACTTTAAAAAAGAAAAGATTATATACCAGGAACGAGGGAAAGATGAAGAGAAGGAACTATAGCAGAACAGATGATGATGATGATGATAATTACAGTAGTGATAATCATTGATAATAGTTGTAATTATAACGCAGATATTGATTATGAAAATATTAATACTTTGAACTGTAATAATGTCAGTGAGAATAATGATAGCTCAGTTAATAATGATGATATGGATTATGTAACACGATAATCATCGGAAAGATTTTTATAT
>NC_061826.1:2864707-2877207 GCF_019202785.1 Penaeus chinensis | reverse complement strand
TACTCACTCACTTTACTCACTCACCCCACACACTCACCAATCCATTCACTACTCACTTTTTTCTCCCCACTTTTCTTTCCCCCTTTACTCACTCACTCCCCACTCATCACACACCCCAAACCCCCACCCCACACAAAAAACCCCACACACACACACAAAACCCCCACACACCCACCACACACAAATCCACACCCACACCACACAAAACCCCACACCACACACTCAAAAAACACCCCCACACACACCCACACAACACCCACCCCCACCCACACACAACCCACAACACACACAATATTATTTATATAATAACAAGTATAAAAAAAATAAATAAATTATTTTGAATATGTTTTAAATAAACAATTTAAAAGTATTTCTATTTATATATTGTGAAAGTATATGTGTTTGTGTTGTGGTGTATTGAATCCTTCCTTGTTAGGAGTTTCCCATCAATAATCTAAATTAGTTTCATATTTTACGTTTCTATCCTCTGAAAATGATTACATATTCAGAACACAAGTTTTCCCCAATTTTTAAAGATTGGGAAGAGAGATATAAAAGTTTTCCCCCAAAACTTTCCCTTTCCCCTCTTTTAAAGCGGTACTTTGGGGCCCTTACCTCTTGCGTGAATGTGTAACCAGCCGGGCCGTGGATTTAATGTAGATTTGATCCGTCTGCCGAGGATTACCGACAGCTGTTGGGAGGGGAGGGGGAAGGATATTTAGGGATTTTTACAGACTTTGTCCCGCGATGATGCCGTATGGAATTTATGTGGTATGTGACCTTGGCCCGGTTTTTTTTTCCCCCGGGTTTTTAAAAAGGTCGGGTCTTTTAAAAGAGTCATTAAATGTTACGCGTCTGTCTGGCGTCCCGAGTTAATGGGATTTTTTTTCTTCTTGTTTTATTTTTCCTTCGTTTTTGTGTTAATTTCTCTTTTCTTTTCTGTCTTTTCTTATCTTTTTATATGTATCCATATATGTGTATGTATATTTGTCCCTCTCAGGCTTCCTCATCTCTCTCTGTTTCTATTATCTAAGCCTCTCTCTCTCTCTCTCTCTTCTCTCTCTCTCCCCTCTCTCTCCCTCTCTCCTCTCTCTCCTCCTCTCTCTCTCCCTCTCTCTCTCTTCAAATTTTCATCCCCTTGTATAATTGCAACACCCCCGGGCAAAGTACAGAAACGTTTTTTAGTCAAGCAGACCCCTTCCATGGCTGTTAAATTTGTTTTCGCCGAACGTGACATATGACGGGAAACATTTTTTAAAATAACAGGGTCGCTCCTTTGTGTTGCCTCTGTGGCCAGCGAGGATGCCAGATGAGAGGCCCTTTCCCAGGTAAGGGGGAGGTGGGGGGTGGGAAAGGGAAGGGGGGAAGAGTCTTGTTGGGAAAGGGGGGGAAGGGGGGGGGGCGGAGAGCAAGGGGGGGGAAAGGGAGGGGAAGGTGGAAGAGAGAGGGAAGAGAGGCGGAGGAAGGGAGGGGGGAGGAGACGAGAGGAGAGGGGAGGGGAAGAGAGAAGAGGGGGAGGGGAATAGATAAAAAATCGGTAAGGGGGAGGGGGGAAGAGGAAGGGAAAAGGATGAAAGGTCGTCAAGGCGAAGGGGAAGGGGGGGGGGGGGGAGGGGAGGAGGAGGACGACGAACCTGCAACCTCTGTTTTGTTTTTTCCCTCCTCTTTTATCCCTTTATTTTGCCCCTTTGCGTGTCGGTGTCGGCTTGTGGGATGAGACGGGAGTTTTTCCAGGGAAAAGGCTTGCCTGAAAGGAGAGGTGGTGGTGGTGGGGGGGGGGGGAAGGCAAGGATGCCGAATCAATAGAGAGTTGGGTTTCGTTCCCGGTTGCTGATGGATTGCGGGGAACGCGGTAGAAGAATTTTTACCTCCCAAGTTGGAAATTTGTCTGCGAGTAAAAATAAAGTACATTTTAACGAGTTTTGATGAGCTCTGTGGGTGATCAAAGGGGACAAAAACGAAATTTGGTGTTTGCTGTGCGTTCCCCTCTCCTTTTTAAGTGGGGTCCCTGATGTGATTGCTGGTACGAGAACTCCCTGTATTTTTGGGCCGCATTAAAGGGAGGAATCAACGAAACCCGCCTTCTTGCTTTATTCTTATTTTGTCTTTAAACCCCGGTATGCGAAAAGTGCAAATTCCGGAAAAAAACATTTTACTAGCTAATAGATATCGTTTGAATAGGCAATGTTAATTCATCAATAATCGGAAAGCTCAGTTTTGTTTGAACTTTTACATTTCTAGTTGCGTAGGGCAAGCTTTAAAAAAAATGTTTCCGTGGTAAGCTGAATCTGGCGTGCTACACCCGCAGACTTCTGTACTTCACTCTCGGAGCTGGTTGATGGTGAGCATAGTGTCGGTGAGATTGACCCTCGTCTGTAGTGATTTTCGTCTATTGATAGTGTTGTGTATGATCTAATGGTCATACACGGTATTTTTAGATCATGATTGCGAATAATGAACCGCAATGTCGCTTGTTTTTCAATAATTCATAATCCAATTGAGACAGAACGTAAACCCAAAATTCCCTTTAAATTTCTACTGATTATACTTTAAGGGCGGTTAGGTTTATCACCCATGATTAGGGAAGCATTACGGAGCGCCAGGGGTCGAGACATTGATCAGGGTACGCCATAACCTGTTTTATAGTGACCAGTTTGTTGAAGTAAAATTATCATCAGAGGATGAAAATTGGTCATTGCCGTAATTATAATGATATTTTAGATAGTAGACTTTTGTATTGCATTTGTACGAATTTTCTATTATTGCCATATGTTGTCTTGTTTGTACAAGCCCTATCCTTTTTTTCCCTATTCCGTATTTTCCCTGTCATCCCTACTCTTCTTTCTCCTATCTTCCTCTCTCTCCTTTTTTCCTCCTTTTTCCTTTCTCTCACCCTTTCCCCTCCTTTCCTCCTTTTCCCTTTCCTCTCATCCATCCCCCTCCTTTCCTCCTTTCTCTCACCTTCTCATTCATTCTCCTCCTCTCCTTTCCTCCTCTCATCCATTCCCCACCTCTCCTCCTTTCTCTCTTCCTTTCCTTTCTCTCTTTCTACCCTCCTTTCCTCCCTTCCTCCTCCTCCCTTTCTTCGCCTTCCTCTCACCACTCGCACTTGTTGGCCCTTTCTCTTAACTCTCTCTCTCTTATATATTTCCCCCCCCCCCCCCCATCCCAGTCCACCCTGACTCTCCTCGCCAGTGTATGTTCCCCGTGACGCCACGAACCACACCCAGCGGCGGGTACAATAGAAACCGTGATTACGAGAATGCAGACTTTGACAAAGTTTTTGGTGTTGTTAGCGGCACTAGCGATGTGCTTTGCTATGTATGAGAGAGAGTTCTGGGAAGGAGGTGGATTTTTTTTTTTTTTTTTTTTTTTTTTTTTTGACGGTACACTGAGTAGGAACGAGAAAAGGTTGTTAAGACGCACTATTCTTTTTTTTTTTTTTTTTTTTAACGGATAAATTTTAATAGAAACAAATATTAATGCATATAAAAAAGAACCGGTTCCACGATAAAAGTAGTACTGCTTTAAACACACATTACGCGTAAAAAACTGAAAATAAAAAGCCTCTTAGCCCTATTATGAAAAAATATATTTAAAAAACCCCCTTTTGTTTTACACACTTCTTGTTAGTCGTCCCTTTGATTCCCACTACTGTGTGTGTGTGTGTGAATATGTGTATGTATGGAGAAAAAGGGTAGAGGAGAAGAGAAAGTGAAAGGAAAAGGGTAGAGAAGATAAATTATAAAAAATGGGGAAGAAGGAATATTGAGAAAACATGAAGACAGGTACTTTCAGAAATAAGCTAAGAATCTGAAAATTATAGGATAAAAAAAAAAAAAAAAAACGCGAAAAGATGCAATGAAGGGGAAATGTGGGGGAAGGAGGGTGAGTATAAAGAATGAATGAAAGGGGAACCGAGGGATTGGTTCATCCCCGCCATGCAAATAGGGTTCACGCGATAGTCTCGTGTAGGTGCGTGTGCTGTGGATAGTTTTTTTTTTATGCTGGTAATACTTTCGCCTCATATTCATTGCAAGGTGCATCCCTGGCAGGAAATGCACGACAGTACGAAAGTTTAGGAAGGGGACCTTTCCTCTCTCTCTCTCACCCCCCTTCTCCCCCTCTTCTTCTTCTCTTTTCTCCCTCCTCTCCCCCCTTCCCCCCCTCCTCTCTTATCTCCCTTCCTCTCTCCTCTCTCTCCCCTTCCCCTCTCTTTTCCCCCCCTCCCTCCCTCCCCCACCCCCCCTCCCCCTTTCCCCCTTTATTCCCCTTTCCCCTTCCCTCCTTGTGTTTTTTCTTTTGTGCGTGTTTATGTATGTGTATGAATGTGTGTGTTTATGTTACGAAGAACCTCACGTGCCACGACTGACGGGCTTGTAACTCGCCCTCCCTCTCTCCACATCACATCTCACTCTCCAGACTGACATAAATGGTCTGACTCTCTCCTCGTCTCACATACTGCGCTCTGAGGGAAGTACTTTCGCCCTTAACGCCTCCCTTTTTTTTGATTTATTCCCGCGCATCACGACCGTTTTCTTTTGCGGTGCAGTTTAGCCCCATTTTCTTTTTTTGTGTAGGTCTTTTATTGATTTCTTATGCCACCTGCAGAAGTTACTTGTATTGAGTTTGGATATATTATATTGCTTGTGTATTTATAAAAATTTAAATAGGAAGAATAATAGATAGATAGATAGATATGTGGATATTAATGATAAATTTTATATTATTTTAAAAAATAATTAAAACATTATACATAATACATATATGTATACATATTTTATACAAACACTTAAATATGTGTGGGTATGTATGTATGTATATAAATATGTATACACATACATACATACATGTACATCTACACATATATACATATATAAACATGTGTATATATATATATATATACACCCATATATGTATGTGTTTATGTATGCATGTATGTATGTATGTTTGTATGTATGTGTGTGTGTGTGTGTATGCATGTGTGTGTGAATATGTATATATATATATGTATCTAATAAAAGTATTACAAATAATTTATAATAACCCCAATACGTACAAAAAACACTGAACTTTATTTATATTTACGGGAACAGTCTCTTTCTCCTTTTTTCCCCTCGTCTTTCGTCTCTCTGGGTCCTCTTTTTTGGCGTTTTAAATCAAAATCTTCCTCCTCTCACTCCTAAAATCTCCTCTCTCTTTCCTTTCTTCTCCCTCCTCTCCTCTCCTCTCCCCTCTCCTCTCCCCTCCCCTCTCCCTCCCCCCTCCCCCCCCCCTCTCCCCTCTCTCTCTCTCTCTCTCTCCTCTTCTCCTCCTCTCTCTCTCTCTCTCCTCCTCTCTCCTCTCCCTCCTCTCTCTCTCCCTTTTTTCTTTCTCCTCTTTCTCTCTCTCTCTTCCCTCTATCTCTTTCTTTTCTCTCCTCTTTTCTTCCTCTCACTCTTCTCTCTCTCCTCTTTCTCTCTCTCTCTCTCCCCATCCTCTCTCTTCTCTCTCTCTCTCTCCTCTCTTCTCTCTCTCTCTCTCTCTCTCTCCTCTCGCCTCTCCTCCTTCTCTCTCCCTCTCCTCTCTCCTCTCTCTTCTCTCCACTCTCTCTCTCCTTCTCTCTCTCCTCTCTCTCTCTCTCTCTCTCTCTCTCTCTCCTCTCTCTCTCTCAGGTTGCGAGCATGCTTGAGATATTTTCTAGAACCAGGCTTAAATAAACTGAGAACGACTGCAACCTGCGAGAGCCACAATGAGAACTTTCCTGCAGACTCGTGAACCAGTTCTAAGAATTGTGGGAAGTGGCTCAAAGAAGAAGAGAAGAAGAAAAAGGGAGTGAGGAATTAGACGAATAGAAGATAAAAAAGAAAAAGAAGAAAAAAGAGGAGAAGAAGGATTAGAAGATGAATCATTAGAAAAAGAAGGGTGGCAGAAACCATCAGGAGTCACTAGCGTATGTCTTAAAATATGGTAGAAACCATAGGAAATGTTACCTGCCTGTTATTCATGACTGCATAAATCAAGCGAGAATGAGAGACCGAGAGACCATGCAGGATTAGACACGGCAGTCCACGTCCGAAAGAACAATGCTGTCTCTCTCCTCTCTTTTGTTTCCTCGTAATAAGTACTCGGCGTTGGCAGGTTCGTATGATTCTTTTTGTTCTCTTGTATTTCTGCCTCTGTCTTTCAGCTCTTTGATTTTCACCCGGGCGTATCCTCGTGTCTGAATGGAGAGGGATTAATATGGAAGATATTTAGGGACGCTAACGTGAAATCCAGGAAAATTAGTCAAGCTCTCTTTCTATGATTTCAGTTGCGCCGAAAATTTTGTGTGGTGATATCTCAGCGGTGAGATAACGCGTTTGGTGCAGTTGTCTCTGTTGTTCTGTTTAGGAAATGTCCGTCCTGTTTAACGAAAATTTGACGAAGGGATTTGATGATTAGCTTTATTGTTTCTCTGCGTTGTGGTTCCTGGATAATATGTAAATATATCACCAAATAGTAACTACATTCTGCCCTCAGTATATTCACCTTTTTGTTCAATTCGAGAATGGTAGTCTTTACCTGCAACATATAACACAGGAAAATTCGTTATTTTTTTAGTGCTTCACGTCCACACCAAACCGGATTCTGTAATTGTTTTAGAGATATGTCCCAATATCAATTCCCTTTTTATGTTGTTGTTTTTTTTGTTTTGTTTTTATGGAATTCTTACTATTTTTCTTTTTGTTCCTTTCTTTTTCATCCTTTTCACCGCACAGCCTAGTTCATAACTCGCATTCAAGTTTTTGTCCATATTTGCTCTTCGTCTTTGCAAGTATTGATCCGACGGGGGTGGACACTTATTTGACGTTGGCATTTTGAGCCGCTCTTGTCTGGCTCCGCCCCCTCCTTCCCCCTCACGCCTCCCTTGTAAAGTTTAGCGCCTTTGGGGAAAAGGGGAAAGGGATATAGATGCCGATGAATGTTGAGTGTCTGGCTGTGGTCGCCCTTTGACGCGAGGATTAAACCACTCGGTCAAACGCAGGTTCATTTTTTGGTTCATTTTGTGTATGTTGCGTAATAATTTTGGATTCTCTTATTTTTGCGTTTTATAATACTAATTTCCCTATTCTATTTAATTTCCTTATAGTTCAGTATTTAAAAAAACATTCTCTACAAAGTTCATAATTTCGTGACGGATACATGACCTTTGGACCATCATGGCAAATACACGAACTTCAACCTTACCCTTGAAAACATTTTGTCTCCCAGTGCGACCCGTCTCGTCTGGCACAACGGTAAGTGTGGTTTCGTGTCTCCCGCAATAGTGATAGACAGCCCGCACCCTCCCTGGTTCTTGGCACTGTCTTCTGCGCTCGTTTGCAGACTTCAGCAGTTTTAGTTCATTACTTTCCGTCATTACCCTTTTCTCTAGTTCTTTGATTCTGACCTCTTCATTCCTCTTTCATTTTTCACTGTTTGGTTCCTTTTTATTTGTTTTGTTGGTCTTGTGTTCGTGGTCTGTTTGCTAGTCTGGCTTTCATTTCCGTTTTGTTTATATTCTTTCTGATGGAAGAAACGGGAACGGGCGAAAAGGACGAGCCAGCGCTGCAAGTGGAGGCACGCTTCAAGGGTGTAATTTTTCCCTTGGGGTCACTCACTCGATCGCAGACAAAGATAGAAGATACGATGAAGAATGGGAGGAGAAGAAGAAGAAGAAAAAAAAACATTAGGGAAGGGAAATATGAAAAAATAGCCATTATCAGGAAGATTAATATGAATACAGTGATCCTCATGACTGTAGCTAATCATGGTAACGATCATTATTACTAATGATAGAAAAATGAAGAAGGAAGAAAAGCAAAGACGAAAACAAAGCAGGAGAAGAGGGAAGGCATGTCCACGACATCAGCCAGGCGAAGGGCGTCAGGCACGGAGGGTCGGCGGCGCAGGCGTGGGTTTTCCAGGAAACCGGGGCCGAGACCTAATGGGAAGTGGCAGGCATTGCCGAGGGAAGCGCCTGCAACGGAAAGCTGCGCGGGGCGAGAGAGGGAATGGTGGAGAGGAGGGGGTCTGTGTTGGGGAGGGAGGGAGAGTCAGTGGGCGTGCGGGACCATGAGAGGGAGGGGGGAGGGGATGTGGGGATTATGTGGGCGTGAGAGGAAGGTGAGGAGAGGGTGTAAGAGGGTGGAGGCGCCTACGCCCTACCATCATCACTGTCATTGTGAGAGTTAGAAGAAAGGGGGGAAGGGTTGACAGGAGGCTGGGTGTCTAAAGGTGCAACTTAGAAGCGTTGCAGCACGAGATAGAGATTGATAGAGATAGAAAGCTTGGAAAGAGAGAGAGATAAAAAGCTGGGAGAGAGAGAGAGAGAGAGAGAGAGAGAGAGAGAGAGAGAGAGAGAGAGAGAGAGAGAGAGAGAGAGAGAGAGAGAGAGAGAGAGAGAGAGAGAGAGAGAGAAGAGAGAGAGAGAGAGAGAGAGAGAGAGAAAGAGAGAGAGAGAGAGAGATGGAGAGACAGGGAAACAGAAAGAAAGAAGAGAAGTGGAGAGAGAGAAAGCTATGATGGAGATTTAGAGCGTAACCGCGAGAGGAGCAGGAGGAGAAGAGGGGGGAGGAGGGGGGGGAAGAAGGAAGTGCCAGGAGCCTCTCGTCATGCACGTTTCATTGCTTTTGAGCAGGTGCTTTGTGCGCCGGCAGCCTTCCCCTCACTCTCTGTTGATCTCTATCAGTCTGTTTATCTGTCTCATTCTCCTTTTATCTGGCATCTATCACTCTACTGTTTCCTGTCTCTCTGTCAGCACACACACACACACACACACACACACACACACACACACACACACACACACACACACACACACACACACACACACACACACACACATATATGTATGTATGTATGTATATATGTTTGTATACATATACATTTACATACATATATATGTATATATGTATATACACACATATATATATATATATATATATATATATATATATATATATACATATATATATGTATCTGCATATATACACATATATGCATATATATACGTATGTATATATATGTATATATATTTGTGTGTGTGTCTATGTATGATATATATACACATTTATGTATTCAAATCATTTAATTATTTGTAATCTAACCTCTTCTCGTCTCCATTTCTTGTCTCTTACCCATTTTTTTTTTTTTTCTTAATCATCTTCTCCCGCTTTCTTTTTATACTATCATTTTTTTTAATATCACGCTCTTTCGTTTCATCTCACGATGCCCCTTATTCTTCTTACATAACTATTTTATCGTTCTTTCTTCTTGTCCGACTTCTTTGTCAGTCCCTTTATTCCTTTGTTTTGCTCTTCCTTTCCCCGCCCCTTTTATCTCTCTTTTCCTCTCCTTTCGTTGTCTCACGTGATTCGGGAAGATAAATCCTGGTTCCATTCCAGTTATTTATGTTACTAAAGTTATTATTACAAACTTGATTTATTACCTGAATCATTTTGTTGAGGAACGATTATTTCATAAACTAATGCATACTTTTGGAATGTTTATTTATACAATTCATTCTTATCAGCGCCCATTCTCCAGCTAGCATATAATACCACCACGCTACGCCCTGACGTTTAAATTTCCCACGCCTTCTCGTACCAGCATCCCGAGTTACTTTAAGGGTCCGTAAAACCATAAAAAAAAATTACATTATGTGTTTAACTATACGTAATTGAAAGTCATTTTTTTACCGGTTCTTTTTCCTCCCTTTCGTAAGAGGCAGCATTTCAACTCATTACTATTTGGCTGGTTGAACCGCGGCAGTTTGTTAAGGCTGGTTATTCTGAACGCTGGCTGGTAACTTTTAGGAAGTAATCATATGCAGTAGACATGGAAATTTACAACTGACTGAAAAATGTAATTTAATAATACACTAAAGTTTGTTTGTCATCACGGAAATGTTTTGGGGATTAACTCTTAAAGAGAGATTATGTAATTTCCCTTTTTCATCATCACTATTTCGAAACAAATCGCTTATCTTACCGACGAGTAGTAAGACCACGACTGCCAAGCGACTCCACAGACGCCATAGCCAGCCACAATACCCTCCCGCCAAAGCCACAGGTCTGCGTCATCGCCAGGTTGGGGGATAGACCGTGGCCGCTTGTGGTGGTGACGAGGTGACTGGTCTTTATAACCTAATGTGAAGGTGTTATCTTCTTTTCGCTGTCTGTCTCTGGCTCTGCTTGTCTATTTTTTTTTCCACTCCGTCTCTCTATTTACCTATCTCCCTCCCTCCCTCTCTCTCTCCCCTCTCGCCCTCTCCCCCTAGCCCCCCCACGCCCTCTCTCTCTCTCTCTCTCTCTCTCTCTCTCTCTCTCTCTCTCTCTCTCTCTCTCTCTCTCTCTCTCTCTCTCTCTCTCTCTCTCTCTCTCTCTCTCTCTCTCTCTCTCTCTCTCTCTCTCTCTCTCTCTCTCTCTCTCTCTCCCCCCCTCTCTCTCTCCCGCTCCTCTCTCTCCCCACCTCTCTCTCTCTCCCCCCCCCCCCTCTCTCTCTCTCTCTCTCTCTCTCTCTCTCTCTCTCTCTCTCTCTCTCTCTCTCTCTCTCTCTCTCTCTCTCTCTCTGCATTTCGCTGTGCTCCCTTCCCATCTCGCGTATCCTCGTGCTTTTCGAGATGCGGGCGATTCAGATAAATCTGACAAGCTATTTTGTTTTTGTTCGAAATAAAAAAAAAATTGTTTTGTTTTCGTGGATTCTTTTATGATGCTGTGTTGCGTAAGTGTGTTGTTGCGTGTATATGTATGTCGTTTATTTGAGAACTAGCATCCTTTTTTTTACCTCTGTCTAGACTCGTCTTACATGTTTAGCCTCGCCTGAGAAAGTGGCATTAGTGTCAAAGAGAAGCGAAAAGTGTCGGATAGTGGTGTGTTATCTTGCCCTTTCAGTTGCTTTCCTCTGTTGTTGTTGTTGTTTTTTTGTATATTTATCTTGCTGTTTTTTTTTTTTTTTTTTTTTTTGTGTTATCCTGTTTTTTGTGTTGTGTGTTATTCATTCTCTCTCGTTCAAATCAGTGGATGGTAACCCCGGCCATTCCTTGCACACAGGGGGTAACTTAGAAGCGAAATAAAACAGACACCATGTCATACCAAGAATATCCATTGTAACAAATAGAATCAAACTAAACCTTAAACCTCTAAACTAAACCTCTCTCTCTCTCTCTCTCTCTCTCTCTCTCTCTCTCTCTCACACACACACACACACACACACACACACACACACACACACACACACACACACACACACACACACACACACACACTTGCATCGATACGAGCGGACACACTATGGCGATAGATTGCCAATTTCCCGGCAATCGTAATTGACCTGATTTCCACTGCGGTCACTGAGAACTTAGTAATGGTGGTGACTGTCGCATCCTCCTCCTCCTCCTCTTCTTCCTCCTCCTCCTCCTCCTCCTCCTCCTCCTCCTCCTCCTCCTCCTCCTCCTCCTCTTCCTCCTCTTCCTCCTCTTCCTCTTCCTATGCCTGTCTCTCGCATTTCCACTTCTTTTGCCATCTCCTCCTTCTCTGTCCGTCTCAGATCCCATGTTTCTATTTTGGCTGCTCCCTTCTTTTCTTCTAATTTTTGCACTTCCTTTTGTTCCGTTTCATTTTGCTGTTATTATGGGGGGGGGGGGGGGAGGGGGAGTTTTTAGTTTATTTTTAAATTTTATTTTCTTCCTTCGTATATACTGCTTCCTCACGTTTTTCCCTTTCCTCTCTCTCTTTCCCTTTCTCTTTCTCTCTCTCTTCTCTCTCTCTCTCTCTCTCTCTCTCTCTCTCTCTCTCTCTCTCTCTCTCTCTCTCTTCTCTCTCTCTCTCTCTCTCTCTCTCTCTCTCTCTCTCTCTCTCTCTCTCTCTCTCTCTCTCTCTCTCTCTCTCTCTCATCCTCACACCCACCATATCGTATACCACCACACCCTCCTCTTATCACATCCCCACCGTTTTCTTCTACTTCTCCCATGCCTCCACCTCTTTCTCCACCTCTCTCACCCTCCACGCCCCTCACCCTCCACCACCCTCATCCACCACCACCCTCATCCACCACCACCCTCATCCACCCATGGCGTTTGGCAGTGGGTCATGCGTTGTTATTGCTCAGCCAATGACATCATCCAGGATCAATAAGCCATAACGTGGCGCATCGCTTGACATCATAGTTGTATATCACATCACACGTTACTTTGACGTTATGTGAAGTTGATTAGTCTTATGGGTTAATGAGGGTGGGCGGATGAGAGTGAGAGGAGGAGGGTAATAGAGAGAAAGAGAGAGACAGGGATATATGCAAGCACGCAGGCACGCACACGCGCACGCATGTACGCACGCACACATACACACGCACGCACGCACATGCACACACACACACACACATCACACATACAAAGAAAGATAAATAGATATATAGATATGTAATATATATGATATACATATATGTATATTTTATATATACATATGTATGTGTGTGTGTGTATACACACACAACACACA
>NC_061826.1:2852207-2854707 GCF_019202785.1 Penaeus chinensis | reverse complement strand
ACACACACACACACACACACACACATACACACATACACTCTCACACACACAAATGTATTCAAACATACATGCATACATGTATACATACATACGTACATACATACATACATACATACATACATACATACATACATACATACATACATACATACATACATACATACATACATACATACATACATACAGAAAAAAGAAAGAGAGAGACTTCCTAAAGGTTTTCCACTGGTTAACATAATATAATACTCGTATTTATTCATAATCTAATTAAGCCTCTTTTAATTACGTAAATATCTCTTGTGTTCTTCCATGCGGCATCATGCACAGCGTCGGCAGGCTGTCCGGGAGACCTACTTATGCATGGTAATGATAACGTGTGTGACCCCCCCCCCCCCCTTCCCGGAACCTCGGTGCTTTTAAGGCGGTAATGACGTCATATTTGTGTTTGTTCTGTTATCAAGGGATTCCGGTATCTGGTGCAACATTTGGGATAAATCACCGGAAGGATTTGAACACACAGTAATCCCGATTAATAAAACCGTAAAAAATAGGGCGTGAAATTATTCATAATCCTGGAAGATTGCTGTAATTTTTTTTTCTGGAGGATCCGATCTGATCTTGCTAAGCGGCCCATTGTTAGCAAAAATCCTGACGCGAGCGCCGGTTAATCCAGTTGATATAATAATCCTCTGGAAAGATGGAGAGAATGAGACAGAAAAAAAAAGGAAAATAGAGTCTTGGTTAAAACAGCGGTGGTTGGGAGGGTCAGCTGGTTGTGTAACGTCAGCTGCTGATGGGACACACATCCCCCTCCCTCCCTCTTCCTTCTTTCGCTAGTTATTCTGGCCCAATTACTAGTCGAGATGAGATTCTTCTTCTTTTTTTCTGTGGGTGTCCAAGTGTTCGCGCGCGTCCAAGTCAAGCAGACTGACAAATAAGACGAAGCCATCTCTGTAATCATCCATACATCGAGCACTCAGGGGTAAATTAAAGATGGACAGTTTTAGGGTAAAGATTCATGAATGGAAACCGATGCTGTGCTCTTATCCCTTTATCACCTCTCATGCAATTCGGTTAAACAGTTTTTCAGAGTTTGTTGTCACTTTGTCACAATGTAGGGCACGTGAAAGCCAGGCAGACAGTGAGAGTTTTAACAAACTCCCTTTGACACCAGCTGCTGGCCCTTATGCCTACCTGCCTGGGGCGGTGAGTGCCTCTCTCCCACCTTGAGGTCCTGTGGAAGATCGTAGGAAAAGGGGAAGATGGCAGCCGCTGGCATCGAAGGATGGTCTGGAAAGGAGGGAAACTGTGTCGGATGATAAATGCATGGGAGGCAGTGGGATTCATAAGTGGAGGAAAAATGTATGAAAGTTTGTGGATATGTGTATATTTGTGTGAGTATGCGTGCGTGTGTAGAAGAAGAGAAAGAGAGAGAGAGAAAGAGAGAGAGAGAGAGAGAGAGAGAGAGAGAGAGAGAGAGAGAGAGAGAGAGAGAGAGAGAGAGAGAGAGAGAGAGAGAGAGAGAGAGAGAGAGAGAGAGAGAGAGAGACGGTAGGAAAGAGAGAGTGAGAGTATCTCAGTTGATTGAATGTGCTGACAGACCCGTATCAGTGTCTCTTCAGTATATCTTCGCTATGTGCTAAAACATATTAATTTAATTCATGAAAGAAGTAATACGAATAAATAAAAGGGTTAACAGGAAGATGGAGACAACAACAGAACTGAAAGGAGGGGGTGGGAGACCGGCGGGGGCGAAATCAGAAGCATGTGGAGAAAGTGCACAGATGGTAAGAGCATTAGTACCTGGGTGGGGGAAGTACTGTACAGGAATACGGGACTAAAAATTAGACTTACCTTGACATACATAGAGGCTTAAGGCACTATAAATTTCTATAGACTTTATATGTATATCTGTCTATTCATCTCTCTCCCTTTCTCTTTCTCTTTCTCTTTCGCTCTCTCTCTCTCTCTCTCTCTCTCTCTCTCTCTCTCTCTCTCTCTCTCTCTCTCTCTCTCTCTCTCTCTCTCTCTCTCTCTCTCTCTCTCTCTCTCTCTCTCTCTCTCTCTCTCTCTCTCTCTCTCTCTCTCTCTCTCTCTCTCTCTCTCTCTCTCCATAAATATATGTATATGTATACATACATATGTATATGTATAAGTATATATATAAATTATATATATATATATATATATATATATATATATATATACATAAATGGAAACAAAAAACGCAAGACAGACAAACAAAATTGGAAAATATTGGGATAGGCCTGCGTCATGCAGTGGATTGATTCATACTGATGATATATGTGTGTGTATGTATGTATATTTATATTTATATATATAAAATATACATATATGTATTATGTACATATATATGTATATATATGCATATATGTATGTATGTATATTTATATATATATATTATATAATATATATACACATAGATGTCTGTGTGTAAGCATACATACGTACACCGATGTATTGTACATACGGCTCACGTGTA
>NC_061826.1:2837207-2842207 GCF_019202785.1 Penaeus chinensis | reverse complement strand
TAGTGTAGTTAGTAGTGTAGTAGTAGTTGTAGTAATGTGTGGTAGTTAATAGTGTAGTAGTAGTATTCTGTGACTTTATGGTTATTTTACTGATGTATGTTGTGATTTTTATTGATTAATTGACTGGTAAATTATAAAGTGAAGGTATCCTACTACTACTATTTCTAGGGAGAAAAGAAGTCAATAATATAGTGATGCTGACGAAGGGGAAGTGCAACATTATATAAAGAAAAACAGAAACAAAAATGGGGAAATGTATAAAAGCAATAAGTAATGATGGTAATAATGATAGTGATAATAATGATGATGATAATGATAAGGATGATATTAATAAGAGAGACAACAGTGATGATGAACATAATAATAATAATGAACGTATCAATGTTAATCGTAATAATGGAACGTAAAGATAATAGTAATAATAATAATAATAATAATATCAATGTTAATCGTAATAATAGAACTTAAAGATAATAGCAATAGTAATAATAATAATAATAATAATAATAATAATAATAATAATAATAATGATAATAGTAATAATAATAGTAATGACAATAGTAGTGATAATGATAATAATGATAATAATAATAATAATAATGAAAAGAGAAATAATGAAATAATGGTAATGATAAAATTATAACTTATGAAAATGACAATGATAATAATTATAATAATAGTGACACTGATAATGATGAGGGTAATAATAATAATAGTGATGATAATATTGATAATTATAATGACAGTGATGATAACAGCAATGATACTAAATGGCAATAATGACAGTAGTGATAACTGATGTAATAATGATGATGATAATATTAATGATGATGATAGTAAAAATAATAAAAATAATTGCAGTAATAATAGCGATAATAATAACAGTAACAATAACTATAATAATAATAATAACAATCAAAATAGCAGTAATGATGATAATATTAATAACAACAACAACAGAGAATTAGGAATAATCATAATATGGAATAAAAAGCGGCGACAGGGAGCAAGGGCGAGCCGCGGCGACAGTTGTGTGACGATCGGGCCGGCGGCGGGCTGGACATGTGGCTTCTGGGCTTCAGGGCTTCAGGGCTTCAGGGCTTCATCTCAGGGCGTCGCTCCACTGGCTCCGGCCCTTGAGGATTTTATCATGTGTTTATGCGTGTTTTTTTTTTTTTTTTTTTTTTTTTTTAGGTGAATCTAGCGTTGTTGTTTTTTTTTCTTGTTTTTTTTTTTATTGTGTTCGGTAAGTTGGTTGTTTTATGTGGGTGTTTTTGCGGGTGGAATTGTTAATAATTATTTTGGTGAAGCTAATGAGGATGTGGGTCATTAGTGGGAGATATTGTTTTGTTTATGACGGATGTGATTGGATAACTATACCCGCCCTATTTTGTTTTCTTTCTTTCTTTCTTTTTAATGAATATGTTGGGTAAGTGGGAAATATTTTGTATAGATCTTTTACTTCTATTCATTTATTTATCACTTGTTTTGTCTCCACGGTACAGAACTCCGAGCAATATTGTCTATATTATTTTATTTAGATAATGAAGTTATTTCTTGTGGTACGAGATGGCGAAGCAGGTTGTCCGCGTCGCCAGCAAACGGCGTTCTTTCTTTTATTGTATAAGTGTGCGTTTGATGCAGCAGTTGGCGGCGGTGCTGGCGGTGGCAGCGGCGGCCTCCCTCCACATGGCACAGCTGCTGTCACCTGCTCGTGTGGTCAGGCGGCGTCACCAGCTGTCTCTGGTGTGTCGTGGAGAGCCGGGACGAGCTATCAGAGGGACAAGACGAGTGCTCGGCCCCCTCAGGTGGTGCCGAACAGCCCTCCCATTGCAGGCGAGTGAGTCAGCGCCTGGTCATGTCCCGGCTGGCGCTGACGAACTCGCCCCTCGCTCGGCCCGGAGGTGACTTCGGCGAAATCCCAAGGGGGCGAATGGCGGGGGGAGTGTTTCATAACTTTCGCGTCGTGTTTGCTATACTGTGCGTGTGTCCGTGCATTATAGGGCTTTGTTTCTTCGAGGGGAAGCTTTTTTTTCTCGTTTTCTTTACCTTTGTATTATAACTAGTGTGTAATAGGGAGAGGGAGGGAAACAGAAACAGAGAAAACGAGAACGAGAACGAGAGAGAGAACGAGAGAGAGAGAGAACGAGAGAGAGAGAGAACGAGAGAGAGAGAGAACGAGAGAGAGAGAGAACGAGAGAGAGAGAGAACGAGAGAGAGAGAGAACGAGAGAGAGAGAGAACGAGAGAGAGAGAGAACGAGAGAGAGAGAGAACGAGAGAGAGAGAGAACGAGAGAGAGAGAGACGAGAGAGAGAGAGAACGAGAGAGAGAGAGAGAGAGAGAGAGAGAGAGAGAGAGAGAGAGAGAGAGAGAGAGAGAAGAGAGAGAGAGAGAGAGAGAGAGAGAGAGAGAGAGAGAGAGAGAGAGAGAGAGAGAGAGAGAGAGAGAGAGAGAGAGAGAGAGAGAGAGAGAGAGAGAGAGAGAGAGAGAGAGAGAGAGAGACAGAGACAGAGAGAGAGAGACAGAGAGACAGAGAGAAAGAGACAGAGAAAGAAATAGAGAAAAAGAAGCAGGGATAAAAAAAAGAGACCTCCATACCCAAATACACGATGATTACACTTGAAACTTGATGGATGTTTTGTCTGGAAGTTAATCAAAACAGCATACTATTTGTGATAAAAACCAAGAGAGAGCGTGTTGATCTTTCTTTCTTACAAATGATTTTATTGCAATTTAGGGCGCTGTTCCCCAGTCAAGAAGGGAATTAGTTGTGCTTGGAGAGACCCTCAATTCCTGAATATTAGGGGGTTTTGTGACGTTTGAGATAATTCTTGTGATGAGTCTTCGTCCACGTTCTCTCTCCCTTCCTGCTTTCTCTTCCTTGCTTATCACTTCCTCTCCTACCTCATTATCCGCATTTCCTCTTCTTCTCTATTTTATCATTATTTTCTTATTTTTGTTTGTTTATTTATTCTTTACCTATCCTTGAAGTTATTTATTTTGCATTGTCTCCCCTCGTCCCAACCCTTTCTCTCTCTCTCTCTCTCTCTCTCTCTCTCTCTCTCTCTCTCTCTCTCTCTCTCTCTCTCTCTCTCTCTCTCTCTCTCTCTCTCTCTCTCTCTCTCTCTCTCTCTCTCTCTCTCTCTCTCTCTCTCTCTCTCTCTCTCTCTCTCTCTCTCTCTCTCTCTCTCTCTCTCTCTCTCTCTCTCTCTCTCTCTCTCTCTCTCTCTCTCTCTCTCTCTCTCTCTCTCTCTCTCTCTCTCTCTCTCTCTCTCTCTCTCTCTCTCTCTCTTTCTCTCTCTCTCTCTCTCTCTTTCTTTGTCCCTCTCCCTGTCCCTCTCCCTCTCCCTCTCCCTCTCCCTCTTCCTCTTCCTCTTCTTTCTCCCTCTCCCTCTCCCTCCCCCATTCTTTAATCTCTCTCTCTCCCTCCCTCACATTGACGTTCAGGTGCCAATGTTTGATGTCAGATATATGATTCGTTACAAGTATACCTATGTGTACATATAAACGTTCTCATCAGGGTTTTATGGCTGCTTGAACTAACCTTTATTGTTCTGAATACAGTAATCCATGTAAATATACTCCTGTCTTTTTTTTTCTTTTTTTTTTGTGATTATGAACTGTTACTTATTTTTAGGGGCAAAATATAAATGGCAAAATGGCAGTGTTCTGTTGTTCACTAGCGGTCACAAACCACAGAATTATTATTATTATTATTATTATTATTATTATTATTATCATTATTGTTGTTGTTGTTATTATTGTTATTGTTATGATTCGAAGAGGAAGCAGACATAGGAGCAGGAGAATAAAAAGAGAGAAGAAGCAAATGAAGAAGAAGAAGAGGAGGAGGAGGAAGATGGTGAAGAAGAAGAGGAAGAATAAGAAGAAGAGGAGGAAGAAGATGAAGAAGAAGAAGAGAAGAAGAAGAAGAAGAAGAAGAAGAAGAGAAGAAGAAGAAGAAGAAGAAGAAGAAGAAGAAGAAGAAGAAGAAGAAAATGAGAAAGAAGGGTTAGGGTAAAAATTAAGAATGGAGAAAGAAGAGAAGAACGAAAAAATATATATATAGCAGAACCAGAAGTAAAAGAATAAAGACAGCGAAAGAACACATGAATGGGGAGAGAGAAGCGACGATAGAGATTGGAGTAGGCACAACAGCCTCAAGTGTGTGTGTGTGTGGGGGGGGGGGGCACATAACAGGCATGGGCGGGCGCAGACGTGGGTGATGGACACGGCAATGCAGCTGTCCTGGCTTCTCTGGGGGCGTGCGTGTGTTCGTGCGTGCGTGCGTGCGTGCGTCTGGGCGGTTTCACTTGACATTATTTTGCCTATTTGATCTGGGTTCCTGCTGGTGGTGGTGGTAGCGGTCTGTTGTTGGCTCCTGCTGCCACTGCTGTCTGCTTGCGGGAAGGGAATTTGGATGATAAGAAAGTTTGTAAGATGGATGGTTAGGGTGATTAGCTTAGAGTTGAGGGTCTGGCAATTTCTTCGTTTGGAAACAGACGAATTGTTAAATAAAAAGATGTATTTATTACGACAAGATTATTCGTTATTCAGATGCTACTGCCATTCACGTTAATGCAGAAACTGAAATGTTGATGCTGATTTTTAAAATTCAGATTCGGATTTTTAAAAAATGCGATTCATATCATGCTATTTGGAAAAAAAAAAAATACACTGAATTGGTTAAATATTGTAGGCTTACATAAAAGAGGGGAATGGAAAGTCGTTAGTCGTAACAGCCTCTGACATGCGTTTTTTTTATGATTAATAGAATAGATCAAATAATCATTTTGGTTTAATATGGGTGTAAAATTTGATTCATTTGTAGGATTTATTTAAATGAGAAATTCGCGATGCCGCTGTGTCACTAAATTGCATTTTTTAAACACACGGACAGACACACAAGTATGCACTCGCACGCGCGCACGCATCCAGATAAGCACACACACGCACGCACGCACGCACGCACGCACGCACGCACGCACGCACGCACACA
>NC_061826.1:2824707-2829707 GCF_019202785.1 Penaeus chinensis | reverse complement strand
CTCTCTCTGATTACGAAGTATTTTTTTCTTTTCAGCTTTCCACCCTTCACTTACCTTTTGTGACCAAGAGTCACTCTTCAAGTTCTGCCACATCACATTTCGAACACAAATAGAATTACCTCTTAAACTGCAATTGAATTCCATTGTCTTGGCATCAGCAAAGAAGAAAGCTTGCTGTTTGTTTCTTGTCTCTGATGACGTCATCATTGTCGTCGCGTCATGAATTCTACTGAGGCGTCGTTGGAGGTCTTTCTCTGTCTGTCTCTCTTCTCTCCTCTCCTCTCTCCTCTCCTCTCTCCTCTCTCCTCTCTCCTCTCTCCTCTCTCCTCTCTCCTCTCTTTCTTTCTTTCTTTCTCTGTATCTCACTTCTCTCCCATCTTCCTTACACCTATCCCACCTCCCTTCTTCTTCATCTCCCTTCCTCCCCCTCCCCCTTTCCCCACTTCTTCTCCCTCCCTCCCTTCCTCCTACACTCCCTCTCTTTCCTTCCCTAGCCTTCCCCGACTTCCTACCCCCCCCCCCCACCCCCCTCAGCACGCATTGTCTCAGCCACAGTGCCACCGATGCCTAAGAGTCACCCGTCACCCAAGGCCTCCTCTTTTAGGCGTCTTCCTATCTCGCATTTAAAGCCTTATCTCGTTTCCGCCACAGGGCATATTTCTTGGGATAATACTCTCAGATGCGAAGAAGATACCGAAAGTGCTGGGTCATTTAATAGGCGTGGAAAGGAGGAAGGGAATATTGTTGGGGGAAGTCGAGAGATTTCCGAACGTGTTTTTTTTTTTTTTTTTTTTTTTTTTTGATCGACCATCTTTTAAACTTTTCGCTCCGCCATTAGGTTGTCTTTTTTGTGTTTTCATCTCGACCCTTCGTCTTTTTTTGTGTTTAAATCTGTATTTTTTTCATGTACATCTATGTCTCTTTTTATTTATATTTTTGTTTGTATTCATATAAAACCTTATATGCATAACAGTCCTCATACTTGTTGATATGACCATCTATGCATTTATATTTATGTCTTTATATATTTGTACTCAGTTATAGATTCGTTTCCTCTTTATTTTTGTCCATTATCAATAACTTTTGTTGTCCATTTATGTATATAATTTTCATCAAAATCGATCTATAATTTCTTCTTTATCTTTGTCCACATATTACTTCTTTTTTATCTATATCCATGGTTATTTATCCTTTCCTTTCCCCCTTTTCTCCATCCTGCATGGTGAATATTCGATAATGAACAATTAGTGAATGATTAAGGAACTAGGTCTATCTTCACTATTTTCTACCTTTTTATATATATATATATATATATATATATATATATTTACCACAAGACCGCGGCAGTGACAGCTTGTCATTAATACTGCATGACCATCCTACCATGCAATCCCGTTAGACGAATTTGAAGTCGAATAATTTATGTATTGCAATTCCCCGTTGCAAGAATGGCGAATGGAGTTTTTTTTTGCAAATTATTTTTTCTACTTATATTGCTGACATGGCAATGTGATTTGGGCTTTCAGTTTGCATATTTTAGCTGCAAGAAAGTAAGGAGAAAAGAACAAAAAGAGAAAGGAGGTAGACAGAAAACGAGAACGTGTTTATATTAGATAAATATTGAATGCGTGAAATAACCACACATCAGTGCGCACTGATTTCCCGCAAGCATTGAATTAAGCTTTCTTTTCCTGTAAGAGTCTTGTGATATGGGGGTTTTCTTGTGTATGTTTGTTTTTGACGTGTGATGTGTTACCTCTGATTAGCTCTGACATCTGTTGACTTCATACGACAAAGTTTCCACCGGAAATGTGGATCACCGTTTTTTATTGTTTCATTAGAGAGAGGAAAACACACGGCGACTTTCTAGCTTGGCGTGTAATGATCTGGCATTGCGAGGGGTTATCTAGGCATGTTCTGGTCAAGAGGCAGGGTTGTTGATTTAGAAACTGGCAGAGTCGGATATGGAAAGCTATATTTCTCGTGGTAGCGAGGGGAGGGAGGGAGAAGCGGGGGGGGGGGGGTGCAGACGCGTGGGCAAAAGTGGTCAAGCGGTGGTTATGGTGTTGACGGGTCACGCTCGTATAGCTCGTTTTAACTGCCTTCGGAACGAGAGCTGTCATGCCTTGCGATTCCGGTAGTGAGGGCGGGGCGCGCGTTAGGCGTTGGCGATTAAGGATGCCCATTCGCCCTCCCGCCTGTGTCCGGCCGTATACTTACACATGTGTACACACTCATACACACACGCTCTCCGCTACGGTCGTATCCGGCGTACCATCTGCCGTCTCACACAGTTACCTACTTTCACGCGCTCACGCATCTGACGCGCGCCGCTGCCCATGAGTTCTAGCGGCTGACAGAACCTCTTCGGGCTTCCGTCGACCAATCACAATCGGGGAAACACAGCGCAGACGATTTCTATTGGCTGACGGCGTGCGGAAAATCTAGTTACGGGCTGGTCTCGGAGCTTCGGCATCTCCAGGCGGGAGCGTGTGTGAGCCGAGAAGTCGCATGCAAGCCAGATCGTCGTCAGTTCACCTGCAGGAGCCACAGCGGCAGCACCTTCTCCCTCAGTGCCTCTCGATTAACTCGTGTGTTTATTATATCCCTACGAGGGAAACGACGCGACCTTCTTCACCTACCACGACCTCTACACATCCGCAGCCATGAGGGAATATTACTCCATGGTACAGTAACCAATTCTTCATATAAGTTTTGTTGAGTAGCAAACATGTTTTGAGTGAAGTGTTGTACTGGATTCGTAGGTCTTGTAATTCCTTACGGTGTTTACGATTAATGCTGTTATAGTGGTGATAATGATGACTGTTATGAATGTATATACTTGAATATTACTTTAAATGGGACCACACAAAAAGTAAAATAATAAAGATTTCTATAAGTATTAAAGGCTAGTGTATCCAACTGTCATGCATATTGGACAAAAGGCACATTGATTCGTAGAGAGCACGCTTAACGACCGTCCCGTTATGGTGGGAAACCTCAACGCGGGTGTCGGTAGTGATCCACCCTTTGCGTCTTGGCCTTGAACTTGGGGAGTGGAGCGCTCTTGACGTCCTGTCCGACCGCCGCTTCGTCTTGACCGTTATCGCACCGCTGCCTGTTTGACGCTGCCATTTCGCGCCCTTTAAAAAAAGAAAGGAAAAAAGAAAACACTTCGCGATGAAAGAAACGACATTCCATCGCGAGACGGATTTCGCTTGGATCCTTTTGCGTTGCGGTTCGTCGCGGTGAAGTTGTTTCAAGAATCTTTTTGCTGCATTGAGGTGATTCCTGGATTTTCCCAATGTATAGTGATTAGTCACGCGTTACATATATATTCTAGTTACTGTTGCGAAGAGACATGACGATCTATTGAACTTGGGTGTATGCTTGGGTGGCGCCGTTACGTACACCTGTTTTACTGCATGTCAGGCGTGCCGGTGGAACTACATCGTAATACAGACTGCGAATCAGCAGTTATTCTGCACGTAACATCACGTAATGAGATCTAAATATAACTGTTCAGCGTCGCGAATCTGCAGTTCCGACAGCAGGAAATGCAAGAATGAAAGAAACGGCGACACGCTTCGAGTGTTTGCCCGGCGAGAGTGAGAAAGTTGGAATGGCGGTTTGTGGCGGCGAGGGCGGAAGAAGGAAAGGAAGGGTGTCATCCACCGGGCTATTAAGGCATCCCGGTCGCAACCCAGATCTCCTGGTCATTTCCCCCGCCAGTCGGTCGTGACGAGAGAGCCTGGGTCTCAACCGGGACCGCGACCTGTGAACCTGTACTCTTTGGTCACAGGTCACGTTCACACTTTTGTTTGTTTGTTGCTGTTGAATGCAATACGTGACCGTGTCGGCGAATCCGGAAGCCAACCGGAAGTCATAGTGCCAACCGTTGAGTCCTCTACTAACAGACGGCACCGCTAAATGCCTCGGCGTCAGTTGTACAAATATCTCGAACAGCAGAGGTTCCCTGAAGTCCAGATGAATTACTCGAGCCTTTTTACAGTCGATTAGTCACACTTTTATCTCGTAACGAGCATTAACATATACCTAAATCGGTACACTGTCCAGACTGTAATAAACGCATCATAAAAAGGGGAATAAAGATAAATCAGGCGATGATTAAAAATTGCCGTATATATGTAGCTTCCGACGGAGAGAAACCTTCCCCAAATACACATTTAATGAAGTAGAATGGCCTTAGGCAGTTCAAGCGATCGACACATCTGTCATTAGGCGTCTTCTGTTGACGTCCCTCGTGTGTTATTAGTGTCATGAATCAACGTTCAGGTGATCCTCATTAGCTGGTGTGTATAAGAGGTCATGGGAATGTGGACGAAAAGAGAAATTTGATGAAAATACTTTTGAGAGAAATGTGTCCCAAATGGAACTTAAAATTTCGACTTCCTCCTCCTCTCGTTCTTCTTTTTCTTCTTGTGTCTCTGCAGTTTTGTCTTTAAAGTTTTCCTTTTCTTTTTTTGTTTTTTCTTCCGTTTCGTTTTCTTATTTATCTCAGTGTTTTCGTGTCCTTGTACATTTTTTGTTTTTCTAGTTTGTTTTTCTTCCTTTCTTCTTTTCCTTCATTATCGTCGTCGTCGTCGTCGCCGCCATCGTCATCTTTTTCTTCTTCGTAAATGTCGTTCCATGTTAAAAGCTTTACGAGCGGCTGGCAGGAAGTGTCTCCTTGCAGCTGCTTGCCTCCGCCATTTCCCGAAACAGATGTAGTCATTAAAAAAACTCTTGTGGCTGCAGGTATTTTGGAAATTGCGTTCTAGAGAGTATCACGTGTTGACTCTATAATTGTTTATGTGCGAAACTAGTATAAAGAATAGAATAGTATTGATGATGGAAAGTAAAATAAGGAAAATGTAAAATGTAAATTTACTTTGTTAACATTATCATTGTTAGAAGTTTAGCAGTCGAGATAAAATGTTTCGAGAGACAGTCTGGCATTGGACACTGGTCAGGGAGACTCGGGGCACCACGCTCCGCTT
>NC_061826.1:2809707-2819707 GCF_019202785.1 Penaeus chinensis | reverse complement strand
CACGCGCGAAGGGAACACCGCTGCTCTGCTCGGTGTATTTCGTGTGTGTGTGTGTCTGTGCGTGTTCTGTTGCCTTCGTTGGTTCTCCTTGTTGGCGTCCTTGGCAGTGGTGCCGTGTGTTCTCGTGTGGTGATTAACAGTGTACGTTTTCTTATTGACGTTCTTGAGTGAGTTCACTTTTTGTTCGGATATAAGTTGCGGCTCCGCGAATATCGTTTCATTACCGGCAGTGATAACTAAACCCGGTTTGGAAACACATATTTTTGTTGTATCTCTGAATCCCACATTTTTTTTTCCTGGCTAAATGCATATTCATGGGAGATACACTGAACCGATATAGTATTGTTTTGCAACAGCCCCAGCATACATAGTGTTAATACTAGGCTAAGGATAACCCGCATGGAATCGCCATCAACTGCTTTAGAGGCGGATCTGTCATCTGCTCTTAAACCGAGACGCCGGGGACTTAAATATTTCGAAACATTAAAAGTCTCGAAAAACTAATATTCAAGATGCATATAGTAAACAGGCTGACTGACTGACAGAGACATAGTCATAATATTATTACCTTATATTCTTAGACAAAATATGTTTAAATGAAGCTCAGTACATTTATATATATATCCACTTTTGCAGCGCAGAACAGCAGTGTATGAATTTAAGAATAAGCGATATTTTTAAGATGTTATCGTAAGAAATCAGACAGACACAAACACACATGTCCACACAGACAAACCCCTCACATATACACACACAGACAGACCCATACGCACAGTTCCACACAGGCCAACACTCACAGACCCCCCCCCCCTCCCTCCCCACACACACACACACACACTCGGACAGACAGCTAAAAATTAATACCCGTTATGTCCTCGCCAGTAACGTGGGCTCCGTGACATTGGCACACGTATTGAATTACTGTCAATCATCTTTCGAGCTTTCTTTGTTTTCTCTCGAGCGGGAAGCGCCAGAATTCCCCGAAGTTAAGACAACAACAACAAATCTGGGAGTAATTCTTAGTTATTTCCAGTGTAAACAAATTAAACCTAATTTGAATGCAAAAAAAAAGGAACGTATATAAAATAGTCTACAAGAAATTAATTGTCTCTGAGGCAGCGGAGCGGTAATGGGTGCGGGGAATCAAGTCTTATCAAGCGGAGTGCCACGTGATTGCCTGCGTCGGGTGATTGACGACGCCCTCTTGGAGGAGCAGCCCAACGACTTCCATTAATAGGAGTTGCTGGCTGTTAGGCTCTGGGGGATACCTCGCTCTCTGTCTGTCTCTCTGTTTCTTTGTCCCTTACTCTGTCTTTCTCTTCTTCTTCTTCTTCTTCTTCTTCTTCTTCTTCTTCTTCTTCTTCTTCTTCTTCTCCTCCTCCTCCTCCTCCTCCTCCTCCTCCTCCTCCTCCTCCTCCTCGTTTCTCTCTCTCTCTCTCTCTCTCTCTCTCTCTCTCTCTCTCTCTCTCTCTCTCTCTCTCTCTCTCTCTCTCTCTCTCTCTCTCTCTCTCTCTCTCTCTCTCGCGTTCACTTGATATGTGCATACATTCAAAAACACGTATGTCGTCTTCGTTGCACTTGACATGTACAATATATGAATGTATGTATACATTCTATAAACCCGCACACGCCCCACTCATCTTCATTTCATGTATCAAGATGAAATTTGATCTAGTGCTTTTTTTTTCTTTTCTTTTTTGATAATATACAGCTGCCAGTCTTAATCTGCCTGACTGTTTGTGGTGGCCGTGCTGAACGCGGTAACCGCTAGCTTTTCTTTATTAAATAACAGGCAGACAACAGACTCATAATGGCAGAAATGCCAGAATTATTTTTCCTCTTTTTTTGCGGCGCGGTTCTCCTTTGGTGAATTACGAATCTGGTCACGATTTTAATGAGATTAGGTCGGTTATCTCTGCTCGTCTGTCATGTCGTCGAGGAGTTCGGCGTAAGTTGGCCGTGCATAAACTGTGGAGTGTCGCGAGATAAAAATAACATCGGCTTTCTTGCATACCTCGTTGTATAATCTGCCAGTAAGTGTCGTATTACCCTTGATATATTAGAATCGACGAAGAGAGTGCAAGTAAATTTAGGCTATTGGATAAATGGTATTGTTGAGGAGCGATCGTCAATTTTTCAGTTTATTGCCTGGCATCGAATTAATTCTCATCAGAACGTTTATAAGTAAATAGTGCAAAGGGCTTAATAAAGGGAATTGATAGACATAAGAGAGGCGGCTGTGTGGGCGTGACACTGGCAGTACACGTGCTCTCGCCCGCCCCACAGCAGGTGCTTAGGCAAAGAATTGGACAAGCCTATACTCCATTATGTTTATCGATGAATATTATAGTATTATTGTTGTTATTACTCTTTAGGTTATGATTGTTGCTGAATTTTTTGTTATTATTGGATATTATTGTTATTATTTATTATTATTGTTAATATTATTATTGTTATTATTATTTTGTTATTATTATTTTGTTATTATTATTATTGTTATTATTATTATTATTATTATTATTGTTATTATTAATAATAATTATTATTATTATTATTATTATTATTATTATTATTATTATTGTTATTAATAATAATAATTATTATTATTATTATTATTATTATTATTATTATTATTATTATTATTATTATTATTATTATGAACCGCCGCCTGAGATTTAACTGCCAGCTTGTTTTCACCCTACTGATCGTTCATATTTTCCTGGCCGATTGCGTGTTCATGTTGTTATTATTGTTGACACATTATTTTAGTCAATTTAGTAATGGACAATGTGAATAGATTTACGTTTTTATTTTTTGATTTATATATTTTCGTCTCTTGTCGATACCATTGCCAATCTGCCAGAAGGGATAAACGCCAGGACAGGATGTTATACAAGGAGAAAGCCTCTTTTATATACAATCGAAGCCCCCTATCTCGGTGTTTGTTGTCGTGTTGTTGAGCCCGCTATTGTTTTTTTTTCTAGATTTATTCTGTGTGTGGACTTCGGGCCGTTTTGACTTGCAATGAAAGTCCTTTTCTCTCTCTCTCTCTCTATCTATCTATCTGTCTCTGTCTCTCTCTATCTCTATTTCTCTGTCTCTCTCTACCTCTATCTTCTCCCCTTCCTCCCTACTTCTCTCCCTCTCCATCTGTTCTTCTCTCTTCTCTCTCTTTCTTCTCCCCTTTCCCCCTCTCCCATCATCTCTCCCCTTCATCCATCAACACCCATCGCCCAGGGTTAGCATTTCGTGCATTCGGCATTTAGATTCCATTTCGTGTTAAAGGAGCTAGTGTACTTCACGCTAGCCGGTTACGAGTACTATTAAGCGGTTGCTACTGTGCGGTTTAGTAAAACGGTTCGTACTACAGCCGAAAGAAAGTAGCTATGGGGCCGGAGGAGAGATTGTAAGGGAAGAGGGTAGAGGATGGCAGTTGGAAATCATAATTGTCAGCTTTCTCATTGTGTGTGTGTGTGTGTGTGTGTGTGTGTGTGTGTGTGTGTGTGTGTGTGTGTGTGTGTGTGTGTGTGTGTGTGTGTGTGTGTGTGAGAGAGAGAGAGAGAGAGAGAGAGAGAGAGAGAGAGAGAGAGAGAGAGAGAGAGAGAGAGAGAGAGAGAGAGATATAGAGATAGAGATAGAGATAGAGATAGAGATAGAGATAGAGATAGAGATAGAGATAGAGATATATATATATATATATATAGAGAGAGAGAGAGAGAGAGATAAATAATGTATTATGTTTTGTATAATGTATTGTGGAAGACAGAGAAAGAGAAGGAGAGAGAAGAAACTCACGAGGAAAAGAGATCAGACAAAAACAAACAAACAAACACAGACTACCAACCCAGCAAACACAAGGAAAGAAAGAAAAAGAGAGAGAGAGAGAGAGGGTAAAGAAAAGTGCAACCGGAAAAGGGTGCACATGGGAAGGAGAAGGGAAGTGGGGAGGACGAGGGAGAGTCGTGAGGGAAGGTGTGGGGGTGTGGGAGGCCAGGAGGAGGGAAGGGGTGGGGGTGGGGGAGGCCAGGAGGAGGGAGGGGGCGGGGCGTCCGGAGGAAGAGAGGATGGCTAACAGCTGTGTCCTTGGGAGTCGGTATCCTGGGGGAAGGGGAGGTGGGGGAGGAGGAGGAGGGGGAAAGGGGGAGGAAACTGGGGCGTCGGTGCTCGAGATGGCGGGACTCTCCCCAGCGTCCATATGCTTTCCGCGCCATCTGCTCTCGCCGTGACACAAAAATCCCGGTGCTTTCCTTTTGCCTAAGTTACCTGGATAATAAGCATTTTTTTTTCTTTTCTTTTTTTTTCCTACTTCAGCTGTTGAAATAAAAGGGTTTGTTTGTTTGCTTCTTCAGTCTCGCCTTCTTCGTAGGTTACGATAGGTGCAATTTTTGGCTTTTTATATTTGCTTCTTTCGGGTTTGTCATTTTTTTTTTCTCTTTGCGTCTCATTTAGCAGTTCCTTCTTGGAACTTTTCGCAATGTCAAACTTGCAGTATTTTCTGCTTGACATTTCTCTCTCTCTCTCTCTCTCTCTCTCTCTCTCTCTCTATCTATCTGTCTATCTCTATCTCTATCTCTATCTTTGTTTCTCTTTTTCTCTATCTCTCTGTCTCTCTCTATCTCTATCTTCTCCCCTTCCTCCCTACTCCTCTCCCTCTCCATCTTTTTCTCTATCTCTCTGTCTCTCTCTATCTCTATCTTCTCCCCTTCCTCCCTACTTCTCTCCCTCTCCATCTTTTTCTCCATCTCTCTCTCTCTCTCTCTCTCTCTCACTCTCTCTCTCTCACACACACACACACATACACACACACACACACACACACACACACACACACACACACACACACACACACACACACACACACACACACACACACACACAGAGTTCGATCACCCACATAAACGATTACGATTTCCTGTTAGAGAAGCTAGTGAAGATACACCGATGGTGGTAATCTCTATCACAATATTGGCATTTGTTTCAAAGGGATGTCTAGTGGAAATAATAGACTGTGACCTATTCCATTCGTATTCTGAAAAAATTGTATTTATTTTTTTAAGAATTTTGTTACCTTGCAATGTTAATTACGAATGATACCGAATGGGTATTAGGGGCGTAAGGGTGGGCGGCCGCCGTCTTGCTTTGTCTTCGGACTTCCCTCTGCAACCCGCGGGAGTGGAAATTTCCCGGTTGCGAAGGTAAAAAAGAAATGTTTTAAGTGTTGTAGAAGTTGTCCGGCAGGCAAAGAGTGTTGCCATGCGGTTTCGGGTTGCCATTTCGCGGCAAAATAGGTCGGCGCACGTGGATATCGAAGAGAGAACACCTTGATTTGTTTTAGTCAGCAGAGCGGGGACGAAATAGGGTGGTGGGTAGCGAGCGAGACGGCGCACTCGCTCAAAGGGAAGTACAGTGACTCGCCCCGAGAGTGCAAGTCATACTTAGTTATTTTGTATGTTGTATTACGAGCATTCCGAGGGCAGCAAAACGCATTTACAGGAGTCACGGGTTCTGCATTCACGACGTTTGTGGTTGACGTGTTCTGACGTGTTCGATAGTACTTTGATATTCCTTACTGACATATTCTGTTACCAAAGCATATATCCTCTTGAAGCTCCCAAGATCTAATGGGAAGTGGCTGCAGGATTATGCAAGCGCTGAGCAGCGTGAATAGCAGCGGTCGCTGACACCCCCTCGTCATTGGTCACCTGCGGTCCTGACATTCCTTCATGCTGAATAAGGCTGTCGGATGCCGTGTTTTCTTTTTCAGGCGCACGTGCAGCGACGGGACCGTTGTGTTATGACTTGCTTGACTAGAAATTAAATTGATTAGGTTATGATACAGGATTATCAGGGTGTGATGGCACACCATCACTCCAGATTGATTCCCATCACTCGCGGTGATGTAATTATCAACATGATGCCCCGGTCGTTCCGTTGTTATTTATAAAAGTGCGCTTTATAGTAATGGAAATTATAATCCGTTTAGTATTTGCGTTCATTCCAAGTTGGAATCGTCTCACTGCAACATTTGTTTCACCTTTTCGTCGTATCTTGTTTGTAATGTTCGGCTTGAGGGATACGTGGCAACAATTTGTCTTGCGGAACAGTTGCGGGTTTGTTGTGGTACTTAGCTGGTCAGGACGTGGTGATCTGGGAGGGGCAGGGGGGGGGGGGGTAGAAAAGTGGTTAGACGGTTGGCCTACATGTAACGCGTGCACTGGAGTTAGTCTGAGGACTTAGGGGCAACGGCGAGCATGGAGTCCCCCACCGCGGTACGACCCGACAGATCTCAGTGAACGACTTTTAAGATGGGTCCTGGGTGTTTGAAATCATAACACGAGCAGATGATGTGATGAGGTGCCTCGAGACGGCGAATATATGGTGTTTGCACAGATGGTGCTTGTAGCAGAGACTGAGTCACGTGAAAGATAGTTTTTTTTTTTCGAAGTGACAGGTCGCTCGGGAGTGATTGCAGTGAATCGTGTGTCGAAATGAACAAGCGATGCAGGACTCAGTGTACATCAGAAAAGTGCAGTCAATACTTTATTATTATTAATAATCGACCGAGAAACGGTGCATTTGATTACTGCTTTAGTTTTTAGTGCAAAGTGGAGACTTATCACATGTGACAGTAACTCTGCTGATAAATAAACTGATTGGTACTGATAGATTCACAAAAATGTTATAATATAATTATTTAATAACTGTGTTGGTGACATTGTCATTTATAAAAAAAATATTGTTATGGCAACGAATCAGCCAGGACTTCAAAGATGTGGAAGCTGCATAGACCATTTCACACCAACACGGGAGGAAATGTGTTATTTCAGTTCGGTTCACAGCTGGGGCATGTAATTCGGTTCCGGTATTGAAACACAATGCATGATATCGTCATGACTTGCATGGCGCCAGACGAATGGGTTAGTGAAGTCTCAACGCGCATGGCGTTCCAGGCCACTTGATTGAGCTGTCGTGTGGTGCTGCTTGCCAGTCGGAGCCAAGACGCCCGCTGCTCTCGGTGATTGCCTAACCGTTCTCCTTCTTCTCCGTTGACAGATGTCTCGTCTGAACGGCGTCAACGCTTTAAACGGGTGCGGCGAGATGAACGGAACAGGGAGCTCCGGGTGCTGGACCATCGGCCTCATCAACGCCAAGGCCAAGTACCTCACCGCGGAGACCTTCGGCTTCAAGATCAACGCCAACGGTGAGAGAGGAGGAGATTCTCGTATGATAAGTGCATGAAAGCCCTGGACAGTTATTTAATCACAATAAAGCGAAAGAAAAACGTCACCAAAGTAGGAAATGGATTATGTGTTTACGTTGAATTACAGAAGTAGAAAGTGGAAACTAGTTTACACGCAGAATCCATTTCATGAAAACGATCTGTCCTAAATATGGTTGTTAGAAGCTCATCTTATACTAACACATTTTCTGCTACCCACAGGCGTCTCGCTTAAAAAGAAACAGATGTGGACTTTAGAACCTGCCGAGAAAGATCTCATTGCCTTCAAGTCTCATCTGGACAAATACCTGTCCGTCGACCAGGTAGGTTTTCATCTTTTTCCTCCTTTTTAATGGGTTTCTCAGAATTATGTGGGTTGTATGTAATCAGTATGTAATGTTGAATCCTTACTCGTATAATCTTTAGTACGTGGTTCCATTTGTCAAATGTTAATGTATTTAGAGATGAAATGTGCCATCACTTGCATTGCCTTAGCAAGAAAGTTGAGCGATTTCTCCGATCTGCGCCACAATAACCGAGCACATCACAGCATACGTGAAATATATCTTCTCGTCCAAGCCAGTAGCACGGTATCCTTACTTCCCTTGACAGTACGGCAACGTGACTTGCGAGAGCGAGGACCGCGATGTCTCGTGCATGTTCGAGGTGTCCGTGACCGACGACGAGCACGGCCGCTGGGCACTCCGCAACGTGACCCGAGGCTACTTCCTGGGTGCCGCCGGGGACAAGCTCATCTGCACGGCCAAGGTGCCCACCGACGCCGAGCTCTGGACCATCCACCTCGCTGCCCGGCCTCAGGTAAGCCAAGATGCGCGGTAATTTCTCTCTCTGCTACATCTTTCCGTACGGCTAGGGTCATGATTTTGGGTGATGCGTCCTAGAACGTAGTGATAACCAGCGCCGATGTCGCCCTCTAGGTCAACCTCCGCTCCCTGGGCCGCAAGAGGTACGCCCACCTGAACGAGGAGGGCACCGAGATCGAGGTGGACGCCAACGTGCCTTGGGGCGAGGACACGCTGTTCACCCTCGAGTTCAGAGACAACAAATACGCCATTCACACCACCAACAACAAGTACCTCTGCCTGGACGGGAAACTCATCCCCCAGTGCACGCGCGATGCTCTCTTCTGCCTCGAGTACCACCACGGCTCACTCGCCCTCAGGGACCATCAGGTTTGTTACACAGTGCCTTTTCGTTTTGTTCTCTGTTGAAATGTTAAAAAAATGTAAAGCGTAATTTATTGATGTATTTTTATTTTATATGTATGGTTGCATGCAAAGTATGCGTTGTATTTAGAGATGGTAGAAACCTATTGCAAATGCTAATTGTTCACATCCATCCTGTTCCTGAAGAAAATGCTCTTGGTTCTTCCTTAGGGTCAGTACCTGAGCCCCATCGGCTCCAGGGCGGTACTGAAGTCCCGCTCCAACACAGTCACCAAGGACGAGTTGTTCGCCTTGGAGGACTCCCTACCTCAGGCATCCTTCGGTGCCGTCCTCAACACCCGATACGTCTCCGTCAAGCAAGGTGAGTGTCAAGATACTCAGGCGTAGCTATTGGTTGCAGGCTCGTGCGGCCACGGGATCGGAGGCTCAGGGTCGCGACCGGACGACTTTGTGTCATTTGTTGGCGCTGGGTGGGTGTAGTGGGATTGTCGGCGGGAGGGAAATATGGCGTGGGTGTACATGGCATTGTGTTCGTGGGAGGAGTACATATTTGTATCTGTTGTTAATGACGATCATTTCTTGAGGATTTGTAATGCGCATGTGCTGTCAACGCGCATCGGCATGTGTTGTCCAATCACTTGTAGTTCAGTTTTTGTTTATCAGTGCGGGCAGGATGATCCCCGCAGAGATGCGTGACCTCTCAACTGTTCTCTATCATTATTTTTTTTTGTAGCCATTGAAATATATATCGCTGACCCCAAGCGTTACCGCGGGTTGGATTGTCAACGGCGCAAACCGCTACTTGCACCTGACGTGTAGAGCGTCGACCTATCAGTTTCCCAATTACACGCGAGCAAAAATAGTCTCATTGTGGCACGATGAAGCTGCTGTGGGAGGTGACCTTCCGCTCCGCCTCACTTCCGGCGCAGGTCACTAGCTGTATCCGGGTTGAGGCTTTTCTGCTGATGCTGCTGACCCCTCACAATGGGCGCTCTCGCATCCGCCGCTGCGACAGCTCTTGCAGTGTCATTGGCAAACTCTGTCGTTGGATTCGGAGTTTCAAAGCGATGGTACGCGACGAAAAAGCTGCGCATCCACACTTTAAACATCACTACTGGACCGTTACTCTGGTGCCTCCCGAAGGCTACGGTGTGTAGACTCCACCCTCGCGCTTGTCTGAGGGGAGGAGGTGGTGGAATAGTCCGCTTCATTTATCGCCTAACTCTTGCTCATTCTGCTGTTGGGATTATGGGTGCCCGGGAGAGATTCAGTGAAACAGTTGTTCTCTCTCTCTCTCTCTCTCTTCTCTCTCTCTCTCTCTCTCTCTCTCTCTCTCTCTCTCTCTCTCTCTCTATATATATATATATATATATATATATATATATATACACATATATATACACATATATATATACATATATATATATTTATTCATTTAATCATTTTTTTTTTTCATTTATTTACTTCCACACACACTCACTCTTACTCTCATTCTCTCACTCGCATAAACTCTCATTCACACACACACACACACACACACACACACACACACACACACACACACACACACACGCACACGCACACGCACACACAC
>NC_061826.1:2774707-2797207 GCF_019202785.1 Penaeus chinensis | reverse complement strand
GAACAGGGTCACGAGTAGGGGGGGAGCGGGGGGGGGGGGGTCGAGATGGAAATCGGGGACCCCTGACCGGCCTTCGCCTCCGGTAATGTCATCAATCTCCTGGGTTAATGAGTCTATCATGACCGCATAATAATATGCCAAAGACGAAGGAGAAAAGCGACTGGGGGTTTTATTGTTTTTTTTTTTCTTGATTTCCATCTTTCTTTCTTTTTTCTCATGGAATATAACTCTTTGGAATGATTCGCTTGGTTCAACTTGATCGTAATTTTTTTTTTTCGTAAACCATATATATTTTTTCAAACTGATATCTTCTCTCATTGAACCGATTATTTATGTATCTCTGTAATAATAGCAGCTCATTTTCTCTTTAACTAACACCCTCCTTTCCTTTTCAGGTAAGTCGATCTCCCCAAGTCTCCCCCCGAGTATGTAGCAGCGACGAGCGTAAGTACCAGATCCGTAACTTCTTTGAGGCGCTGAGGGTGACTTAAAGGCGACCGGAAACTTCGCCCTTTAATGACTTCATAAAGTGAAACTCGATCACGAAGGGATCAGCGAGGAGCAGCTGGAGGAGGAGGAGGAGGAGGAGGAGGAGGAGGAGGAGGAGGAGGAGGAGGAGGAGGAGGAGGAGGAGGAGGAGGAGGAGGAGGAGGTGGAGAGGATGGGGAGAGGATGGGGAGAGGATGGGGAGGAGAGAGGAGAGGGGGAGAGGGAAAATGGGAGGAAGGGAAAGAGAGAAAAGAGATAGAGAAGAACAGGTGCACGAAGAGAGAACAGGAGCGACGGGAATCGGATCCTTCGCACCTGTTCCTTCTGACGGCGAGGTTGGGGCTGTCCTTCAGATATCCTTAGTCACTCGTGTCAGATTGTGCAATGACTGCAGTGTTGTTCTAGTCTGCACTGTCTGCTTTCTGATCGCCGCCTACTGGTTTGCTTGAGCGCGAACCCCTCTAGCATTTTTTCCCCTCTTCTTCCTTTATTTATTTTGCGTATCTTTATTTAGGATTATTTATGATCTTCATTTCTTTTTTTTCTTTGTTAGCTCTTTCACTTATTCATTCGGTTATTTATAACACCACGAAATGCAGATTGAGTTATACAAGTGCCAGACAGTGGCTTTAGAAGGAGCAGCGTATCACTCAAAGAAAACAAACCACGCCCCCCCCCCCCCCCCCATCGCCCTAGCGAGTGCGTCAGCCGGGAACGTGATTTAGCGCCGCCAAGAAAGAGCTCGGCGATATAACCCGACGTCGCGTCTCTGCGGTTTTTCTGGCGGGCGATTACTGTGGTGCCATGCCCCTCTCCTTCCTCTCTCCTCTCTCTCTTTCTGCCTCCTTTCCTTCTTTGTCTGTCTCTTTCGGTATTCATTCTCTCTCTCTCTCTCTCTCTCTCTCTCTCTCTCTCTCTCTCTCTCTCTCTCTCTCTCTCTCTCTCTCTCTCTCTCTCTCTCTCTCTCTCTCTCTTCCCCTGTCTTCCTTCCTCCCTGCCTTCAGTCCCTCCCTCCTTCCCTTTCCTCCCTTTACCAAACGTAGGAAATGGGTTTAGCAGAGGTTGGGCGCGATCGTTAACTCGACAAATCGGCAGTTTCTGAACCAAGTGTTTTCGCATCAAAGTAGGTCAGCGTCTCAAGTTTCCGTCGCGTTTCATTTTCCTTTTGAAGTTTCCTTTCCTTCCCATGCTTTCCTTTCCATCCTGTGGCCCTTGTAGGATCCTCATTATTCACACTCGGTCACTCCTGTCAACGGCCTCGGTGCATTCTCTTCTCAGCTAACCGACCGTCTGTCCCTGTCTGTTTTCGTTTGAAGAAATTCTTTAGTGAAGAATTTTTCTTTCTTGGACATGGATTTTTCGTTTCTTTTCTTTTTGGAATTCGACGAATGTGTTACATTGTTGCTAGACATTCCCCGTTAGTTAGTTATTTTCAAGCAGACGGCTTTATCTGTCTCTTTCTTTTTCTCTTGCAACGCAGAAGTATCATATTTAAATTAAATACACGCGGATGTCAGGCATATGTTGGCTACAGATTGCACCAACTCTGTGTAGTAAGGTTAGATTAGGTCTCTCTCTTTTACGCCAGTCGTCTGATAGCTGCTGCCAGTCTGTCGACCAGCTGTCTGCTGCCGTGTCCTGGCGATCGGCCAGCGGGGGGGGGGGGGGGAGAGGCCGGGCGAAGTTGCTGGGCGACGCGTCCTCTTGTTGCCGGGCAAGTGGCAGTTCTCACTTCTGATCAATTCAGAGGTTTCGTGGCCTGTCACTGGCACTCCATTAGGCGCCCCCCACTCCCCCCCCCCACTCCGACTCCACGCGCGTATCACATGGAGGATACACCGGCTTATCCCTCCTTCCCCAGACCGCGTAACAGACGGTAGATTCGCCGCGGAGGGAAGGAGCGTAGGTGGGAACTTAGTAACATTGTTATTGAACGTCACGCGAGATTGCTTGTTCATTTCGGTGCCAGCCAGCGAATGTCACGTGATGCCTTCCTTCCCGGCTCCGCCCCTTCTTCCCCCCTCTCGGTGCTAACGACTGTCACGTGATCTCCCCTTCTCTCCCTTCACCCATCTCCCCCTCTCATCCCCTTTCCCCCTCCCCCACTCTTCTCCTCTCTCCTCTCCCCCCCTCCCCCTCTCCTCTCCTCTCCTCTCCTCTCCTCTCCTCTCCTCTCCTCTCCTCTCCTCTCCTCTCCTCTCCTCTCCTCTCCTCTTCTCCCCCCTCACCTCCCCTCCCCTCTCTCCTTCCGATCCTCCTGTTCACATACTTCTCTCGCCCCGAAGAGACGTAGCTGATGCTGGACTTAGCATGGGATCGTCATGGAGACTTCCCATGAGTTGTGATGCTCTCATGACCTTAAAGCAGAGCTCCTCGCCTCCTCCCCCCCCCCCATCCCTCAATTTCCCGCGCACTATTGCAGATGGAGTGGCGCCTTGATTTCGATTAGGGGAGGGGACAGTGTACAGCATTCTTCAGTTGACATAATGAGTCATATAGTCTGTCTCTCTCTGTTTATCTCTTTCTTTGTTTATCTTTCTTTTTTTCATTCTCTTTCTCTTTCTTTTCCCCTCTCTCTCTCTCTCTCTCTCTCTCTCTCTCTCTCTCTCTCTCTCTCTCTCTCTCTCTCTCTCTCTCTCTCTCTCTCTCTCTCTCATTCTCTTTCTTTCTCTAGAGAGAAAGAGAGGGAGAGGGAGGGAGGGCAGTGGATTTTTCGGTTCATATCTCCGAATCGAGAAGTCCGCACGCCGCACGAGGGGAAATCGCCATAGTAACGGCCCAGCCACGGCAGCGGCGGCCAGAGGGGAGCGGAAGGGAGCGGGTTTCGCGCGTGTGACATCGTCGTAAACTAATTTCGACTTTGATCGACGAGGAAATTTGCATTTTGATTGGAAGGCTTTTATTTGTTTATTGGCGTGTTGTTGTTTTGGTTCTGTTTGTCTTGCTAGTTTCGTCCTCCGTCCGCCCGGGAGCGCGTGTTGTGTGAACGTCGCTATTATAAGTCGTTGGTAATCAAATAAGCTATGACTCAGCGGCTCAGCCTCTCCCCTCGGTCCTCTTGCCCCCTCCCCCTCTACCCTCTCCCTCCTCTGTTCATTCCTCCTCTCGCCCCTCCTCTCCTTCGTCCCCTCTCCCTTCGTTTCCCCGCATTTCCCTCCTCTTGCTGTCTCCCCTTCGTTCTGCTCCCCTTTTCCCTTCATACCGATGTAAGTCTCCCTTGCATCGTTCTTGCGTCGAGTTTGCAATTTGCAGTACAATAGCAATTTTTAAATATCGTATCTGAAAGTCAAGACTTGTCTTTCTCCTTAGAAATGGGCAGTGTTGCTTTTAGCTTTTCTTCTTGACCACCGTCCATCAACTTAATTTGTTTGACCTTTCTTTCTTGCGATGGCATTTCCCTGCAACGTCACCTCCCCCCCTTCCCCCACCCACCACCCCGCCACCAATCTCCCCTCGCACCTCCACCCTCGAAGTATTATCTCGTGTATACACATAGATTCACAACTAATAACAAGCAACCACAGTGATGCATGTTTAGTCTGCCGCGCCTGCTCCCTGACTCCGGAGGTCACAGGGGTTGGGGGTGATTGATGAGGGGGTAGGGTGCGCACGAGGCTCTCTCTGGCGTGGAATGTCGACCATAGACACGCTGGAGAGAAAGGAGAATGTGTGCGAACGAAAAGGGACTTCGAACGCGAGGCAAAGTGCGGGAAAACACGGGACCAGAATGCCGGACAAGACGCGAGGGCTCCGGAGACCGTGGGACGCGAACAAGTGTGCAGCGAAGGGCTTAGCGGCGGACGAATTGAGCCCGCGTGCCGTGTGCGTACGTACGCCCTCCCGCCCCCGTGCCCCCTCTCTCCGCATTCGTACCTCCCCCCTCCCGCCCCCGTGCCCCCTCTCGCCGCATTCGTACCTCCCCCCTCCTCCTCCTCCTCCTTCGCACCCCTCCCCCCGCCCGGCGCCGCTGCACCACGTGGCCGCCTGCCTCGACCCTCGCTAGTTGGACTGGCGTGTCTTCGTGTGGCGCGTCTGGCAGCTTACTTTTTCCACTTTGCAATTGATCTTGAGGGCTGCAGTTATACTCGCTAGCGTCTTTGTGCTTTTTTTACGCATTCCTGAATGTTCTTAAGTTGATAGAGCGCGTGTGAGAGCTGATAGAAATCACAAAGATAGAACAGAAAAACAACAGGAAATTCGACACATGAATACACATTTCATAAGGACGATTACCCTATTACATCACAAGGAGAACACGTCGCTAGGTTATGTTCGAGGCTCGGAAATTAACATAAGGTCTAAACGTGATTATACATTATTCATGCTGAGGAATTGGATTGAAGGAGGGGGGGGGGTGCCACGTTTCAAATCTCCAGGCGGTTTTGTCGAGAGTTTTAGAGAGAGAGAGAGAGAGAGAGAGAGAGAGAGAGAGAGAGAGAGAGAGAGAGAGAGAGAGAGAGAGAGAGAGAGAGAGAGAGAGAGAGAGAGAGAGAGAAGAGAAAGAAAGAATAGATAAATAGAATGAGTAATAGATAAATAATAAGCAGAGAATTATAGAGAAAGAGAGAGAGGGGATAATGAGAGAGAATGAGAGGGAGGAACGCAGTAGAGAGAGGAGGAGGAGGAGGAAGAAGTCATAAATTGAAGTCAATGATGAATAACGAACATGAACAGGTTCTCCCTAATCCCCCCTCCGATTTGCCCTTATTTCCGCCTTCTTATTATCATTTCCTTCCTCTTCCTTCCTTATTCTCCATCTCTTCTTTCTTCTCGGTTTCTCTCCACCTTATTGCATTTTTGACCTCATCCGTCCACACTTCTCAACGTGTTTTCTCAATCACACTGTTACCCTTCGTCACCCTTCCCCTTCCCCTGACGACTTCTCCCCCACTTCCCTTAGCCTTCTCTCCCTTTCCCTCTCCTTTCCTCTTTCCTCTCCTCTCCCCTCCCCTCTCCTTCCCTCTTCCCTTTCCTCTCCCCTCCCATCCCTTCCCCTTCCCCTTCCCCTTCCCCTTCCCCTTCCCTCCTTACCCTTTCCCCATCACTTCTTCTTTTCGCTTCTCTCCCCTACCACTACCCCTTCACCTTCCTTTTCCCCTTTCCCTTTCCCCACCCCTTTTCCTCTTCCCCCACCCCTTTTCCTCTTCCCCTCCCCCCTTCCCCCTCCCCCCTCCCCCCTTCCCCCTCCCCCCTTCCCCCCTTTAACCTCTCGAGTAGACTTAGCGATCTCCGAACAAACACGGTCCGGGTCCCTGGTGCGCTCCCGAGTTGCTTTTGTTCCTCTCTTGGCGGCTGCTGCTTCGCCGGGTTATTGCTTTCGTTTTTCTGCTGTCGGTGTCGTCCAGGTGTTTGTCGACCCTCTCGCCGGCTCATTTCTGTTGTTGTTGTTGTTGTTTTTACAGGGTCCCTCGGTCTTTTTTCTTTTATTTCTTCTCTTTTCTCTTCTCTTTTCTAATCTTCTCTTCTCTTCTCTTCTCTTCTCTTCTCTTTCACACTCGCACTCACACTCACACTCACACTCGCGCGCGCACACACACACACACACACACACGCGCACACACACACACACACACACACACACACACACACACACACACACACACACACACACGCACGCGCGCGCGCGCGCACAAACACACGCACACGCACACGCACACGCACACACAAATGAAGGTCGGCGTGTTTTTGTTCCTCTCCTTTCATCTCCCTGTCCACTTGGCGTCATTCACAACCTCAGTGACACATTGTGTGTCCCCCCCCCCCCCTCGCGTCGTGTCATTGTCTGGCTCGTGTTTCTTTACACGTCTCTTCCTCTCCTCCCCTTCTCCCCCTCCCTTTACCTCCCCCTTTCCTCTCTGTCCCACTTCCCTTTTCTTCCACTCCCTTCGTTCTTTATTTTCATTTTCTCGCTTCTCTATTGCTGTATTTTGTATTATTATGTGCGTATCTTTTCTTTCGCTTTTAGCTCTTCCGTTGATTTTATCGTTACGTGCATAGAAAATATTCGTCTTCTTTGGTTTCCCACAATATTTTCCCCCGAGATTAACTTAAGAAAGAGGAAAGACCTTCATGTTATCTCCATCATCTCAGGGCTGCAAAGGACGCATTTATCTCGTCCCTCCCCAAGTAATCTCAAAAAGTGCCAACTTAAGGATACGAGGCAGGGATGATATAAAAGGCAGCATCATGGTCAGCATCTTGTCGAGGCGTGAGCGGGGAAAGGGATAAGGAGAAGGGAGAAGGGGACTGCAGCATTTTAGGCGGAAGGAGAGGATGCGGGTGTTCCGGAGTAGCGAGCTGGCGGTTGCTGGTGGATGTATAGACTCCTTGATTGCGAGGTAATACGTTTACGGGGGAGCCTTGTACCGGCTCGGGTCCTCTCCTCCCTTGCCCGTTCCCTCCACCTCCTGTCTCTATTCCCTCTGCCTTCTCCCTCGCCTCTCCCCCTGTCTTTTCCCGGCCTTCTCCTCCTTCCTCCCCCCTGTCTTCTCCCGGCCTTCTCCTCCTTCCTTCCCCCCTTGACTCTCCCCTTTGCCCCCCCCCCCTCCTGTCTCTCCCTCAAATTTCCTTCTAACCCTCCTCTAACTCGAACAGCCTGCGGGTTTGAGAGGGAGGAGGCCTGAATGGAAGGGGGGCGGGGAGTTGTTACTGTTTTGGACAGGCTAGTTAGAAGGGGAACCATGTTTTTGTTTGACTAACAAGATCATTTCAGCTGTTAGAGAAAACTTTATTTCCCCCAAAGAAAAGGAAACATTTTTTTTTTCCATGAGAAACTTCCGAGAAAGTAAATTAGCAACAGAACATCTGACGTGAAAACCGCAACTGTTGTTTCCCGTATTTCCTTTTCTGAATAATTGACTTTCCCTCCAGACTTTTTATGTGGGAGCAACCGGGGAGTGTTTTCGAGGGGAAGGGAGAGGGGAGAGGGGGGGAAGGGAGGGGCAAGTGGGTAACATGACGGCTTCGCTACTAAACCAACAAGGGGTCGATTCTAGAGGCAGAAATGTTGAATGAAGGAACTTTTATTTTTTGCCTGAGGATTTTGTATTTTTGTATTTTTATAGGATCGGCGAGGAGCGCGTCTTCGAAATTCCAGATTTTGTTTAATGTTAAATAGAGAAAAAACATAATTAACCTCTTCCTCTTACCCCCAAAGGTGTTTCGTTGATTCACTGAGACACGACACCACCTCATTCGCCGACACGCAAAGGATAAACATTTTCCCTCCCCATGGCTCCTCTCTTCCCCCTTCCCTTTTCCCTCTCCCCTCTTCCCTCTCCCCTCTTCCCCCTTCCCCCTTCCCCCTTCCCCCTTCCCCCTTCCCCCTTCCCCCTTCCCCCCTTCCCCCTTCCTCCGGACCCCTCGCCATAATCCAAGACAAATAATCAGGCCAAGACACACGCGTTCTGTCGACTACAGAGGATTACATTTGAAGGGAAGTTTTCGCCGCTCTTGGCCCTTTCGCCCCTCGCCCTTCTTCCTTCTCCCTTCTCCCTTTCTTGTCCTTCAACCGTAGAATTAAAGACCAGCTGTAGAAGGCATCGGTGCGTCATCAAGTTAGGCGTTTTTTTTGCACCGTGATGTCTATGTTTTTCAATACTTTATTTGTTCTTATTGTTCTTTTTTCCTCGTCTCCTCCTCCTCTTCCCTTCTTTTTTCTATCCATTCCCCCCTCCTTCGCCCCTTATTACCTGGCGCCAGTCGCTCGTTAATGGCAACGAAGAGTGTGGCGAGGTTGGCACTGGTTGGTTGTCGGCCAATGAGAGGCACTCTAATGGGCAGGTGCGGCCGATAAAGAGACAGGTTAATGGACTTCCGGGGAATAAAGAATAATCGTAATTGATAATGATGGCAGCGCTGGAAATCGATGGACGGTAGACGGTTTAAAACGATGAAGGAAAAAACAGATCGTGGCCCAATAATGCACAGATTATACATTTAATGGTGGCTGGGTCAGACATCATAGAGCACATATAAACCATATTTTGTCTTTTTCTCTCTTTCCATATTTATCTCCCAACAATCCACGCATTACACTGCACATTTATAGCATAAAAAAAATATAGTAATCAAAACAGAACTACACCTTTTCCTGTTGCTTCAGTTGCAATGTCAAGCTTTACGTTGCAGTGGTTGGCTGCATATCCTCGCCTTCCTCCTGCGCCCCGTCCCAGGCCGCGCCATAAAGCCACCTCATAAAACCAACTCATAAACAAGAGATTATAAGCCTCCGGAAACTTACTGGCCAGAAGTTGGACAGCTGGATCGCTTCATGGAGAGCACAGCGCCGCCCCTGCATTGTTTTGTTTTTCATTTCTAATAGCTGTTGGTGGACAGTTGTACTAGGATTTTTTTTTGTATATGTTAGCTGGGTTGATAGACTGGTTCGGGGGATGTGCGTTTTTGTTTGTTTGTTTGTTTGTTTGTGTTCTGTGATTTTGATATTTTGTGTCTACTTCCGATTTCACTTCACTTCTTCTTGATATTCTCAGTCTCTACCTCTTCCCAGTATTCTTCTCTCTACCTATTTTTTATTCACCACCTATTCTACCATTCTTATCCTATTGCTTCTTCCCTCATTCGTTTCCTCTCTTCTCCCTGTCTCCTCACCTCCTCCTCTCTTCTCCCCTTCTTCTCCTTCCCCTCTTCGCTCCCGATCTCTCCCCTCATCCGCCCTCCTCGCGAGAGCATAAAGAGGTATCGTAAAGCCCTCGGAGTGTGGGGTAATTAGAGGGGAGAGCCGAGCCGAGGGGAAGGGAAGGCCTGCGAGACGCTGCGAAATTATTGTTTCCTCTTTTTTTTTTTATAGTCTCCCCTTTCCTTTGCTTCTTTTCGTTTCCCCTTGTTCCTCTCTTTGGCGTGGGGAGTGCGGGGTGTCGCGGGTGTGTAAATGTTTGTTGGTTACGAATTAGGGACTTAATTCTCTCTCTCTCCTCTCTCTCTCTCTCTCTCTCTCTCTCTCTCTCTCTCTCTCTCTCTCTGTCTCTCTCTGTCTCTCTCTCTCTCTGTCTCTCTCTCTCTCTGTCTCTCTCTCTCTCTCTCTCTCTCTCTCTCTCTCTCTCTCTCTCTCTCTCTCTCTCTCTCTCTCTCTCTCTCTCTCTCCCTCTCCCTCCCCCAAGTGTGATTTTCTCTCCCTCCCTCCCTCCCTCCCTCCCCCTCCCCCAAGTGTGATTTTCGGTTTTAAATCCCAAACTTTCGAGTAGAAAACACTAGAATGATATTATTTTCGCAAGAGGAAGTGTTTTTTTTTCTTATTTTTCTTGGATTTTTTTTTTTTTTTTTTTTTTTTACCTTTGTTCTCGCTTTGTAAACACGACAGATTGACTACGCACCACGATTTTTTTTCTCCCATTTGCCAAGAAGTGTACATTGCGTATGTAGCGATCCATATATCAGTTAGCATCCCCCTCTCCTCCTATACAAGGCTGCAGTTTCCACCTGAGTTACTACGATGGCTCTCCCCTATAAGGACATAATTGTATAGCAATCTCCCTTGACACCCCATTTCACATTTACCCTCTGTTGCCGCTTTATCTTCCTTCCCCCACCTTATCTACCCCTCTTTCTCTCTCCCTGCTTCTCCTCCTCCCCCTGTACATCTGTTTTCCTCATCGTTGGCTCCTTTATTTCTTCGTGACCCCACCTTACCTCCCTCCCTCTCTGTCCCTTCCTCTCTATCTCTCCCTCCCCTCCCCTCCCCTCCCCTCCCCTCCCCCTCCCCCCCTCCCCCTCCCCCCCTCCCCTCTCTCCCTTCCACAGACCCCCCCCCCCCCCTCTGTTCTTCTCGATAGGATTTACACTTTGATTTGGTCTTGATAGCGCGATTATATCTTCAAAGGCCTGTTCGGTGATCACGTTATTAAACCTTCCGAGTTCCCGTTACGTCCATTCTCTCCTAAGTAACTTCGTTTATGAAACCATCTTCGGATTTCCATAATTTGTGACGGAGCTTATCTTTTTTTTCGGCTCTTCGCCCACATTTCCATTCGCCTTGCCACCTTTAGTCTCTATTTCCGCTCGCCGCAGAGCCACTCCGGTGCAGAGGCTTTACCGCCCCACCGCTCCTAATCGTTCGTCTACCTGGGCACTGGAGCGACGATCTCACCTGCTCGCTCGCACCTGGCCGTCAGGTGGGTGGGGGGAGGAGAGGGGAAGGGTAGGGTGGATGGGGGAAGGGGGGAAGCGGGGAAGCAAGTGGTGGAAGGGGTCAGGAAAGGCGGAGTGTGAACAGCACGTGTTGTCAGGGTGTTAGACAGAGGGAGACAGTGGATGGGAAGGCAGAAGGCAAATCCCACACTGTTTTAAAATCGCAAAATGCTATGTGAAGAGTTAAATTGGATTTGTTCTTGCAGACTGACAATTCAAATATCAATATGCAAATGCAGAAATTATGAAACCGAAACCGTGTAATTTTATGATCATATGTATATATTGTATACATCAACACGGTAGTGTGTTTTCTCCTTTCATATGTATATATGTGGAAATGTGCGATTGCGGTTTTGTTCTAAGTACGCCATGACATATGGAACCGCTGCCTAAAGGTGGTCTTTCTGTTTTCCCGCCTCTTCCGTTTTCCATTAGCGAGTCCATGGCGCTCGTAGGTAATAATTACATCGTCATGAGCAGCGCCTAGCACCGTCAGGGACCATGACTGCGCCTCAATTATCTTCCTCGTGGGTAAGCATTACGGACGAAAATGGCGACGTGCGACCATGAAAGCAGAACGAGTAGACCTACCTGGCACGTGCCATTTTGGGCCTGTGCGTTTCCAAATTTAGATCGGTGGATAAGGTGATTAAGGGAAATGGCTTGTCCGGGAAATAACTGGGTAATTAGCCCTGTTTAGCAGTGACCTCGTTTCAGTTTTTTTTTTTTTTAAGGGAACTAATAACGGAACTTTAATTAAGAAAATTTAATATGATGATAATGAATTGAGCCGAACCGGACGCACAGAAATACGTTTAAAATTAAACCACATTGATTGTCGTTAGGTAATTCTCCTTTAAAAAAGTGGACCAGAAAATGCCAATAGGAAACCTCTCCCCCGCGACTGAAACCCCAAACCTCATCACCAGACCGAATGGCTAATTAGGTGACAGAGGGAGAGGAAGCCATGCTGCGGGGAGGCCGAGGAACAGCTTGAACGGCCGAGGGACGTATTATATTGGTTTTCTTCGTTCATTGGTTTTGTTGGCATTCGGGGTTGTGGGGTTCCCGGTTTCTGTGTTGAGTGTGTGTGGATGTATAGGCATTGCAGGCTTTGCTGATCTGCCCTTTGGTTCTACCCTTCGGTTTAAGTGTGTGTGAGGGTGTGTGTGGGAGAGAGCGAGAGAGAGAGAAAGACAGACAGACAGACAGACAGACAGAGCGTACCCGTTTGTGTTTGTGTGTGTTTGGTTTTGCAAGGATGCATGCGTGTTTACAAGGGATTGTGACGCCAGGAAGTTCGTGTGAAAGAAGATGTCATGTCATGTCACGCCCCATGGGTAGAATGAAATGACAGGAGAGGAAACGCAGCCATGACTCTTCCAGTTATCTTGCTGGGAGTGCTGTTGTCATCCAATAAACATGACACCGTTACAACCGGCAAAAGAAATAGGGTTATTTATTTTTTGTCTTTTCTTGTGACTTCTGGTCGCTCCTCCCCTCGGCGTTTCCGGTTTGGCGGTGATTACGAGTGCTTGAGAGGGAAGCGACGAGGAAGAGGAGGAAGTTGAGGGGAAGAGAGCCTGTTCCCTATGACTCTCAAGGGCCGCACAAGACAGCGAAGGGCCTATGAGTGTGTTTCCCCGCGGGATGAATTGAAAGCTGCTTTTCTACCTTACAATGTGCGTCTGTTAAGCCTTTTTTATTAATTTCTTCTGCCCATACCCTCCGTGCCCCTTCTCCCCTTACCCCCTACCACTCCTCTTACCCCTCCTTCCTCTGCCTACCTCTCCTCCCACTCCCCTTGTTCTAACTCCCCTCCCCCCCCCCCTACTCCTCATCTCCAAGCCCTTTGCCCTTGTCACGTACCCTCTCCTCGTATCCCTCGCCCTCTCAACCCTTTCCCCTTCTCGGGTACCTCTTTTCTTGCCCCTCTTCTACCCCGTCGTTCCCTCTACACCCCTTTGTTCCCCAATTTTCCAGCTGCTATATTAAAGACCAACTTCCTTATCTTTCTGTGTTTTAAACTTCTTAAAGCTATCATCCTCTCTTGAGCTTCTCGCGTGTGTAATTAGTTCCACTCGAGGCTAATCATCACAGCTCTGGTCTTCATTACTTTGTTTCAAATATCCTTCTGTCTTCCTTGTTGCAATATTCCTTCTCGTTTTTAGTTTCTGTGATTTGTCGTCTTTGTTTTGGTTTATCTTCGTTGTTTGTCTTCTTTTCCTTTTCCCCTTTTGGTTATTATTATTACCATGCTGTTCTTACCTTCGCTTATTAGGGAAGATGAAGGTAGATAAAAGGGAGAGGAAATCGGGAGGGAGAAAGAGGCAGGGAAGAGGGAGAAGGGAAGGGAAGGGAAAGCGAAAGGAGGACGAAAGGGCCGCCATCATAATCATAATGACCATCAGTGCGTCCGCTCCTCCGCTCGCTTCGGCCGCGTCTGGAACATTCTGGAATCGAATCGCGTCGATAAGAGTCTGTCGGCGCCACGCCATCTCCCGCGATGAAATGGTTATTGGAGATGGAGAGTCGGGGAGGATGCTGGTGAGACGGGAGATGAAGAATGGGAAGGAGTGGATGGGATTGCCACATTATCGGAATAACTCGTTTTTTTTTCCTCTATTTTCTTTTCTTTTGTCATTTTTTGCCTCTTTGTGTGATTTTTTTTTTATCATGCCACTCTTATTTTTTATAAATATTTTAATTCTTTATTTTTTTAAATGGGAAGGCACTTTGAACGTGTTTATGTATGTGTCGCATTTGGCTTCGATTTATTCCTATTCTTCCGTCACTATTTTGTTGTTAATTCGGGCCCCATGGGACACAAGTCCTGTGGAGGGACACACCGGGAGGAGAGAGGATAAGGAGGATGGGGGAGAAGGAGTAGGGGGCGAGGATGGGGGATTAAAGGGGAGGAGGAAGGGGAGGAGGAAATAAGGAGGGAGGGGAGAAGAACGGAACACGTGCCCAAGAGAGGGGAGGCGATAGTGAATAGCGGTGAGGAGAGGGGGGTGGGGCGAAGGGAGGACGGGGCAGCTGCGGGAACATTCTGCGAGACGCGAGCGAGAAATGTGGCGTTGCCTATTTTACTTTGTTTCGTTATCGTATCCATTATCTGCTGGACAGTTTGGGTGTTACATCTTTCGGAAACGGACATAACTGAGTTTTAAAAGCAAGGAGATTGCGGTGGCTTTAAATCACGTTTTCATTATCCACCGCCCAGTGATAATGTGCATGAAAGTTAAATCGCTTTTGTAGACTCAAAGTCCTGAAGGATTTAATTTGCGTGCCAGTCGTTGCAGTGCGAATTATGCTCGTTCGTGCATACTCATCTTCTCATGAATAGTTTGTCAGTGTGAATAATATACCAAGTTACCGAAGTGTTCAAGGCCATTAGTTTAAGCTACAGTTACAGGCTTAAAACGTTATCCTTTATAATTATTTCATGAAAGGTGTGATACCATTTGCTGATTATTTTATCCTTTGATATCCTAAAGCTTAATAAACATTGAGTTGAATTAATTAGAAGTGACGTGGGAATCTCTAATTATGTTAAGAAGTTAATCGCAGGAAACCCCGCTCAGATGCCACCGTTGTCGAGGCGCCGCGCCAACACCAACACCAACGCCGTCATCTGATACATCGGCAGGAAGTGGGAGCCGATAAGATGTAATGCTTGCCCTCGGTACATCCGCTATGACTGTGCGCTCTGCCAGGTGCTCTCCGCCTCGCTGTCTGTCTGTCTTGTCTGGTGGATTTTTTATTTATTTATTTATAATGTCTAGCTCTTGTTTGTCTGTTTTATTCTTATTTTTGGTAGTTTGGTTTGGGTGTTTCTGGAGACCGTGTCTGCCTCTGTCGCGCCGTCCTTGCCTCCCTACTCATAAGACTTACAAAACACACAAACAAACAAGCAGACAGAAAACAAACACATGCCTACCTCGGACACACGCAATTAACAACCATAACAACCAAAGAGGAAGAAACCCACAGTTCTGCCAGCAGTTTTAGCCCAGTCTAGAGCACAAGTTCCTTACTCCTCCTCCTCCTCCTCCGACCCCCGCACAAACAGGGGTTAACGAGGAGTATAGGGGGTAGACACATATGGTTTAGAATGGGGTCATAAAGTATTTGATGTCTCTGAAGTCTGTTGTGACGAAGTATGATGGAAGAGAGGGACGAAGATGGATGGAGAGGGGAAGGGAGGAGGAGGGGAGAGGAGAAGGAAGAGAAGGGAAAAGGAGAAGGGAAAAGGAGAAGGGAAAAGGAGAAGGAAGAGAAGGGAAGAGAAAAAGGAAGAGAAGGGGAGAGAAAAAGGAGAAGGGAAGAGGAGAAGGGAGAGAAGGGAAGAGGTGGGGGAAGGGAAAGGGAGGATACAAGAGAAGAGAAGAGTAAAAGCAGCTCCATATTAATATCGGGATTTAGTGCGTCCCTCTGACAATAGACCCGAGGGATACTTAGGCCTCTGGACAAAGCAGGTCGGTCGGTTCATGTGCATTTCTTCTACTTATTATTTTTTCTTCTTGAGCTTTTCTTTCTCTCTAAGAGTTTACTCCCGGTTTCATTCGGCATGAAATTGTGTCAAAGGTTCGTTAATACGGAAGGAGAAAATGCCAACGGAGAAAGCGAGGAAGCGACATGCGGTATGGCAGGGAGGGTGCCGGCCGGTGATGTCATGTGCCATATGTCGAGGGGAGAGCTGGGCCCGCCGCGACGCCCCTGAGCTCCTGTGGGTGATTTATGTGGTTAGTGCATTGGGGAGTAGGCTGATGTGGGGTTTGTTTCAGACGTTCACCGTTTTATTCATTATGAAATGGGTAGGTATCTGCATGTGTCAGGAATTTCCAACAGCAAATAATGATGATAACAATAATGACAAAGTCAAAACCTCACAGGAGATAGTTCGTGGCGTGCCTTTCCAAGCGAACGTGATGTGGCATTTCCCATGTCCTCCCCCGAAAAACGTGACCGGTAGAACCTGCGGTTCTGTCCCCGGCCGCCCTGGTGTCAACGGGTGGCCCGCGGGAGGTCGCGGTAGTGGTGACAGTGGTCAGCGCCGTGGGGCTTCGTTTTCTTTGTTTAGTGAATCACAAGATAGAAAACGGTATTAGTGATCTTGGGAGCAAGCACAAGTCTTAATGCATTTATATACAGATTTCAATAAAAATATCTAACATAGAATAATTATTTAATAATTTATCACATGAAATAACGATAATCACAGACCTGTCCGTAACCCACTAAAGGAAGTACCGGTAATTATGCCAAGTTGCGTATCTTACGTTGCAAGAAGTTTCCATGACGAGTGACAGTCTTGTTATCAGCTTCATCCCCCCCCCCCTTTTTCTCTCCCTCCCTCCTCTTCCCCTCCTCCTCCCTCCCTCCTTCCCCACTCCTCCTGCCGATGTCTTTTCCCCCCACCCCTTGCTACTTCATTGATTCGAAGCTATTCCCCCCACCCACCCTTCCCCACGACCCCATCCCATCCCATTCCCGTCCCCGTCCCCCATCTCTGTTCCTTGCTCCGCCCCATTCTTCGTATTTGCAAATATCCTCCCGCCTCAGAATTTTGCTTATACTTCATTGGTGTTTGCGATATTCATCGTTTTTAGCTTGAGGTTTTATGACTGCTGTTCTTTATCGCGAAAAATAATACGAGACCCTTGTGTCCATGTGGTCGAAAAATTGGAAAACGGGGGACTAAGATAGAAAAATATAAGAAGGATATGGAAATGTATTAAGGATGAGAGAAGAAGCAACGAAAGAAAAATAAAAGTGGCTTTAGGGAGTATATGTAAATTGAAAGAGGGAAGAATTTTGCTCCAGAATAAAAGACTTCGGAAAACAGAGAGAAATGGCGGCGTAAAGAGTGGGTGGACGGGATAGGTAGCGAGGTCAGGAGCATTCTGAATAATCGAGAGACTGGCTCGGCCAAGTTAAAGGTAGAAGTGAGGCGTAGATGTGAGCATATGGAAAATTATTTCAAGGGGTTGTGCATTTTTGGAAGTATTTATATCATGATTCCAGTTGGCGTTCATGGTGAGACCTTACACTCGCATCCACGGTCTCAAGCACTCTCAACTCTTTCACATTCGCTCCAGGTTTCGCATGTCTATGTACCGGATACTTGGGATTTTCTCTCGTATAAATAAGTAAAAAAGGAAATTAGGAAAAAGTATTCCAGATTTCGATTTATTTTTTGCTGCTTAGATGACGAAGGAGAATGTTGCATGTTTGTCAGAATGTTAAGAATAATTCTCCATTATGACGGTTGCTGAAAATCAGTGAGCACGTTATCCATTCATTCTATGAGCACTTCTCATCCTAATACAGACCCTAGATTGTTTCACGTTACAGCGAAATCTTCCAGTGCCACAGATACAGAATCAATCCTAGCTTCCTGTGTCGTTTGTTTGGCTTTGTTAGCAGTCCTTTGGTTGGCTTTGTTAGCAGACACTCTTCATGACTCCATAGCTTTCCCTTGCCTGTGTCTTTTGGCGTTACCCTCCTTTTTTTCTCTCTCTCTTCACCGTGTAATTGTTTTATAAACGAGGTTGGGAAACTATAAATATAGTCGAAGATTTACTGTCCTCCTTTGTGTATACAAGACTCCTGGAATTGTTACAAGTTTATTATATATGTTATAACAGATCAGAATTATAGCACTCATTAAAAATCCTGTGAGTTTTCCGAAATGGTAGGTAGGTTTAGAAGTAATATGTACGCCCAAGTCATAACTGCTTGTTCTTCCCTTCCGCTGTGGCTTTTCGCTGTCGGTCATTACTCGTGTACTTTCGATGTTTGGAAATGTGTGCGTAAAAAAATTCTGTGGTTTACAAAGTTGCAGGTTCGAGGAAAATGCAAATCATTCCTTTGTTGAAAATTTCTAATAGGAAGGGGGAATTCGAAATGTAGTTTGTCGGCTCTATAAGGAATATCTGTAGTGTGTCATTAAGAGAGAGAAGCCTTTCCACCTTACAATTATCTTCATACTCCCAGGTAAGTGAGAGACTTGCCGGTTGTTTTGAAGCTGCCTCTGTTTTGGTAGTTTTTCGAGGTCGGAGCGACATTATCACGAAAATGTGGGGCTTTCCGCAAATAGCTGACGCCCTGACACGTGACTTCCCGTCTCACAAGCTGTAATTTTTCTGTACTTATGTAGATGGTAAGGGTGTTCGTTGAATTTTATCCGGAAATTAAACGTCGATGTACAACGGAAAGAAAGTCTGGCGAAGTTGTTTTGACACTTCATTGGCTGTTTGGAGGACGTAATTTGTTCCTTAATAAACTTCTAATTCACCCCCCCCCCCCACTCTTTATACGTAACCCCCCTCTATTTTTATCCATCTATATCTTGCTGTCACATCCAACTTCCTTTCCTTCCTCCCACCTGCCCTTCCTTTCGTTTATTTTGTGCAAGTCGCGATGTGTGTGTGTGTGTGTGTGTGTGTGTGTGTGTGTGTGTAAATGGAAGTATTGCCAGCCTCTTTCCTCTCGGGGGAATATGGTCCTGCAGGGAAGCTCTTGAATTGCACCGTCACGTCTCCGCCCTTCTATGCCCACGCTATAAAAGACCTCCATTCTCTGTGAAAAGAAACCTGTGGCCACTGTGGTCCGGTGGTAGCCCCATGATTCCTGGGTTTAGTTTCGTGGCTCTGCCTTAATTTTTTTTTATCGTTGGGAGCAAATTTGAGAAATGAATGACCTGTAGTGGTCAAGGAGTCTTAACTATTCCCGTACGAACCTTGCGGATTTTCCCACCTGAGTGAAGCCGGGATCAGCTGTGCTGCGTTGCTTTTGTCAGCGATTCACAGCCTGTCTCAGTTTGAGCTTGGGTTTGGAAGAGGAGGAATCCCGCGGTGGAACAAGCGGCTGATTGTATCCCGTCCAGAGCCACGGCCTGCGTGGAGGACGGGCAGCCAGTCATGGCGACGAGGCTAGGGCATTGGTCGCTCGCAATGTGTAGATTACACACAATAAAACATAGTTCCACTCCATAGTAATCTTTTAATTGATTTATTTAATTTGTTTCTAATATGTTGATAATATTGATAATTGAATCACTTGTCCCTGTTAGTTAGTCAACTGATTATGTTGATTGTAATACTTTAGATTCAGAACTGAACATGGTCAGGCTGCCTGCTATAAGAAGCTTTACGATACGATTGTACTCGAGTGCGAGAGGCGTCGTGGCGTCAGCTTTGGCGTGACAACCTCACGCACGAGACGGATCACATAGATCGTGACCGGACGTTCTCAGGAGGGCTGACCCGGACTTTAATTGACCGCCTTGTCGTTCCCCGTTTTCTGAGAACCCGTCCACATTGAAGATGTCACTAAATACCTTTCACTGGACGGAGATGTATTAAACCTCTGTTCCGCATAAAATCCAATAGAAAGTAGAAAGTTTACATTACCTTTGAAAGTTTCTTATGATATATTTTCTTTTCCATTTTAGGAGTGGACGTGACCGCCAACCAAGAAGAGATCTCAGACCACGAAAAATTCCAGCTGGAATATGATGCTGCTACCAAGCGCTGGTACGTGCGCACTATGCAAGACAAGTACTGGACCCTGGAGGCTGGCGGTGGCATCCAGGCTAACGCCAACAAACCGTGAGTATTGTATAAGAGTTTTGTTCATAGGGGCACTACAAGTTTTTCTTACATGATACTAGTTTAACACTAATAATTCACTCTCGATAAATGAAATGTGTTGGGTTGAATAATTACTAGGGGAACTCCTGACAATATCCTCTTTAATTACAGGACATCAAATGCACTCTTCACCTTCCACTGGCAAGCGGATGGGTCAGTGGCATTCCAGGCAAACAACGGCAAGTACATTGCAACCAAAAAGTCTGGCCATCTCTTCGCCAACGCAGATTCCCCTGACGATGAGAGCGCTCGATTCTACTTCTACCTTATCAATAGGTAAAGAGACATTAAGGATTAATCAGTAGAATTAATGAATTTGTGGGTTTTTTTCATGTGACAGTGTAGCATTTGTTTAGTACTTATGGGTACATTAATGTATGTGAAACCTTGAGTCTTCATACCATTCCTATCAAAAAAAAGAAAAGAAAAAGAAAAATTTCCTGATTAATATTATCAGGGTTAAATTTTGTGAATGACCGTGCAAATATTTACACAATACTGTTGATTGGTAAAATTATTTACTAAAAACTTAATTAACAGTAAGAGTGTATTTCTAGTGAACTGATAAGTAATTTACTGTTCTTCAACAGGCCAGTGTTGGTGCTCAAGGGAGAACAAGGCTTTGTTGGCTATAAGGTAAACACATTGAAGATGGAGTGTAATAAAGCCAACTACGAGACTATCCGTGTTGAGAAGGGTGATCAAGGACAAGTATTCTTCAGAGGTAAGCTAATCAAATTTTTCTTTTGCTTGGTAACAAATACATGACCCTGACAGACTTATGTGCCATTTTATCAGTTTTATTGTATTCTTATTTTTTCACCTCTTGTAATCAAATGATCTTTGCCTTTTATGTATATCAATCTTTATTATGACAATTATAAATGGGCCTGTTTCTAGACAGCCTATTCCTGGGGACATAGTGAGAGGATGCTGGTTTTGGTTTGTTTTCAGTGTATTTACACATGACAAACAGACTGGTTGGTTATCTTACTTAATATCTAGTAAATATAAAATGGCAGCAAAGATTTTGGTACATGTAACTTCTTTCCATAAGCCTTGTTGATCTTTTTATAACTTATAGAAAATGTTTTGTTCATAATCATGTATCTTTCAGGTCAGCAGGGTGGTTACTGGCATGCATGTGGAGATGGCATCATGGCAGACTCTGAGGCCCCAGAAGGATTCTTTATTGAACTTCGTGAAGCCACAAGGATGTGCTTGAAGAATTCCTCTGGTCAATATATTGTTACTGAGAAAAATGGAGGCTTTAAACTCGGGGACACAGATCCCTCAAGGGCTACCCTATGGGAGTTCTAAATCACTTGGCCAGTTATCTATAAAACTAGGGAGCTAGGTTGATCCTGCCATGTCGGAATCTGCTCCATACTATTAAAGTTAAAAAAAAAAAATATTTACATTAATGCTGAAGACCTGGCAACAAAGTCGATTTATATGCACAAGGTCTTAAGCTAATAGACAGTGTCAGTGTCCATGTAAATTAGCAAGGAGATAGGCTGTCAGATCCCTGTCTTGTTGCTATTTTCATCCCCTTTTTAAAAAACATTTATTCAAGGTGTATTGAAGTAAATGCTCATTTTTCTCCTAAGCCCCTTGAGTGAAATTTGTATTGATTATTTTCTAAAGGAATGTATGATGTGAGTGTATACCCCAGACCTAGATTATGTATAAATTAAAGATCATCTACATACTTGTTGAATTTGTTCAGATGAGTTTGATTAAAGAAATTTTATCACTGATTTTGGTGGTCATTTAGTGTTGGTTAGACGATAAAGACAGTCAAAGCATATGTACTACCTAGTCGTAAGGTCATAATCATGAGTGTTTAACAAATACCACCCTTATATCACCGGAAAACTACTCGATTCATAGTATAAATTTCTTTAGTTACTGGCAAGGTTTAATTTTTTCATTAGTCTTTGCCATATCATAATTTTATTGGAAGTCTGGAAAAATTAATGATTGGAGATTGTATGCAACCAAAGTTTTTATATCAGTGTTTGTACAAGTAACTAAGCTGGTAGGTGATGCTGTATGTAAATATTGTCATTATTGACATTGCTTCCATGAGTCTCTAGGCTAAGTCAGATAACTTGTACTTAATTTCTACTTTTTTACTGTTTCTACTTGTAACTGTTGTCCTTTCATTTCTTAAAAGGAAATTATCTGTACTGGAAAATACTTATGTTTGCAAATTATGCTGAATAATAGCACACTTTCATTAATATGTTACATACAAATCAGTGGGATAGTTACACCCCAGCAATAAGCACAAGTTAGATCATTCAGCAGTTGATAATGTCGCTTGCTTAGTCCTAGGCTGCTGGTAGTCCTCAATTTACCAGAAATTAGTGGGTACAGGTGCATGAATTTCAGAGTGCCCAATATTGTCTGTAATAATAAGCATAAAAAACAGTCACCAAGTTCATTTACTTTCATTCTGTAACAAACTCATAGGTGATGCTCTTGCAGCACCTCAGACCAGGAATATGACAATCTTATTCTAAACAACAAAAGGTAATCAGAGACTTTTGGAGGCAACAGTAAAAATAACAGACCATGGACAAAGTTATGCAAGGCTGTTCATGGTTTCCAACCCTAACATATATAGTGGATTCCACTTGTGTATTTTGCTGTAAGCACCTTCTAGGTTGCACACTTTGGTCTTGCCAGCAGCCTCCTTGCTCTTGGTGTTATCCCCGCAGCCTAAGGCAGCGGTAACCAGCCAATGCATTTATGGAAGGAAAGCCCGACCCAGGACAGTTCGTGGCCCATCCCTCCAGAGAGAGAGCCCCAGCTGTGCCCACCTACGCTACACCTGCCCATGTGCCCTGCTTTGTGTTGCACCTCCTTTAACACATGTTCTCTCTTGTCCCTGTTAACCAACAAGTAACCAACAGGTTTAGGCTTGTGCTAAATACATCATAGGATATTACTGCAAACTACCTGTGGATGTATTATTTGGCATTTTATTTGGCTAAGGAATGACTTATGTTGATGTTATAGTATTGCTGTTGTAAACGATGTCTTCTATGAAGTATAAGATGTAGCAGTACCATTATCAACAGAAAGGATGGCTTAATTTTGCCTGGCAGTTTTAATCTACCTGTGATAAACACTGCCAAGAACAGGCATTCTTGGGTGTGGTCATAAGTGCGTCCGTCAGCACAGCTGGTTGCAA
>NC_061826.1:2759707-2762207 GCF_019202785.1 Penaeus chinensis | reverse complement strand
GAATGAAATTAGTCTTTTGTCATGGAACTTGCTTATCAGCATAAAATGTTACTATAATATATATTTAACTTGCATACCAAGAAAAAGTGAAAAGTTTGATCCAGGACACAGAAATCAGATACAAAAAAAGGAATGTCCTTACATAATTATACTCATACATCAAAATTTATATTACTATTTGACATGCCTACTCTAAAACACAATGCACAAGCAAACACAACAATCAGGAGTTTCCTTACCCATAAACAGATAACTCAATGATATTGGCCTCCATTATGGCTACATCTTTATAGTCTTCATTGTTGATGAGAACAAAGAATAGTATTAGTGAGATGATGGTGAGAACAAGAACAAGGATGCCCATGAATAATCCACGGTTGGCATGAGCACAGTCTACTGAGTAATGGTGGCGAGCCTTTCTTGCGACATATGTGGATATGTCTGAGTCACCATCATATGTAACTTCTGGCTTGTTGATATTCTTCCAAATTACATAAAGAACACCTAAAAAAAGAAGAAAATATTATTGTTCCCCAGCTGTCTACATCTTTCTACAATACTAGATTTTTACAATAAAAAGCTGCCAAGTGGATCAGTACACATTTATAAAATTATATTCTTAATCACAGAAATGAGGTGATGCTTATATATATCATGTTATGTACTTTAATATTTTTAATGTTTCAGATGAAGGGTACATGAATCTGTTTTAAAAATAGGTCACATCTAAGACCTATGAAATAATAACAATAAATTATCACCATCAATTCCAATTTCTAACTATGTGCTTTACTAATTTGCATTCAAGTTATGAAGATTAAAATATTTCTCACCAAATATAATACTAACCAGCACAGAGAAGTGAATACTCAATGGTACATGGGAAAAGGAATGGTGAAGCATTATCAACCAATTGTCCCATGAGGTCAGAGCGCCGACATTCAAAGATGCTGAATGCATGATGATCTCCTGATGATCTCTTCACAATGTTGTGACTGTCATTTGCAACCTGGCATATTACAGTAAACAGAATTAATAACTAAATTTACAGAGTGGGTATTAAAATCATATAATAACCATGATCATCCTATCTGGTTCTATCTCAGATATTATCCTAGAATAAAGTTGAACCTTAATTCTTAATATGTCATGTCTGAAGAAAACATCTACTGGGCATGGAGATAAGGTGACTAATTCCTCTATTGCATTCTATCTAAAAGGGACAGCTGCTACTCCCAATTTGGCAACCTAAACCCTTTTCTTCAGATTAACCATGCACATCTCGAGATTATATACCTTTCTCAACGTATACCTTATGATAATGTACCTTATGAAGATCATGTAGGTCATGTGGTGCATGTGTAGTTTCATTGAAAAGTGTGTGGTTAACCATAGTATCATTGATGCCATCGTCATGGTGACCAAGAATGGCTCCAGCATCGTCATGATGGCCAGCACCACTCGCACCATGATGGGTCGCACTGCTTCCTCTACCTGCTATGGCATGATAATGAATTATTATCGGAAATATAACTGCAATGTAAGTCCCCTAAGAATAATTTCACAGACTCTGAGTAGCCTTAAGTGAACTATTCAGTTTAATATGCATCACGCATTCTGTATGTCACTCGTGATCAAAATTACTAGTCTATCTATATCAAAGAGGAAACCTAATATTCATTTGGAGAAAAGACTTTATTCAAACTAATCTTTCACAAATTAATTTTTCGCAAATCATAAATATTTCCTTATAGGTTAAAGTTTGCTTATATGCATGCATTATTTTAGTGAGTTTATTGCATCATCATTATTATTTTCAGCTGAAAGTCAAAATAAGCAAAAAAGCTATTTATGCTCTATTCTTACCCAATCATGACATATATACATCTATATATATATATTATATATATATATATATATATAATCCAGTATATATGTATGTATGTATGTATGTATGTATGTATGTATGTATGTATGTATGTATGTATGTATGTATGTATGTATGTATGTATGTATGTATGTATGTGTGTATGTGTGTATGTGTGTATGTGTGTATGTGTGTATGTGTGTATGTGTGTGTGTGTGTATGTGTGTGTGTATGTGTGTGTGTATGTGTGTGTATGTGTGTGTATGTGTGTGTGTGTGTGTGTGTGTGTGTGTGTGTGCATGTGCGTGTGCGTGTGCGTGTGCGTGTGTGTGTGTGTGTGTGTGTGCGTGTGCGCGTGTGCGCGTGTGCGCGTGTGCGCGTGCGTGTGCGTGTGCCTGTGCGTGTGTGTGCGTGTGTGTGTATAAATATATATTTATATATTTATATATATATTAATATACATATTTAAATATATATATATAAAACACACACATATTTATATGTATATGTATATGCATATATGTATGTGTGTGTATACATATACATATATATATATATATATATATATATATATATATATATATATATATATATATATATCAGAAAAAACTCCTTGTTTATTTTGAAAGAGCT
>NC_061826.1:2734707-2742207 GCF_019202785.1 Penaeus chinensis | reverse complement strand
CATGATACTAACTTCCCCTCTTGAGTCCACTCTAAGACTAGACTGTTCCGAGAGGTACTGCGTCGGATGTTGTTGGCTGAGGGAGTCCTTTGGAGGTTGGTTTGACTTCCGTAACGTTTGAGCATTTCGCTCATGGAGTTACGCCGGGTGTTACGGCGCACACCAATATCTAGTGAGGGGTGGCGGCTATCTGGGAGGTCCAGGGTATTCATGGTCAACCTGGCGGCGGACAACACAAAATGCAATGGTCCTATGTGGAGTTTAGTGTACAGAGATGAGCACAAGAGAGAAAAGAAACTAGGGAAAGTGTTATACATAAAACCAAACAACTACTATTATTGATGTTGACAGCATTCCAATCAATCATCTATTTACGACGTGCCATCGGCCACACTCACGTTAGCTTATCGGGCCGCGTGCGCTCCCTCTCCTCCACGGCGGGGGCCGGCGGCGAAGCAAGGGCGGACTGGCCGTTGGGGACGCCCGTGCCATTATTGGCTTGGAGCGAGGACTGCTGCTGCTGTTGCAACGGAGTGAAACGGAAGCACGTAAGTCAATATAGAACCTTTACTACCGACTAACGCACAGTGAATATCACCAATTTTATCCGTAATTCATGCATTAGTCACACTAAGAAACGCGAAAATCTCGGAGGATGACTTACAGCAGCGTCCTCTTGCACCGCCTTATCATTGGCGTTCTGCGAGTTGGCGTTCTCCTCGGGAGACACTACGATGTGGGGCGTGGTGGGGGAAGTGAGGAGGGGGGAGGCCGACTGGGCGCCTTCACTTGGCTGGCCTCCATGGACACCCACCCATCTGCAATACGAATAAAGAAACTTGTGAATTAAAGGCACGCCAACAATAACAAGAGCACTGGGGATTTGTTATACTAGCTGTCAGCTGTGGTTAGAGCAAAACTCTGTAATTCACTTAATCATGCCCCGCAAATTATTTTCCTATTACAATATTCTTGCAGAACAAACATAAAAAAATATTTTGCATAAATCATAACAAGGTAAGTTCCTTAAGCCAAAATGACTATAAGCATTGACTATTTGACAGCATCATCACCAATGACAACAATAAAAATATATTCGTTTTAATTTCTATACCGGCCTGCTCTTTATTAAAACTCAGGCCTATATCAACGCTTTTTGTACAATGTTTATCATTCTGGCTTGCAGGAAAGACGAGGCAGAGACAGGGAGAGGGAGGGGGGAAGGAGAGAGGAGAGAGGAGAGAGGAGAGAGGAGAGAAAAGAAGAGAGAGGAGAGGAAAGAAGAGAGAGAGGGCAAAAGGGAGAGAGGGAGAGAGGGAAAGCGGGAGAGAGGGAAAGAGGGAAAGCGGGAGAGAGGGAAAGAGGGAAAGAGGGAAAGAGGGAAAGAGGGAGAGGGAGAGAGGGAGAGAGGGAGAGAGGGAGAGAGGGAGAGAGGGAGAGAGGGAAAGCGGGAGAGAGGGAAAGAGGGAAAGAGGGAAAGAGGGAAAGAGGGAGAGGGAGAGAGGGAGAGAGGGAGAGAGGGAGAGAGGGGGAGGGAGAGAGAGAGAGAGAGAGAGAGAGAGAGAGAGAGAGAGAGAGAGAGAGAGAGAGAGAGAGAGAGAGAGAGAGAGAGAGAGAGAGAGAACGGAGGAAGTGACAAAATAGGGCGAGAAAGGGAAAAACAAACATCAAGCAATACCGCTACGTCATGATCCGCCTGCACCAAAGCCCAAACATTACTACTGCCCAATAACTTGAACATTAGAAACCAGGGCACTCTGGTCAGGGTAATCTAGACTTCAGATAATATAAATCCTTCTTAAAAATCCTTGGCTTCTTTCCCTGTGTTTTCCTTCTAGTAACATGTCCACCGTAAAGTTGCAATCATATACAAAATTATGAAGACTAAAACATTTGGTTCGCGATTTTTATTCATGCGGCGCCATGTTTAGACGCAATTAACAACGCAGAATGGACATGAGGTATTTTCTTCGAAGATAACTACTAATGTCTCTTGTTTCTCCTCTTTCTCCCTTCTGCCTGTCCATCTCTCGCTTCCTCCACCCCCACCCCCTAAATGCAAAACCCATAAAGATTATGAAAACGTGTACCTGTGTCAATTCGTTGTACGTCCAGTCACACCGGAATGACGGGATAGGATTCAAATTGCTATAGAAAAGGAGCGAATGAGTATAAAAAAATTCCTTATTGAACTATGTGCCATAATATTTTTTGCGATTTCACATCAAACACATCGGATGCAATATGCCACTTAAAAATACTGCAATGTAAACTAACTCATTCTCACTCGTCTTCTACACAAGATAGGCATAAGTCGAAGGATCATAAAACGGGTACAGTGTTATAGGTCTTAATTAAAAAGCCAGATTCTCGCGTCACGTCACATTTAGGATTTCACAGAAATTGCTTGTTACCTGGCCTCATTAGCTCTCCGCACAAGCAGGCAATGGTAACAAGCTAGTTCGAGCTGGTATCGAGAGGGTTGTAAGCATGCAGTATTACTTCATAATTGGCGATTGTGTTATTACATCGCTTTTTTGTGGCCCGCGCTGAGACCTATCACTCTTGATGCTGCTTGAATAAATACAGTGTCCTTGAATTGGATCTCTGTGTGTAAATATGTGTGTGTGTGTGTCTGTGTGTGTGTGTGTGTGTGTGTGCGCGCGCGTGTGTGCGTGTGCGTGTGAGTCAGCGTGCATGTGAGTCAGCGTGCATGTGAGTCAGTGTGTGTGTGTGTGTGTGTGTGTGTGTGTGTGTGTGTGTGTGTGTGTGTGTGTGTGTGTGTGTGTGCGCGCGCGCGCGTGTGTGTGTGTGTGTGTGTGCGCGCGCGCGCGTGTGTGTGCGTGTGAGTCAGCGTGCGTGTGAGTCAGTGTGTGTGTGTGTGTGTGCGCGCGCGCGCGTGTGTGTGCGTGTGAGTCAGCGTGCGTGTGAGTCAGTGTGTGTGTGTGTGTGTGTGTGTGTGTGTGTGTGTGTGTGTGTGTGTGTGTGTGTGTGTGTGTGTGTGTGGTGTGTGTGTGTGCGTGTGTGTGTGTGTTTCTGGGTGGATGAGTGGGTGGGTGGATGAGTGGGTGGGTGGGTAAGTTGATGGGTGGATAGGTGGATGGATGGATAGGTGTATGGGTTGGGTGGGTAGGTGGGTGGATATAAGTTTGGGTGTAAGTTGATGGCCAACTCTCCCAAGCAAGCAAAGCCCAGATCATCATTATTTTATATTTGGATTACTACTTATAAATGCATGCAGGTCTCCAAGTGACAGATCTTCAGACCAATCTTCTGACGCTCAAACTCGCATAACTTTGAGGAATCACTACTAGAAATATATGCAAGAAATGCGCTTTTGAATGCAAACGAGTTAACTGAAGAACATGGGTAACAAATAACAGCAGTTAGAAAAAATAATAAATATATTTTCGACGGTATTTTTACTCCTACAACCGTAAAAAAAAAAAAAAAAAACTGGAAGGGCTAGTTTTTTTCCGGAGTCTGGAAGCTTCGATAAAAAAAACAAGAATAGTGGAATGACCTTGGCTTCTAAACGCCACATACCACTGGCCCTTCTTAACGTCAACAAACTCTCGCGGTGGATAACTACTGTAAAAAAATACCATTCCATAACCTTGGCCGCGAATACAAAGGTCATTTTATTAAAGAAAAAATGCACGATACACGTAGGAGATGAATCGACAAAACCTTCGCGGATATGGCCCTTAATCCGCCAGCTTCTGCTTCGATTTGGATCAACCATCGTCACAGCAAGTCCCTCTAATGTTACTGGACCCCCCCCCCCCCTCCCCCAACCGTGCACCGAGTCGAATAATTTATGAGTTCAAGAAGCTCCAAAATGTGGCAACGCACTGTAAAAAAAAAAAAATGAATAAATAAATCTGCAAGACACATTCTTAATAACATTTATGAAATTATGAACACACACACTAATGGACGTGCATATAAGTGTCGTATATGGGATGCAGTGTCTTGCGTTATTTTTTTCCTCGGTGTGTCCTCAGACAATGAAAAGTGAAATGAACAATGAAAATCCTGCTAACCCCTAACGACCTGAGCTGAAGTCACCGCCTACCTTGGGCCCGACTGCTTCCCCTCAGTGACCTTTCAACGGCGACGGGCCATAATCCCTTGCGTTCACATGTCCACTGCGTGAGGATGTTGTCTCATCAACCAATATAACACCCAGACATGCTCGTAAATTATCTCCATGACTAGTGTATTTTCCTCCATGTTACTCAAGGTGAAACCCTATCATGTCTGGAGAAGATTTTTAAAAACATAAATAATATCCACTGACACCCCCTCCCCCCCCTCACGCCTTCCTCCACCCCACGTTGAGAAGACTCGCCTTCGCCCAAGTCCTAGGACCTCTTGTTACCAACTGGGACCGGTCTACTGCTTACTTTGCGGGGTCTTCTTGCTGTCCGGTATCTATCTACATAATATACACGCACATTTACTCACTATATCTTTGCCTCTATTTTCTCACTGATATCTTTACCGAACACTCAAACGGCTTATCATTTCTTCTTGTTAAACGTGTACAAACAACAAATTATACAACATGCATCTTCAGAAAAAAATATATATATATAATCACATAATACAATCGAATATCAACAGCAACCGGACCTCCACATGGCGAGCCCCGCATGCAGAGCAAAGTGCCAGGTTAAGCGAGCTCGCAAATCATCTTCAACTGGAAGCTCTAATCGCATGTCTGACGCATCCTTTTCACACGGCGGACGGGGTGGTGACCCAGCCTCAATCAAATCAATTACGCGCACATTCATCTGCATTAGTGGTTCTGAGCCTTTTCCTCTACGTCCACCCTCTCAACTTTGGTCCGTGCTGAGGTATCCCTTACACAAGAGAATATACAAATAAACAAATAAAGACTCGCCATGTGTCTAGTTGCTGCAACAGCCATCAAACACATTGTAAATATTAGTAATGGACATAAAATGCAGATTCTATAATGGAAAGACAACACCACACATTAAATATGAATAAATGAAATACCCCCATGGTGATCAAAACAGTACCCGATGAAAAATCAAAGACAAAACTCCCCTCCCCAAGGCACAAAAGAGCATGAGCCAGCCAAGGCAAGCGCTACACGTACTCGGCACAGAGAATGCAAGCGCCTGGGTCCACCTCGTTGGGGTTGATGGCGTGGAAGTGGAGGTTCGGAGGTTTCTTCTTGAACCGGAACATGGTGCTCCAGCGGCCAAGGTTTAGAAGGATCACCGAGGAGTGTCCTGCGTGTCTCTGCGCTCAACAAACACACACACACGTCTTTACGCGGATGAAACATTTATGTATGCATCGTTACAGACAAGCTTTTGCCGTATGGCATGTCTAATTCCTTCGGGTTTTCTGCAGATCACGTGCGCACTGCTCTGTTACAAGCCTTATATTCATTTATATGTCCTTTTATACAGGTGATTATGTCTCGTCCAATATGTGAACGCTGTCCTGGCCAAGAAGAGGAGGAGAATGATAAATCACGATCGCTCCTTGGCAAACAGTTTGGCATCGTCGTCACAACGCGCTTTCCATCGCGGTCTCCAAGAATAATCTCTATCATCGCGGCTAAGTTATTTTCGGCATTTGCTTTCCTTATGTGAAACATTCACGGAAGAACTATTCTGGAATGCCACGTACAAAAAATATAATAATGCAAATGATGAATATGATGGTATATTGTGTGGCATATGATACTAACTGATGGGGTAATTGCAATATGAATAACCAGTATTTAGTAGATCTACTACTACTACTACTACTACTACTACTACTACTACTACTACTACTACTACCACCACTACTACCCCTACTACCACCACCACCACCACTACTACTACTACTACTACTACTACTACTACTACTACTACTACTACTACTACTACTACTACTACTACTACTACTACTACTACTACTACTACTACTACCACTACTACCACTACTACTATTACTACACTACTACTACTACTACTACTACAAAATCAACAAGACAACTTTTATCATTGTCATCGATGTCGCTGTTGCTATAAGATAAAAAATATAATTTCATTACTAGAACAACAACAACAACAAAAACTAATTATGCTAACTCTGCTACTTCAGGAACTTCAAACACTACTTTGATATTAGAACTAAACTGATGATGGCATTGGTTGTGAGGATTGATAATAATAATATTAATAATAATAATAATAATAATAATAATAATGGTAATAATAATAATAATAATATACCATTCAAACTAATAACGTTAATGATGATAATGTCGTCGATAACAATGATAATGATAAACACAGTGCAGACACTTCAAATTACAATGTTTTATCGCACACCATTACTAAACCTTTTCAAATATTCTACTAAACAATTTCGGACACGAGTATCTTCAATGACTGCTGCAATCCCATAAAAGCGAAGAATATATACTGCTAACAAAGTCAATTTCCTTTCTCATTACAACGCAATTTCGAGTTCGCAAAGAAGCACTTATTTTCACAGGGGAACTGTCACCGACACGCAATGCAATGGCTATTCCCGACATGTCCCAAACACAGGGACGGCCGACCATCGGATTCCAGCAGCTCGGCCAATTATACGCAGATCCGCCCAATGAACTATCCAAACGTACTTTCCCCTAAGCTTTCTCTATCTTTTTTTGCGTAATATCACGGGGTCACTTGATGCACGAGAGCAAAGCGGACTGGCTTGGTAGCGGTGAACGTGTGGCCGCTCGACCATGGGATCCGACGATGCTGCACCTCGCCCCCTTACCCCTCTGGATGCCAAATCTCGCTACCACCCGGCCAGCCTTTCCGCCCTTCAGTAGGCAATCGCCCCCGGGCACGGGTCCTGTGCCTCCTTTTCCCTCCTCTCTCTGCCTCGCTCCCTTCATGGTCTGATGGTGTTACAGCATGAGTGATGGCTGCTTATTCATGATGACCGCTTTCCCTAAATATTCAGAGCTCCTGGTATAATGTACTCTAAATGCTATTCACGGTAACACTTAATATTATGCAATAATATTGTAGCAGCTTATATGGGAATGGCCAGACGAAGTGTAGTCACGCGAAAGAGAAAAAAACGAACAGATATGGACGCCTTATTGACAGACACGAAAAACGTTTCCTTCCTCACAGAAGCGAGAGAAAGAATAACGCAACAGCATTAAGGTTCAGGTCGCGTCCTCTACCTGCTGAAGGAGACCACCGCCGACCGACCGGCCGACGTAAGCAAGTGGCGTACGTGGCCCAGGCAGCGAACGCGCTCGATTTCGGCAATCTTCTCGAAACCCAAGAGCTAGACTATGAAGACCTCTGCACGCACGATATCTATTCCTTTTCTCCTTTAAGATCTGGAGGAACTGAAAGCATTACCGAATTTCATCATATGAATCGTAATTCCCAACAAACGGCACTTTCGCCCATTTTAGTAGTTATAAAACCGATTCCGAGAAAGTTGTTAACCGCT
>NC_061826.1:2727207-2729707 GCF_019202785.1 Penaeus chinensis | reverse complement strand
CGCCGAATTTAATGAACTTATTCGGTGTACGGGGAGAACGCACCACCACGGCGATGCTGTTACTAACTTCTTCCTCGTCCTCGTTAGGAAAGCACGGGATAGGTTAAGTTATAACATAATAAGATAGGAGAGGATAGGCTTAGATAGGAGAAGAAAGAATAGAAAAAAAGTTGATGTGGGATAAGATAAGTTAGGCTAGGAAAGGATAAGCTAGGTTAGGTTGGGACAGGTTTAAGGTAGGTCAAGATAAGACGGGGCGGGATGGGATAGGTAGGTTAGGGTATATTGAGTTAGGTTAGGGATCGGGGAACATAGGGGCTGGGGAACATAGGGGCATGGGAACAAGGGACGCACCCTCTACTGTCATGGAAAAATACCCCTGTCCCCTTTTGCATTATCTTTCTTCGTACTTTGGATGGCGTTTTAATTAACATAAATTTCAAGCTACAAGGTTTAGTACCCTGGCGAAACAGGGTGAGTATTTCGGAGCAAGGGGGGGGGGGGGGAGGGAGTCTTTAAGATATAAAAATACTTCTGTTGGACGTAGCATTCGGTTAATACAATAATTCTGTGACTAAACAACGTGTATATTCAATGTTCGTGTTCAATGCCCACGGCTGAGTTCCGAGATGGCTGAGGTTCATATACTAAACCTTTAATTGAAACCCTTATTTCTAAACCTCTGCGTTTTATTCTAATTTATCTAAATAACCAAGAAGGAAACCATGATGAGTATATTCCTTAACTGGAGGTGTCTATGGTAAATTAAAAAAAAAAAATCTAAATTGTATAAGATAAAAACAAGTTAAAGAAAGACACGAATTTTATCACTGGAAAAGTGAAGGGTGGATCAGGATAAAAATATAAAAGGACCGTGAGAAATTAGAAAAACAAACAAACAAAAAAAAAAAATGATGTGTCTACGATGTGATATGACCACTTGACGACAGTGAGGAACGAACTGATAATTATGAACCCGTCGAAAACATCTAGAAAAATCGGCAAAGCAGAAGCATAATCGTGTAATCATATCCGGTTCCTGAAACCTGAAAGTCATCGGTCCTAAAACAAGTACCATCGCACCAAAATCATAAGTACGTACGGTCCTTGTAACTGCATACATAAACCGTACATAATTTCGATTCTTTACGGCACATCTCCGGTCTTCGATCTTCACTACCTTGACAGTTACCGACGAAAGAGCCAAGGGAAAATAGGCCTAAGCGTCGCCACCTAGCAACCAAGGAGTTGACCACCTAAGTACTACTCTCGGGTGCATCACTGAATAAATAAAACCACTCCGACCAATCGTAATTAATCTCCTGCATCCTTACGCGAAAAGAGAGTGGTTCCGCGGGACGTTATACTCTCTCGGATCATGAGAGTCCTACGAGTCCTTCGCCGTTGACTCAATCCTTCAGGACAAAGGGCAAGGGACACGAAGGGCGCACTAGCTGGCACGCACTACCCTGCATCGACGAGCCTGAACGAGGGGTAGGGTCGGACCCCATTAACAAACCGGCTCAAGATGGAAGTCAGTTAACCTCAGCGGATGCTTAGATCTTTATCATAAGGATGCCTGGTACGTAAAGTTTACTGTAACATTATAATGATATATCTTTCCAGTACAACAAACCGACAATTTCAGGTGCATGTCTGGATACAAATACAATCGCACGCCACCCCGAAAGACATAAATGCACACGCCGCACAGACGCACAAACACACACACACACACACACACACACACACACACACACACACACACACACACACACACACACACACACACACACACACACACACACACACACACACACACACGTATATACATGCATTCATGTATGGATGTATGCAGGTATGTATGTACGTACATACATTTTCATATATTCATCTATTATGTCTACATCTCTTGATCCTCCCAGGGTTTGGAGGTTTATTTATTTTTAATGAACAGTTCAATTGCAGGCGTCTGTGATGATTTTCCTCCTCGAGCTCACCAAAAGACAGATTTGTGTTGTAGCTCACTCTTTCCAAGGAATTGTTAAACATAGTCAGTAAGGATACTAATCATGATGGTGATGATGACGATAATGACAACAAACCATAACAATAATACAAAAATGATGATAATAATAACAATGAACAATAAAGGTTAAAATAAGAAAGGAAAACAATTGTAAAAAAGGTGATAATAGTAGTTATTTTTAAATTTGCTATATTTTGTACAATATTTCCACTGCCTGTGCACAAAAGCCATACCAGACGATAGCTGATCTTCCTCTCTCTCTCTCTCTCTCTCTCTCCTCTCTCCCTCTCTCTCTCCCTCCCTCTCTCTCCCTCCCTCTCTCTCCCTCCCTCTCTCTCCCTCCCTCTCTCTCCCTCCCTCTCTCTCCTCCCTCTCTCTCCCTCCCTCTCTCTCCCTCCCTCTCTCTCCCTCCCTCTCTCTCCCTCCCTCTCTCTCCCTCTCTCTCCTTCTCCCTCTCTCTCCCTCCCTCTC
>NC_061826.1:2709707-2712207 GCF_019202785.1 Penaeus chinensis | reverse complement strand
AGATTGACACTGTCTTGAAAGTGATATTAGTCGCAGCAAAACGGTTATTTATACCAGTAACAGAAGGAAATAGTAACGCAAACATTACGAGTTGAAGCTGCAATGGCCGTGGCAGGAGTGCAAATAAGGCTCGAGTACCATTAGCATGCATAGCAATAGTTGCAGCATTAATAACGACGAAAGCACCAGAGCCGATGATGATAACAAAATCAACAGTGAACAACAAACGACAGCAATCACAAGAGCGCGATGTCGACTATCAAAAAAAAAAAAAAAAAAAAAAAAAGACATAAGAAGGAAAATGCCAAAAGGAAGAAAGAAAAATTAAGAGAAACATTAAAAAAAAATCCTGGTTCCCATTGGTCTTGTCTCCGTTTTTTTATTAGCATACCCACGTTGCGAAAGTGGGTATGTTGCAACCCGTCGCCTGATCATGGAAAGGGTTACGAATCAAACAAACCTAACTGAGCAAAACGCCAGGCTTTAGAACGATACGCCATGTGATTATCTCGTAGGATCAAACCCGCACGTTCCCCGAGGCGTGGAGGACAACCTCGTGCCATGCTTCACCCTCGGATTATTCCCGCTGTCTGTCTATCTGTGTCTGTCTATCTTTCTCTCTCATTCTTCACTGACTCGCTCTCAAACGAAGCCAACGACAGCCATACAAAAATACTGAAAATCCTTAAGAGGTTTGTACATAGACTGACCGACATTTATTTCACTCTCCAACATTAGCCCCAAGCAACATCATTCCGACTCATCACACCCACCGACATCAGTGCCACCTCAAGTATCACCATTACCCTCATGTTTCCAAGACATGCCCAGGAGGTTTCCAAGGAGTTCCTTAGAACACCTGCTTCAAGAATTGCACATGACTTTTTTTTAAGCCGAGGAGGAACATGTCCTCAAAGGTGTCATCCTGTGACATGCTCGCTGACGCGTCGATAGTGAGGCAGAACTAATGAGGCACTGAACTGCAATGTACCGGCACTTTGGACTTGGTTCTAAGCAACCTCATTGCTGCAATGTATAAGGGATCTTGCAGCTTGAATACAAACTGTGGGTGTAAGCATGTGGTGGAAGACGATGTATGAAACATTCACATTGACTTGGCTCCTTATATGTTTGGGAATATTTTCATCCAGCGTTTGCTTGAAAGCTCAACATAACAGCTGTAACTGCGTCACTATGATTTATTTATAATTTCACAATCAGCTAACTTGTCAGTGTTTATATCTGACTCTACCTCCATGAAAGAAACATATATAAAAGCAAAATAAATGGAGAAATAGATACAGATTTAGGGATAGCTGAGGATTTTGCATGATGCTTCTCATTTGGCAGATACTGAAGATATCATCATGCCGAGAATAACCACAAAAAATACTATTACAATGCAAATATAACTAAAAGTAAATTCTAAAAAAATGTAATCTCAAGATTGCGTACTACCGAGGATTTACGCGCTTCAAGGAGTGAAAGACAGCCATGTAGATTGCCAGACTTCGCTTGATCATGTGACAAATGGTCCCATTGCGGCTTTTTTCAATTTCATGGCACACGTGACCGTAAAGGCGAGGATTGGGCAAGCGAAAGGGGAAAAAAAAAAACGAGAGCCGACAACAATGAAGAAATAAAAGACGAGAAAATAGAGAATTAAGGGAGAAATGACGAACGGAAGCCTCGCCAAAACATGTCCACTTCCTTTTAGAGGTGCCATCGCCATCAAACTCTCCTGCCCCAGAGCAAAGCACCACGCGGAAAAGAAAGCAAATGACGTCACACGAAGCAAGCGGTACATAAAAATAACGCTCGAGCTTCCTCCGAATGCAAAGCTAGTCGCGGCTGGGTTTGAACAACCTTCCTCTACGCACGATACAGCGGCGATCAGCACCCCGCGCGCAGCTCAAGAAAAAAAAAAAAAAAAAAAAAAAACAACAGCTACAACCTCAAGACCCGCTTTTGCTTTCGATTGCAAACGCACGACTCTCGGCCTCAACAACACGCAAGTTTATCTGCACAATCAAATCCCCGTTTCGTCCCCCGCAGAAGTGTGTGAAGGTCAATGACGCTGATTTAGAGCAATGAATCAGGACGACAAACGGCCATTATCGCTTGAACAGGAAAATGCAAGTCACCCTCGCTGCGCCGACGTGGGAATGCACAGAACGCTCTCATGATTTCCTTTGGTTGAAACAACATCTGTTGATTGAGATAAAGTATCGTTAAACTACAAATCTACATACAAATTTCAGGTTTTCTTATTGGAACAATATGATGTATCATTATCAAAATCTGGTTTAAAAAATAACTGACATTTTCATCTTGGCGACGAGTAAAACTATGAACGATCAATGAGGTTGCGGTAATTTGATTGTTTGGTTTCAGCAATCCGAACTCTGAGGGATGTATACTATATACTATGCCGTTCTATACCTAATACTTAGGGTCGTTAAAATGACAAGCAAATTTGTAAATTTGCCCAATCAAATCT
>NC_061826.1:2677207-2682207 GCF_019202785.1 Penaeus chinensis | reverse complement strand
TATATATATATATATATATATATATATATATATATATATATATATATATATATATATATATATATATATATATATATATATATATATATATATATATATATATATATATATATATATATATATATATATATATATATATATATATATATATATATATATATATATATATATATATATATATATATATATATATATATATATATATATATATATATATATATATATATATATATATATATATATATATATATATATATATATATATATATATATATATATATATATATATATATATATATATATATATATATATATATATATATATATATATATATATATATATATATATATATATATATATATATATATATATATATATATATATATATATATATATATATATATATATATATATATATATATATATATATATATATATATATATATATATATATATATATATATATATATATATATATATATATATATATATATATATATATATATATATATCTTATAGTTATATGTACATATATACATATATATACATATATATACATATATATACATATATATACATATATATACATATATATACATATATATGCACTCTTGTAACAGAGACGTTACAGAGTGGCTGTATCGGATATTTCTTCCGCTCTCTCGAGTCATCCTAAAATGTTAAAAAAAAAAAAAAAAAACAATACGAGATGAGATGAAGATGGATGATACGATGAAATGGTTCAGGGACGGTTCTCTTTTCGGCTTGTGGTTTACGTAACGAGACAAAAGAAGTATTGCTAAACACAGATTCTTTGCACGTGGGGGCCCATGTCCCAATAAAATAGTCGAATAAGAAAACGAGAAGGAATGTTCTAAAAAAATAATAAATAAAGAAATAAAGATACATAAAATAGATTAATAGAAATAAAACAAATAAATAAAAACATAACGAAGCCTGCTACCCAGTTCCTGTTCTCTTCCCCAAAAGCTCGTCAATGCAGTCTTCCCGATGAGAGAGCAGCACTGGAATTCTTGCAGGAGACTCGCTCGTGCATGCAATCACATCATTCGCGGAGATTGCCATGAAAGACACAAGGTTCTCGGCCACCGAAATCCCAATTCATCATTCGCAGGCCATATGGAACAGCCGCGTCCGAAAACGTGCGCCTCGCAGAACGAAACAAAACAAAACAAAACAAAAAAATGGAGTTCGGTGCAACAGCCGCGACATCTGGCTGAACCCGCGATCGCGCAATAGTTCACAAAACCAACGCTTTTCCTAAGTTCCTGGAAGATTTTCCTTTAGTGAATACAGGCTCCGAAATGTCTCTAATCTGCTGATCTTATCGGCAACCTCGATTTGGCCTCCGGTTAAGTTGACATCCTGTACGGTTTGGCAATTCTGTCGCGTTGCTCTTGGTCATATTCTCTCCCTCTCCCTCTTTATTTCCCTCTCCTTTTCCTGTTCTGTTCCTATCGCCCCTTCTCCTTTGTTCTCTTTCTCGCTTCTTTCCTTCTACTAATATCCTACCTATAACTTTAATCACCAACAAGGTAAGCCGAAACAATCCTAACAAATACAAATATTTCTTTAAAAAAAATATCATACTTATCAACAAAACTCATAAGAACAGATTACTCTAAGACTGCCTACCATTTTCGTTATCTTTGGTGGCTTCAACTACACACACCGTTTCACTGTTCGTTTTGCCACGACGCACGCCAAGACGACAAAACGAACACATTCACTCGTTTAACCCAAACGACAAACAACATTCGCCAACTCGCCCCTACGTGGATGTCGTGCTCAGTGTCCGTGCGTGCGTGCGTGCGTGCGTGCGTGGTTGCATCTGCGGGCCGCGTGACACCGAGTTCACGCACGTCTGGCTCCCCCCCCCCCCCTCCACGCCCCCCAGTCCAGTTCTTTCGCCATCGGATTTGGACTTTCCTCGGCAGCTCTTTTTGCATGTTCCGATCTTGTCTCGGCCGATAAGCGCGTGCGAGGCCATATAATATTTTCGGGGCTTTTCCTCTCTTTCTACTCCTCTCCTTCTGTTCTATATTCATTATATTCTCTAAATCTCTCTTTATCTCTCTCTCTCTCTCTCTCTCTCTCTCTCTCTCTCTCTCTCTCTCTCTCTCTCTCTCTCTCTCTCTCTCTCTCTCTCTCTCTCTCTCTCTCCCTCCCGTTAGCCCTCTTTCTTTCCTTCTCTTCCCCTTCTCACGATCTTGGTCTCCCCCTATCCGACTCTCTCTCTCCTCTTCTTCTCTCTCTCTAATTCGCCTTCGCTTTCACCCTTACTCTCGCTCTCAATCTCCCTCACACACCTCCCCCCCCCCCTCATCTCCCTTTTGCCCTCTCCTAAAATCTTTAAAAAAAAAAAAAAGTCAAATTTACAAATTAATTCATAAGTCCATATTCTCTCCATTCATTAGTTCACTCTTTTTCATTATTATTATTATTTTCTTCTTCTTTTTAAAATTCCTCTCACTTGTGTGAAAATTCGCTTTCGATTCCCAGGCCCGCTCTCTACACCACGGACCGTAGCCAAATATATCATGTAACTTACACGTTCATTGTAACTGCTCATGGTTGACTGGCTAAAAGACATGTATGAATATAATATTGCTATTTTACATTCATTCAAAATCAAATACAAATAGTAGTAGTAGTAGTAGAAGTAGTAGTAGTAATAGTAGTAGTAACAGTGACAATGACAATAATAATAATAATAATAATAATAATAATAATAATAATAATAATAATAATAATAATTACAATTAAAATAATAACAATAATGAATATGCTAATAACTGCATAAATATTAATAATAATAATTACTAATAATTACAACTGTAATTATAATTAATCAATAAACGCCAATTATAATAATGATTGATAAGAATGAATAATATCTGTAATAATGACAATGATAATAATGAAAAAAAAAATATCAATCTTAAGACTGATGATAATAAAATAAAAATATAGTCTTGTGATAGTAATGATGATGATGATAATAATAAGAACAATAACAATCTAAATAACAATGGTGATAATCATTATCATGATTATTATTGTTGTTTTTGTTGTTATCATCATCATCATTACTACCATCATCAGTACAAAAGTAATATATAAAAAGGAAAACTCAACCATAGCACTCTGAATGTACTCATAAAAGTGATCCACATAAGAGGCGTTACGTAGATAACAAAGGAGGGAAGGGGGTGAAAAGGTCCGCTTGTCATGCAGCATCCAAGTCCATAAAAGTTGGTCGATAAAGATACATTTTTAATTGATACTTTATTACAGTCCCGTACAGAGCTATCATCACAAACACTCTATCACTTCGGCTTAACGTTTATGATTCGTTTTTTTTTTTTTTTTTTTTTTTTAGAATATTTCCCGAATAACTGTAAATTATCGAGTTATTATTTTCTTCTCTATTAGGATTCCCATCATCTTCGTCATTGCTGCCTACTGCCATACTCTTGCCACATTAACTATCATGATTACGCACACGGGCACTATTACCATAACTGCCATCCTTAGTGCCATCCTTAGTGCCTTCCTTACTACATTAATGCAAGTCTCATCTTCCTGTATCATAAAAAAGTAAATGACCTGACACTGCCCTAAAACCCTTGCCATCCCGTTAAAGTTTCACCCTCAAGCACATTCGTAGCTGTTGTCGACGCAAAACCCACTTCCCGTCGCTGGACCTTTGTTTGAAAGGAGACCGCCTTTCACTTCCCCCTGATAAGACACTTCTTTGACGTGAAGGAGGGGTGGGGGTGGGGGTGGGGTGGGGGAATACGTGAGAAGATTCCCCGCCAAAATTCGGGTCTTTGTGTGTGAGGGAGAAATTCCGAGTACGGATGCGCGGGAAAATTGTTTTCTTTTCTTTTCTGTTCTTTTCTCTTGTGATTCTTTGGATGAGTGCCACGCTATGTGCTTGTCTCATCGTCTTGCTCTTCACCATTTCCGCCGCGTCTCATCTCTATAGGTACTAATAACAACACGCCCTCCGTCTCGCATAGAATTTCCCTCTCACTTGAGCATGACTAAGCACATGATCTAAAAACGATTACTTTTTCCCCCGAAGAGAAACATTCCATAACAGATAACCTATAATTGGAGAAATAAAGCGTAAATTATCTGTTCCTGCTTAGAGCTTGCGCACGTTTCCTAAAGTTCGGGCGACGGGATTTACATTGGATTAATGTCAGGAACCTTAAACAATGGTGCGTTTTTTCGGGGAAACGAGAGGAAAGATCGTAAAATTTGGGAACATATAAATACTGAAGGTTAAATCGTGAGAAATCCAGCAGGGTGTTTAGTCCTTTATATAAATTGAATAACTCAAATCAGCGAGTGCAGGCAAGTGAGAGAATGCGAAAGGACAAAAGCCACAACCACGTTTAAAATAGATCCTGCAGGCGAAAATTTCCCCATACATTTCCGCATGGGTTTTGCGACGTACATACAATCCTAATAAACTTAAAAAAAAAACATGGCGCGGACATACAATTACCTACTATGTCGAGAGAAGCGTGACAAAAAAGCTTACATTATCTTACCTCAATACCACTCGCTGTGACTGCCACTCACCTTTCCACGTCGGTTTTCCCCTTTTCCTCCTGACGGTAGTGTGATAGGCGCCGCTCAGGAATGTTTTCCTGAACTTGCAGGGTGTCCTGATCTGGTGTTTGTTCCTGTTCGTAAGGGTGTTCCAGTGCATAGCGCTGTTCGTGTTCCTGTACGTATTTGTGGTACTGTTCGTGTCCGTAGGTGTTGTGTCGTCTGAGGAGTTCGTGTCGCGGCTTGTGGTGGTGTCGCTGTGACTGGCTCCTGTGGTGGTGGCCGTGGTGTGAGTGTTGGGAGTGGCGGGAGGGCGACGAGTCCCGGGGGGAAAACAGTCGTGTGGGCAGAGACTGGTGGGAGAGGTCACTGAGGGAGTGTGAGTCGTGTTTCTTGTGGTGGTGGTGGTGAT
>NC_061826.1:2669707-2672207 GCF_019202785.1 Penaeus chinensis | reverse complement strand
TAATGAATACAAAGAGCCCGCGTCACGTGAAAGTCTCACCTACACTATAAGAGAAAGACTCCTACAAAAAAAAAAGGCTCCTAAATCAAATTTATATTCACCCCCCCCCTCCCCACGCACCCTAACACCACCACCACAAAAAACAAAAACAAATCCATCTTTCTCCATCTGTTCTCCGACGACGAAAGAAGAACACAGAAGAAAAAAACAGAGAGAAAGGCATGGCCAAGCACCATCTCTGTTCTATCACCCTCCGTACGGTGTTTGTGCAACGGACGAGATGCACGTTACGTAACGCACTTTCATTAACGGCGGAGAACAGCAACAGACAATGGTATACGCGTGTGGGTGTGTGATGTGAAATTTAAGGGGTGTGTTTGGGTGCATGACGCGGGGGGGGGGGGGGGGACAAGAGGAGGGAGGAGAGGGAAAGAGAAGGGAAAACAGTACTGGAGGGGGAGAGGGGGAGGGAGAGGAGGAAGGAGAGGGAAAGGACGAAGGGGAGGGAAAGGAGGAGGATGGGAAGGAAAGGAGGAGGATGGGAGGGGGAAGGGGGAGCCTAGGGGAGGGGAGGGGGAGACGAAGGGGTTGTGAGAGAGAAGAAGGGGAACCGGAAGAGGGAGGGAGGAGGGGAGAGAGAGAATGAAGGGGGAGAAGGAGGGGGAATTGGGGAAGAAGAGGGGGGAGAAGCAGAATGGGAGAGGGAAAGAGTGAGAGTGAGAGTGAGAGTGAAAGTGTGTGTGTGTGTGTGTGTGTGTGTGTGTGTGTGTGTGTGTGTGTGTGTGAGAGAGAGAGAGAGAGAGAGAGAGAGAGAGAGAGAGAGAGAGAGAGAGAGAGAGAGAGAGAGAGAGAGAGAGAGAGAGAGAGAGAGAGAGGGGGGATGGGGGAGAAGAGAGGGGGAGTGGCAGGGACAGAGGAAAGGGATAAGATGAGAGAAAGAGGAAAGGGAGAGGGAGAGAGAGTGGGAGAGGGAGAGTGAAAGGGAGACGAGAGGGAGAGAGAAGAAAAGGAAAAGGAAGAGAGAAGGAAGGGAATGGAGAGAAGGGGGGGGGGGGGTTAAGAGAGTGGGAGAGGGAGATAAAACAGGAAATGGACAGAGAGAGGGGGGGAGGGGGGGGGCGAGAGAGTGAACAAGCCAGCGAGTAATACATGACAAAGCAAATGCATAATGGAAAGACTGATGGCTTGTGATCTGCGTAATATATCTTATGTGAATGTAAAACCGTCGTGCATGCTGTTTCACACATTGCCTACATGTATACATAGATACACATGTACACGCACATACATACCTATGTATATGTATATGTATCTATGTATGCATGTGTGTATGTATACATGTATGTATGTATGTATGTATGTATGTATGTATGTATGTATGTGTATGTATGTATGTGTATGTATGTATGTATGTATGTGTGTGTGTGTGTGTGTGTATGTGTATGTGTATGTGTGTGTGTGTGTGTGTGTGTGTGTGTGGTATGCATACATACATACTACATACATATACATGTATATATAACACATATTTATATACACTGCATATGTGTATACATACATATATATATATATATATATATATATATACATGTATATATAGATATAAATGTATGTATATATAAATATATATATACAATATATTATACATATATATATATATTATACGTATATATTATACATACATATATATATACATATGTATATATATACATACTCACACACACACACATATATATAATGAGGGGAAAAAAGAAAAAGAAAAAACACTGCCCTCAAGTGACACGTGATCCACGCACGCACGGATGCAAGCAGTGCACTCGTACAAAAGCACCCACTAACACACTCTCACTCCTTTATGATAAATTGGAATAAGCTACTCCACAGATGACTGACCCTGTTCTGAATCCGCAATAATGACCTAAAAAGGTTGACATAATTTGCATAAAAAATATATAGGCCTATAATTCATACAATTATCGTATTTGTAATGAATGATAGATTACATTTCTCTCCTAACTGCTATTATTACCTGGCCATAAAAAAAGATCGAGAAGAGAAAAAGAAATATAGCAGCCGGCTAGTCTGTGTTTTTTACTCCCTAATTAACCATTTCTTCCCCACCAGTGACCGCCTGATCTAGCGTAAGTCTCACTGAACTGAACTGACCCACTGGATTCTGCCCGGGGTGTAATGAGCCGCGCGTCGGCGAATGGCTGTCATGCAAGCGTCATGCTTCCGGCGTGTATTACTCTGCCGTCTCCTTCACGCAGCTGCTGACCGATTCCTCCTCGAACTGTGGACAGAGAAGCTCGTCTCCTATCGCCTCCTCTCTTCCTATTCACGCAAAATGACGCAGATACAAGCTTGTTCTAACATATTTATATTTTTACAAATAAACGTATTTTATTTTTTCCAAGCCAACATAGTTTAGTTTGCAAATCAACGTGTCTTCCTTATACTACAAACATGTTTTATGTCTAAACATTTTTTTTTATATAAA